>NC_077231.1:32462361-32779861 GCF_027887165.1 Monodelphis domestica | reverse complement strand
ACTGGATGGCTAGAGAACTCTGAGTAGCACCTCTTGGCTCTCCTAGGGCTCTCTTTATGTTTCTTTAGGTACCCCTCGTTCTCCTCTCATAAACCCAGGAGTTCCCTGCTGTCATGTTCCTGCTCTCGGTAAATCTCTGGGCTTTCCCAACCTCCTGGATCCATGGCAGACCCTTGCACCCAAACAGTATTGTAGCAAAAAATAGCTGGCTGGTTTTTCTTTTCTCTCCAGCATTGTTCACACCTCTACTGATCTCTACCCTTGGGAGTCCTATCAGGAGAAGGCAGGGGCCCCCTCCATCCAAATTTGACTCTGTTGTTTTTGCAAGGCTTCTATTCTGTTGGAACTTCAGCTGTAAACTGAGTTCAGGTTGATGAGTCAGATTATTCATTCAACTAGTGGCTGGGTGCCGGAGCCAAAGGCAGCAGGATGGGGAGGGGCAGGTACAAGCCACTTGCCAGTCACAGACAACTGCTAACAAAGCTCTAGCCTTAGGGAGGAATGTGAATGAATATTTTTCCCTAGCTCTACCTGAAACTGGAGGGTCTCCCACCCCTACCTCAAGTCTCAAGTTTAGACTTAACATGAGTCCTTAGAGCTTTCAGTCTCAAATGTGGATGACATTAGGTTGGGAATTGTTAAGAGAAGTTTGTATGATACAAAGAAAAGTCCTCTGAACTTGGGAATCACAAGAACTGAGTTCAAGTTTTGGCTCACTATTACCTAGTTTTATGACCTTAGGCAAGTCATTTCTCATCTTTGGTACTTAGTTTTCCTATCTAAAGTGAAAAGGGTTTCTATGACCATTTCCAGTTCTAATATTCTATAATATTGGCTATTTCCTGCAAACTAGGGTGTTCTTTGCACTGTGATATGATTCTAGGAAAATAAGCCCATCTCAATGAGTTTTTAGCTATATAAAGGAGATGTGCTTTGAGATCACACAAAGAAAAATGGTGCCATAAATTTGGTAAGAAGGGAGACCTCCAGATCTTAAGGGGAAAAGTTTGAATAGGAATAATTGAAATAAAAATAAAAGAGGCAGCATTTGGAACTTAGTTTTGACACAGTCTGAAGGGAAAACTTGCTGCTGGGATTGTTAGATTACTGATGGAAAGGCTCTCCCATCCCAGTTTGTACTGGTAGAAAAGAAACATTGCTGAGAAATAGTCTCACATTAGACTAGTCCTGGTCCTGATTCTGCCCTGGTTTGCTCTGTGACCATAAACAAATCATTTAGCTCCTATGACCTTTGTTTTCTCCATGAGTTCCCTAGAGAGCAAAGTGCCTGGAGTCACAAGAGAGATGTGGCAAGACCCATACACAACTAAGGGTTTTGGGGGTCTCTTAAGGGGTTACTCAAACCCAGAAGACTTAAATGGCATAGATGGAGTAGGAGGAGCAGGGAAAAAAGCGTAGGGAAAAGGACATAAGGGAATCTGGATCAACTTTAACTCTTATTACTTAGACATCGCTTTTGATGGGAGCTAGCTGTATGAGAGCTTAAAAATGAGTGCTGTGCCTTTCTTCCAACAGGCCCCCACAAGTCTGAGGAATGTTTTTCCCTCATTTGGAAGAGTGTTGTGCCAATGGTGTACTAAACCCTCAGAAACCCCCCTTCCGGCTTTGGCTGATGAAAGCTATGGGCTGAAAACCAAGAAGGGGAGAAACAGCACATAATGAAATCAGTTCTCAATTCTCCCTGTTATTAGAGAACAGTGGCATAAATAACCCCAAATTAGTAAATTGGTCAGAAAAAATTTCTGATTATATCTGGAATTGTTTTTTTCCTTAAACTGAATATGGGTGTGTTTGATTTGCATGGAATTTACAACCCATAACACCAAGCAATAAAGTCCCCTAGTAAGAACATGATTCTAAAGGATCAAGAAAGCTCTTTTGCTTCCCTGTTCTGATCTATTAAATTTTGTCCTCTTACTCCACCCTTCTCCATTAGAGATGGACACCATCACCCTTTAGACTGATGTGAAATATCAGCCTGAATAAAATTGCTTTCTTTCTTCCTTCCTTCCTTGCTTACTTACTTCCTCCCTTCCTTTCTTTTTTCCCTTCCTTCTTTTTTCCTCCCTTCCTTCTTTCCTTTTCTCTTTCCTTCATTCCTTCTTTCCTCTCTTCCTTCTTCCCTTTCTTCCTCCCTCCCTTCTTCCCTTCCTCCCTCCCTCCCTTCCTCCCTCCCTCCTTTCCTTTCTTCCTTTCTTTCTTTCTTCCTTTCTTTCTTTCTTTCTTTCTCTCTTTGTTTCTTTCTTTCTTTGTTTCTTTCTTTCTTCTTTCTTCATTCCTTCCTTCCTTCCTTCCTTGCTTACTTACTTCCTCCCTTCCTTTCTTTTTTCCCTTCCTTCTTTTTTCCTCCCTTCCTTCTTTCCTTTTCTCTTTCCTTCATTCCTTCTTTCCTCTCTTCCTTCTTCCCTTTCTTCCTCCCTCCCTTCTTCCCTTCCTCCCTCCCTCCCTTCCTCCCTCCCTCCTTTCCTTTCTTCCTTTCTTTCTTTCTTTCTTTCTTTCTTTGTTTCTTTCTTTCTTTGTTTCTTTCTTTCTTCTTTCTTCATTCCTTCCTTCCTTCCTTCCTTCCTTCCTTCCTTCCTTCCTTCCTTCCTTCCTTCCTTCCTTCCTTCCTTCCTTCCTTCCTTCCTTCCTTCCTTCCTCCCTCCCTCCCTCCCTCCCTCTCTCTCTCTCTCTCTCTCTCTCTCTCTCTCTCTCTCTCTCTCTCTTTCTTTCTTTCTTTCACCTTTATATTCTCTCTTGGAACTGACACTGAATATTTGTTCCAAAGCAGAAATTAAGCAAGGGCTAGGTAATTGGGATTAAGTAACTTGTCCAGGATCACATAGCTAGGAAGTATTTGAACTTAAGACTTTCTGTCTCCAGGCCTGGCAGTCTATCTACTAAGTCACCTAACTACTCTGATAATCTCTCTTGTTTTGCCTATATAGCTCACAGTTTCCCCATATTGTAAATCATGAGGGATAAAGTGTACCTTAACAAATGCTATATATTTTGTTTCTAATGTTTGCTGGCCCTCAAGCTATATTTGGGAATAAGAGTTAATAGAGATGGAAAACTTAATAGACAGACAAGAGCTAAGGTTTGAGGATAGGAGAAAGAATACATAGAGAGAGAGGATTGAGTATCTAGATTGGTAGGGGGGAAGAGGGAGGGGGAAAGCCTGTTTATCTGTGCATTTCCCTTGTACCCATCCCTATCCAGGGAACTTCTGTGCCCCATAAATTGTAGCTATGAAGATTAACTACAAAAAGTGTTCTTGGAGGAGGAAACTTCTAGGGGTAGGGATTCTAGAAAAAGCTTCCTAGAGCAAAAAGGAGAAAACAAGTTATTATGCTGAGTTCCAGAATCTTGAAAGCAAAATGAATGGAGCCCCAGCAAGCAACACAAAGGGAGAAATAGATGAATTCCTTTTTCTTCATTAGTACCAGACCCAGAAATGAGCCATATCCTGATGATTCCCAGAGGAAACCCTAGGAAGGTAAATCAGCTAAGGTGAGTAAATTTTTAAAAAATTTAAATTTCTTTTTAGAGCCCTTTACAATCTGCGCCCCCCCCAACTGTCTTTCTAGAATTATTCAACATCATTGCTCTTTCCTCAGTCCATAGTCCAGTAACTTCTCTATGGTTTTGCATTGGTAGTTTCTTATGCTTACAATGCACTCCTTTCTTAGCTCTGTCTCAGAGAACTTTGATCTTCCAAATATGAGTGTCTTTCCCTCTAAACTACCTTGTATTTAACTACGGACCTATTTTCATTATATCTATTCAGAATAATCGGCAATAAATGCTACATTCAAATTGTACTTTATATTCTTCAAAGGCCTTTTATATTTATTAATATATCTAAACAATTATTAGACTCCTTCCCTCCTCAAATCACTTGTATTTACTTTTAAGTTTGCACATTGCATTCCTAAGCAGAATTTGTGCTCCCAGAATTCAGGGAATAGCTGTTATTTGTTTGTTTGTCTGAGGAGTTTTTGCATGTGCTTGGTCTACTGCCTTGTACATCATAATAATATGTAATAATAAATGTTTGTAGAATTAAGTTGAATTAAATTGAATGGTAGTACTGAAGGTTTAAGGCAATTGAACAGCTGATAATGCCACTGAAAAATGATGAGCTCTGCTCTAGAAAGATTTCAATATGAATGAGTCAATGGAAGTGTTGAAATAGAACTGTCATCTTCTCCCCAAGGGATAACATCGACTGAGAAAGTCATCAAGGTAAACTGGCATTTGCTAAACCTCTTCTGCCCCATCCCTTCCCAACTCAATGGACTCTACTTACTCCCACTTTTGACTCTGTTGTTGCCCGCATTTGAACCCTCCTTGCTTCTTTTTTCAGGGTGTGTTCTTTGTGGAATTGGAAATCAGCATTGAGGGTGTGTGCTGCTGGATCTTGGGTGGATTGGAAGATGAAGGAAGAAGGCAATCAGATGATAAATTAGGAAGTACGGCTACAGCCAAGTTTGGGACTTTTGAGCTCAATAGGAGTGACCTAACTAGGCTTAGAGAAATTGAAACTTAGAGGTTTTGTGCCTCAGAAATAGTGAAACCTTTGTGTTGATGGAGGAGTGTCAATTCATTCCAAATTGTTCATGTGCTTTCTTGTATTCTGGGCTTATTTCTTATTCCACTTCTACTTCTAACCTCCCATCAAATGCTTCTAGGAGGCAGACAGTGGTTCGTTGTTTCCTTCTAGTGCTAAGACAAGACTTTGCACATGACTAACTAAAGAGGGAAACCAGATATTGAATGCAAGGTGGGGGATGAAGGCTCAGTATGGAGGGAAATGATCTGGCTTTAGGGAAAACTTAATTCCAATAAAACTACTGTAAGATTCTGGGCAAATTATTTAACTTCTACTTCTGTTTCTTCGTCTGTAAACAGGAGGTCATAATAATACTAAGGGTTCTTTTAAGAATAAAATAATATTTGTAAATCACTTTGCAAATCTTAAAGCACTATTCAAATGCCTGCTGTTATTATTATTATCATCATCTTATTGTTGCTGTGATTTTTGCTCTATAACTTTTCCTTCCAGCTCTGAGCCTAAGTCCAAGTTACCACTTAGATCTTTTTCCTTTCTGCTGTATCTTCCTTTGTATCCATGGAGCTGGCCATGGTTGTGGAAAAAAGAAATGCCTTTTCCACTCCCATGGCCAGCTCCATGGATACAACTAAGATGATGATGATCGTAATAATAGTAGTAGGCATTTAAATAGTGCTTTGAGGTTTAGGGAATGTCTTTTCCACTTTCCTTTATCTTATTCAAGATAGTACTAGGCCTGACCCTATCCCATCCTGGCTCAGAAATCTACAGGGGCTCTCTGTTGCTTCTCGAAAGAAACCCCCATGTCATTTCCTTCTCTTTTTTCATTTCTCTCTCACCCAATGACTCAAGTTCTAACTGTACAACATTTTCAGTCTTTTTTCTCCTGTCCCGAGCTCCTCCCTTTCTTTTTTAAAGCAATATTTTATTTTGTTTCATAATTACATGTAGAAACAATTTTAACAATCATTTTCTCACAGTTTGAGTTCCAAAATTTCTCCTTCCCCTTCTCTGAGACAGTAAACAATTTCATTTGGTTATGCATGTACTATCATGCAATCCATTTTCCATAATCATTATATTGTGGACGAAGATACATATTACTTTTTTAAATTCATAAAAATAAAGTGAAAATGTTATGATTCAATCAGCTTTCATACTCCATCAGCTCTTTCTCTGGGAGTGGAAAGCATTTTTCATCATTAGTATTTTGGAGTTGTCTTGGATCATTGTACTGCTGATAAAAACTAAGTCATTCATAGTTAATTCTCTTACTATATTCCAGTTACTGTGCACAATATTCTTCTGGTTCTTCTCATTGCACTTCATATTCTTTCATATAAGTTTTTCCAGGTTTTTTATATCATCCTATTCTTCATTTCTTATAGGACAAGAGGATTCCATTACAATCATATGCGACAACTTGTTTGATGATTTTCCAATTGATGGAAATCCCCTCAATTACAATTCTTTGCCACCACAAGGACTGCTATGCACTTTTCTGCTGTGTCAAACTGATCATTGTGGAAAAAAAGAAATGCCTTCCCACTCCTACGGCCAGCTCTATGGTTACAACTAAGATAATAATAATAATAATAGCAGGTATTTAAATAGTGCTTTAAGGTTTGCAAAGTTTGTAAAATTTACAAATATCATTCCATTTATTTTATTGTTCAGAGAATTCTTTTTCCACTTTCTTTTATCCTACAAATAGGACCTCTTGTACAAATATGTCTTTTCCCCTTTTTAAAATGTATTTCTTTGGGATATAGACCTTTGTGTTATTTATGATGTAGTAGTGGTATTGCTGGAACAAAGGGCATGCAGTTCTACAGCTCTTTGGGCATGGTTTCAAATTGTTCTACCACTAGAGGGTTAGTGTCTCAATTTCCCCCTCATTCTTTCCAACATTTATCATTTTCCTTTTCTATAATATTAACCAATTTGATAGGGGTAAGATGATACCTCAGAGTTGTTTTAATTTGCATTTCTCTAATAAATAGTGATTTGAGGGGTGGGGGAGGCAATCAGGTGGCTCAGTAGATAGAAATCCAGACCTGGAGTCAATCAGAGGACCAAAAACTAACCTCAGACACCCCCTACCTGTGTGACCCTAGGCAAATCACTTAACCTCCACTAACCCTTACCTCTCTTCTTAGAACTGATAGTATCAATTTTAAGATAGAAGATAAGGATTTTAAAAAATAGTGACTTGGAGCATTTTTTCATATGACTATAGATAGCTTTGACTTCTTCATCTGAAAATTGCCCTAATATATCCTTTGACTTTTTGTCAAATGGGGGATGACTCATATTATTATCAACTTGACTCGGTTCTCTACATACATGAGAAATGAAGCCTTTATCAGAACTACTTTTTGTAAAATATTTTCCCAGTTTTTTGTTTTCCTCCTAATCTTGGTTGCATTGATTTTGCTTGTGCAAATTTTAATTTAACATAATAAAAATTACCCATTTTACAACTTATAATGCCTTTTATTTCTTGTTTTGTCAGAGTTCTCCTTTCCACACAACCTTCTCTCATCCTTTCTTCTAGCTTATTGTGTACATAGCATAATTTGAAGTTATTTTGAAGTCTACTCTCCAGCACCATAACCTCTCCCAGGGGACCCCTCCCTCAGTCCCTTCACTGGCCAAAACCTTCAAATAGTTTGTTAACCCTATTGACTGGAGAAGATTCCCTCTACTCTCAACCCTGCCTCTTCCCTCTTTCTATACTCTGTTACTTAGGAATTTAGGATTCTTCCAGGCAGTCATCTTTAACTAGCCTCACTCCCAGTTGCACATTTTGACTCTCCCCCATCTTCTACCTTTCATAGATGTCTAGAACTCTGTACAATCAATTGACAACCCTACTATTGTTCAGGGACTGTGGTAGACAAATACAAAGAATGGAACAAAATCTATTCACAAGTAGCTTCCATTCTAAAGAGGGAAACAATGAAAAGTTTATCTTTATATGTATATATTACATGACACATGTGAATACGTGTATATGCATATACACATGTACAAATGTAATAAATAACTATAGTGAAAATAAATACAAATAAATATGGAGTAGTTAAATAGAAGGTATTTGTAAGGGAAGGCACTTGATTTGAGGAATCAGATTCTCTGAAGAAGAACCAAGGAAGGCATGCAGTGTAGGCATAAGAAACAGTCAGTGCAAAGCCACAGAGAGGTCAGGGACTAGACATTAGATTGAGGAAAGGGGAATGATATTCAATGATTCCAGAAAAATAGTTTGGGGGCAAAATGTGAAAGGGATTAAAAAGAAATTTCCTTTTGTCCCAGAGGCAACAGGAATTGCTTTTGTCTTTGTCTCTTTCAGTGTTTCTTTCTAGAGTATTTGTCTTCTCTCCACCAACTTGGGAGCTCAATAAGGTCTATATCTCCTCCCATCCCTCTAACCTATCCTCCAAGGCTCAGGGAATAAAGTGGGTGTGGAGTTTGGTTTGAATTTTTATAGGGTAGATGGCTGATAGAATAGAAAACTCAGAGTTGTTGGGTTTTTTTTCCTTTATTTTAAAGCCAAATGAGTTACTCACAGATGCTTCCTAGTGTAATTATTTCTTCAGCCAACTCAAGAGCCATAAAAACCTGGGCTTTAGATTCACTGAACCTGTCAGAAGTTATTAGCTCCTATCAGGATGGGGCAAGTCTCATTGTGAATAGAAACAGAGGGTATTACCTGGACTAAAAACAAAGAAAGTCAGTGGCAGGGTCAAGACTGCAGTAGTTGTCCCACCAAGAGGATGGGCAAATTTCCAGGACCCTGGATAGAGCTTGAATGTTGCAGGAAGAGAGTTTAATCATTGATTGCTCTTTTCCCTCAAGAAAGTTTAAGTTTTCAACAGCACTCCTGGAAAATGGTTTTCTCTGCTTAGTGTCATTCTGAATCAGTGAGATTTTTCTTGAAATGTATATATTTTTTTCAATACTCAGCTAATTGTTTTTACAACTGGTCCAGCCTCCATTGTCCAAAACCTTTTCGTACCTAATATCTGTTCTTCATCTTATCTTTTCACAAATGACTGAGGCCAGCACATTCAAGCAGTTATTCAGGGGTGGGAAAACCTCATAAGCTTTAGTGCTTGAATTAGGGAAAGGACTGAAAAGAACATGCAGTTCCCCACCCCCTCCTCATTTTACAAATGAAGAAATAGGCCCAATGAAGTTTAAAAAAAAAAACTTGCCTGAAATCACACAGTTAGCAAATAGCAAAGCCAGCATTTGAACCCACGTCCTCTGATTCAAAGATGATTAACTATCAAGCTGTGGAGTGTTTCAAAGTCATTTCTGAGATTGATGGAGTAGCCTGTGCTGTATCACAAAGAGATTAGAAGAGGCCACAGCACTCAAACAAGAGATGATTCCATTTCATTCCTTTACATCACCTGATTTCTCTTCTGGCCCACTGCCTGTTTTTCTTCAGCCTTCCTTTGCTAGACAGGGTTCCATAAGCTCTGATGGGCTCCACCCAATGAAAGCATCCATGTGCCTTGGAGCTCAAGCCTTCCAGGCCAGGAGCATTCCAAAGTGAACAAAAGGTTCTATTCATGATCCCCCTGCCCCAGATCCCCCTGCAAGGGACTAGGAGACCCAACTGGTTTGTGAACTGGACCTGTGGGGCTGCTCCACCCAATTGTTCTCCTCCAACCCTTCAGAAGCTTCATAGACATGTTGCTATCAAAGTCCAGGGCCAGGCAGATGCTCTGGATAACCATGCTGTAGGTGGGCGAGCAAGGTCCTGCTTAGCCTTCTTCAGGGCCCCCCTCCAGTTCATCCAGCTTGGACAGGGAGTTTTAGGGCTAACTCCCCAGAAGCCTGTAGGTTGGCACGCTGCCCTCTGAAGAGAACAATAACACATTATGGTCTTGGAGACCTCAGACTTATATAGACTCATTGTTCTGAGTCTGGGAAATTATCTAACACATCTCCTGGGAACTCTGGTTATCCTCAACCCCCTTCTCACTCCACCTCCCCTCCAGTCAAGAATGTGCCCCGGGTTCACGAGGCACTTCAATTTAGTACAACAAATATGTGACTCTACACTGCACTGGGGAATAGAAAAACAGACAAGCTACCGAGCCTGTTTCAAAAAAACAGCTTGTGGTCAGCTTAGGAGCCCTGCCTAAAATAGCACACACAGTTGCTATCTCCGTGGTGCTGTCAGAGTTGCAAGCCACTCTGCAGGCATGCTCACTTGATCCGCACAGCAACCCTTTGCTACAGATGTTGTCATGCCACTTTGTAGATGAGGGAACTGAGAGATTCAATGATTTGTCCCGAGTCACACAACTGGGGAGTGTCAGAGATGGGCTTCAGATTCAGGGCTCCATTCCTTGACTCCGTGTACCCAAAGAATTGGATCGATGATAATAGCCAGCAAAGGAGAGGTCCAGGCAAAGTTCGCGAGGGACATTTGGGAAAGAAGAGGTTCTTTTCGCTTTCCTAACATACGATGCTGTTGATCCAGATGGACCCTGCAGTGCTATTCCCAAGTAGGGTTGTCCCAGCAGGACTAAAACAAGGGAACATTAACTGCCTTTTTTTTTTGGTACAGTGCACACTGTGAGGGGGAAGCTTCAAGGCAGATTCCACCCTGTGATGAGACCTGAGTGGCTTGGAGAGAGGCATCCCAACCCTACTGATTTGTGTTTTTGTTCATCTTCTCAGTTATATCTGGGTCTTCATGATCCCATTTGGGGTGTTCTTGGCAAGGATACTGGAGTGGTTGACCATTTCCTTCTCCAGTGTGCAGCTTATGTTTCTACTTTGATGGCATTTGGAGCAAAATTGGACATTTTATCACTAGCCTCATATAGGGCTTTCACGAAGTTCATTCCATCACTCAGTGAAGCCCAGGGCAGCTAAGTGGTGCAATAGAGATAGTGCCATGCCTGAAATCAAGAAGGTGTTGTTCAGTCATATCTGACCCTTCAGGACTCAATTTGAGGTTTTCTTGGCAAAGATACTGGAGTGGTTTATCCATTTCCTTTCCCAGTGACTTTCCCAGGGTAGCTCCACTAGTGACTGATGCTGAATTTGAACTCAAGTATTCCTGACTCCTGGGGCAGCAAGGTGGTCTGAGGTCAGAAAGACTCATCTTCCCGAATTCAAATATGGACTCAGACATTTATTAGCTGTGTGAACTCGGACAAGTCACTTAATCTGTTTAACCTCAGTTTCCTCATCTGTAAAATGAACTGGAGAATGGAGTGGCAAATCAGTCCAATATCTTTGCCAAAAAAAGGCAAAACAGAATGTTCCAGGGAAGGATCTGGGAATCTTTGGACTATAGAGAACTGGAAGCTCCTTCCTCTTCCTCCTAGCCCCTTCCCTCCCAAACCTTCTTAAAAAGTGACCAAGGTCACATGGCTACTGAATGGGCAAAGCTGAGGTTCATGCTTGTCTTCTGGCTTTAGATCCAATCCTTTCCCCAGTATACCACAATGCCTTCATTCTGGCCCTTCCCATCTCCAATCCTGCGGATGCAACCTCTTCCTGAATGACAGTTTCAAGCAAAATAAGACACAAATCTCTTGAAATCTAATCCTATTCCCTCTTGCTGCAACATCAGCATATCTATCATGGGAGGATTAGAGCAACTGACTAGCATTATCCTAACCCTCTGTAAATCTAAAAGCTGTTACTGAGGCTTTCACATCTCCTTCATAAACCCCTGAACCCATTTTAATCCCTACCCCACCCTATCTCAGCTATACCTTGAAATCATTCCCCTAATGACTCAGTGTGAAGGAGAGATGGGAAGGAGCCTGCTGAAATCTCCATCCAAAGGGCGAAATGAAATACTCGCTCATTCCCAATGTGGCTAAACCCTGGGAAATCTTGCTTCTTGCCTTTATCATCTGCTCAGCTTGAGGTCTGGGGTTCAGGAGGAGGAAGGCAGATCTATATGTGTTTATATACTGCACACATGTACATAGATTATATATACATGTGTGTCACATGTATGTTTGCATGCATGTACAGTTATCACTTACTATCACACCACAGTTTTGATATATTACTGCTCAGCATAAGAAATGAAATGGGAATTTGGGGGGAGTTTTTCAGAAGCTGCAAGAAGGTCAGCAGATGACAGTGAAAAAGTTTGGAAATTCAGAAACGCATAAAAGATATGTATAGTGTTGTAGGATAGCAACATATTTGAGCTTTTAATGCCCTAAAGATACAATTTCCTCTTGAAAGTTAAAAGTTAAAGTTTGTAAAAAGGACACAAAAGCCAAAAATGTTTATGTGGATTTTCCAGATCGCTGAAGTGCCACTCCCTTAATCACTGCAATGTGGAAGGGATACATGTGTATATAATGTGTATGTGTGTAGGTGCATTTGTGTACATTCATAGATTTTTAATAAATGCATGAACACATGTTCTAAGGGTATATGTTCTAAGATTCACTGTGGATGACTGAAATTGTGGATATAAGTGAACCCTTGTATTGAGGACAATCGCAGAGTATTTGTACATATTTTTCCTGTCTATAGGAAAGAGTGCAGGAAATATATACAAAACCAAAATGACTCAGTCACAATAGAACTCTGAAGTAGCATAGTGTAATGTGTGTGTGTGCATATGTGGGTGTGCATGTGTGTACATACTCTCTGCTCTTGCCCCTTGGCACAGTGCTCCAGGGCCTCCTACCCACCCCACCACATCCCTACTGGCAGACCTCCAGTGCTTCCCTGTCCAATGCAGTTGACTAAGGAGACAGAATTGTGAAATTGGAAGGAAGGAAGGAAGGAAGGAAGGAAGGAAGGAAGGAAGGAAGGAAGGAAGGAAGGAAGGAAGGAAGGAAGGAAGGAAGGAAGGAAGGAAGGAAGGAAGGAAGGAAGGAAGGAAGGAAGGAAGGAAGGAAGAAAGAGAAAGAAGGAAGGAAGATAGACAAGACAGAGAGAGAGAGAGAGAGAGCAAGGTAGATGGATGGACAGATAGATGGATAGATAGACAGATTGGCATAGATAGACAAGACGGACAGATATAAGATGGACAGATAGATAAATGGATGGACAGATGGATGGATGGATAGAGATAGATAGATAGATAGATAGATAGATAGATAGATAGATAGATAGATAGATAGATAGATAGACAGATAGATATAGATAGATGGAGAGATAAATAGAGAGATAGATAGATAGATAGATAGATAGATGGATACATAGATAGATAGACAGACAGATAGATAGATAGACAGACAGATAGATAGATAGATAGATATAGATAGATAAATAGAGAGATAGATAGATGGATAGATAGATAGATAGATGGATAGATAGATAGATAGATAGATAGATAGATAGATAGATAGATGGATAGATGGATAGACAGATAGATATAGATAGATAGATATAGATAGATGGATGGATAGATAAATAGAGAGATAGATAGATAGATATAGATAGATAGATGGATAGATAAATAGAGAGATAGAGAGAGAGAGAGAGAGAGAGAGATAGATAGATAGATAGATAGATAGATAGATAGATAGATAGATAGATGACAAAGAGAGAAATAGGTAGATGATAAATAGATACAAACAGATGGGAACTGGACTTACAATTTCATTCATACAGGGAAAGTCCTGATTAAGGTAAAACTCCCTCTGCCACTATAGGTCTATATCTTCTCTGCAATTTATCTAGTCTTTGTTAGTTGCCAAGAGCACTAAGTAAAGCTAAATAACTCATGCAAGTCTACAGAGTCAATGGGTATCAAAGGCGGAACTTGAGCCCTAGGAGATCTTCTTGGCTTTGGGGCCAGTTCCATATCCACTGACTATATCATAGCTTCTGTATGTGTGTGTGTGTGTGTGTATGTGCTCACAGTCATGTGTGTGAGATATATACATAGATATACATGTATGTATATATTTTACCAAGACAATAACAAGTGACCCTTGTTGGTTCCACTTTTCCTTCTGAACTTTAAAAATCCTGTTTATTTACCTAGTGATCGTTACTATGTGCCTTGCTGCTTTTGTTTTGCTTTCTTTACTCTGAATCACTTCATGTTTCTTCCCATATTTCTTTGTATCTGACATTTCTTATGATGTAATAGGATCATAAAAGTTGAAAGAGAACTCAGAGATAACATCTATTACCTTTGTCTCCCACAATTGACTTAACCTTTTAAAAGGCCTCTCTTTCAAGAGGGGTCCAAGCCACATATAACACAATAGTGAGTCATTTTTTTCCCAAACGTTTTTGAGAGTAGACAGGAGTCCCCTGTTGCTGGTTTTACCCATCCCAGATTCAGCTTAGCCTTTAAGGTCTCCTCTCTCCCACCTAATTCCTTGTGAATCAGCTCTACTCCAAACAAGGCACCTTGCTCCCCAATTCTTACCCACACCTCATCCTCTCCTACCCCCAAACGTTTGTAAAGCCTGTTCCCTGAGGTGGTAGTGACATGGGGCACTGTCTCCTGTCCCAGTTTATAGTTGTATGTGTCCCCGCACTATTTCTGGGGCTCATTGGCCCAAAATAAGCCCCTACATACATGCTGGGGCAAGGGGCTTTCTCTCCACATCCTCCCCTCAGTCTTAATCGTGTCCTTCTTTTCTGGCTTTACTCTACACTTCCCTCCTGTGGAATGCCTTTTTGGCTTAGTGCCCTGATTCTATTTGCACACTGTGTATAGATTCACAGAAGTATAATTGAAAAGAACCTCCGAGGACATATAGTTCAACCCATCCCTAGTAGGAATCCCCCCAACCTCATCTCTGACAATGGCCATCCATCCTATGCCTAAATATCTCTAAAGTGGAAGCCCCCACCTCCTCTGGAAATGCTCAATTCCACTTGCAGACATCGCTCACTGATAGGAAGTCTATCAAGACAAAACCTGCATCTCTGCAGCTTCTCCCCATCTTGCTTAATTCTGCCCTCTAGACCAAGAAAAACCAAAGCTAATCCCTCTTCCATGAAGCAGACCTCCATAACCTTACCAGCTACAATTCCCCAAGCCCCCTCCCACCCCAAGGCTCCTCTTATGCAGGTTAAACACTGCTAGGTCTTTCTTCGATCCTCTCATGGGTTGGTTTCCCCAAGACACTTTCTAGTTTTTTGATGCCTTTTTAAATCTGGCATCTAGAACTAAGTATAATTATTCAAGTGTGGTCGGACCAGGGTAGACTACTATGAATGAGGCTACCATTTCCTTTGTTTCTGGCACAGTCCCTCTTTTAATTCAGCCTTGCACTACCTTTTAGCCTCATACCTAATACTCTTACCGTATAATAAACGTGACCAGAACATCAGTAGGAAGAGTAGTCACCTGAGAGCTCATAGTTAGAGAAATATAAGGAAAGCAAGAGGTCAAGGCCTGCAGGTTTCATTAAGGAGAAAAAATCCAGATTTCTGATGCTTCGGGGCCTCTCTGGCTTTGCATTGTCCCCCTCCCTAGTCTCCAGTGGCCACTGTCAGACACTGATTCATTGTTAGACTCTTTTAACCAGATATTTTAGATGAATCAGTCATTTTTACTATAGGACTAGTAGAAGTCTCATCTGTTTTGGAACCTCAGAGTTTAAACCCAAAGGCTTGCCCTTAAAAACAAACAAACAAAAAACCTCTTTCTATCTTAGATTCAGTAATTGGTTCCAAGATACAGAGTGGGAAGGGTTACGCAATGAGGATTAATTGACTTGCCCAGGGTCACACAACTAGGAAGTGTCTGAGTCCAGATTTTAACCCAGGACCTCCCCAAAATGGTTGGCTCAATCCACTGATTGGATTCTTGATTCCCAGGATCATTCCCTTTTTACAACAAATAGTTTTGCCACCCTAGCAAGTCTTTGGCTTTTTTTTTAATACTGTTGCCTATAATAGGGCTAGGTGACTTTGGTCAGAAACCTCACCCAATTTTTCATTAACCAAATTCATTTCCTACATTTTTGTAGCAACAGTTCAATTGTTCAATCATGTTTTTGGGTTATGTCTGATTCTTTTTACTTCATTTGGGCTTTTACTACCAGAGATAATGGAGTGGTTTGGCATTTTCTTCTCCAAATCATTTTGCAGATGTGGAACGGAGGCAAGCAGGGTTAAGTGACTTGCCCAGGGACACTCAGCTAATAAGTTTCTAAAGCCAGATTTGAATTAGAGCATATGGAATTTCCTGACTGGGTTTTCTATAGTTCTCATTCCAAAATTATCTTAAAACTGCATTTGTATTCTGTCTCTGTGAGACCAGAAATTCCCTGGGGGAGAGTCTGTGTACCCTTTTTATGAGCCCTGCCTACCCTACCTTGGACCTTCATCCCAGGGTCAAAGATGAGGGAATCAGGATATGGGACAGATAAATGCAATGCCCAACAGCATTGGGAGATATGAATGTGAACCTGCTAGGACACCTGACTGAAAGGCAGGGAAGTAATGAATTCTCATAATTATACAATCTGGGTTTCTGGAAACCACAGGCAGATACTTAGAAAGGTAAATTACAGTTGTTAGAGAGAGCAGGAGGGAGGATGAATTTCACCTATAACATACCTTTGACTCAGGCAGTCAAGACAGCCAAAAGCAATGAAAAGGCACAACGGTCACAGGGCTTTCTCAGTCTTTGACTGTGTAGATTCCTGGGGTCCTACCTTATGCTGATCCTTAGCTTCTCCTTTCTCCTATCCTCTGGTGCTTAGCTCTTGAACTAGAACCAAGTTTTGTTTATTTTTAAACTCTTAGCTTTCCTCTTAGGATCAATAGAAGTATTGGTTCCAAAGCAGAAGAGTGGTAAGACCTAGGCAACTGGGATTTAGTGACTTGCCCAGGGTCACACAACCAGTTGGGCCAAGTTTTAGAAATGCTTTTCATTGTTCAACAAAGGTTGCTCAAAAGTCCCTACAAAAATCCCAACCTCAAGATTATGGATTTCTTTCCTTTCTTGGCTTCCTCTCTTCAACCAGAACTTGTCTCCCTTGATGGTGTCAGTTTATATGCTGGTAAATGTTTGACAATGAGATCTCCAGGGGGAAAATGTACACAGAACACACTTTGAAGTTTAATCTGTGTTGTTAACATTTACTCCATCACTTTGTCTAGATTGTCTAGGTAATAAAGGAACCATTCAAGCCCTAACTAGTCGTGTGTGCAGATTTCTGAGTTGTAAATATTCACATTGGAAATTTAACAATTGGCTTCAAGCTGCCTTCAGCATAACTGTCTGGTCATAAGGGACTATTTATTACAATGTACCCCACAGGTGGTCAGTCCTTTAGAATCACTCCAAGGAGGAATAGTCCCCCCTTCCCTTGGGGCAACCCAAACCACTTGTCATTCAGTTCTGTTTAAAAGTCACTTATTGAATGATCTCTTCATTTTGGCTCTGTGTTAGATGCTAGGTTAGATCCACAAAGATCAGTTCACTCAAGTAGCTAACTACCATCTAGGAGAAGAGTATGGCCATGGCAATGGAAAATGACAAATGCTTATAAGAGTCGCAAATGGCAAAAAGAATGTAGAGAAAGGGATATATATTTATATATATATATATATATATATATATATATATATAGAGAGAGAGAGAGAGAGAGAGAGAGAGATTGAGAGACAGAGAGACAGAGACAGAGACAGAGAGAGAGACAGAGAGACAGAGACAGAGAGAGAGAGAGAGAGAGAGAGAGAGAGAGAGAGGAGAGAGAGAGAGGAGAGAGAGAGAGAGAGAGAGAGACAGAGAGAGAGAGAGACAGAGAGAGAGAGAGAGAGAGAGAGAGAGAGAGAGAGAGAGAGAGAGAGAGAGAGAGAGAGAGAGAGAGAGAGAGAGAGCACTTCTCATTTGGAGAATTTGAGGGGCTTCAGGACCTAAGCGACACCTGAATTGGGCTTTGAAGCATGGTTAGCATTTCATCAGACAGATGCTAGGGATGAGGTGGGGTCTAGTACACCAGCACAGGCATGGAGCACAGGTGAGAAAGGTAGGGACAAGCTCAGAATGGACCAGGAAAAATGTAGCATCAGTAGCAAGTTCATGGGGTTGGGGGTGTTGATGACCTCTTAGCTGAGCATTTTTGCTAGAAAACTCAGCTTCAGAATCACAAGTGGTTAATCCCCAGCCTATAGTGGCAGCCTGGAGTCAGGAAAAGTTACCTTCCTGAGTTCAAATCTGACCTTAGTCCCACTGGGGTGACCTTAGACCAGTCACTTAACCCTGCTTGCCTTACTTTTCTCACTCTGTAAAATGAGCTGGAGAAGGAAATGGAAAACCACTTCAGTCTTTCTGCTGAGAAAACCCCCAGATGTACCTGAAAACAGGTGCGTGACAATTAACCATATGAATGGAAAGAAGAGAAAGCACTAGACATTTTATGAATCTTACTGTATTCAGTTTATTTAACCAATATTTACTGTCTGCAGTATGAAAAGCACTGTGCTAAATGCTAAGGGAAACCCAGTGTTCAGAGAGGACTCTTTTCTTGTCCTCATTGTGCTTACAATCTGGTAAGCAGGCAAGACATAAATGCAGACTATAATTATATATATAAACATAAACATAAATTATAACCACAGCTATAACTTCCATAGTAAGTGCAAAAGAGGAGGTGTAAAATAATAATAATAATAAACAGTTACATAACTTTTACTATATTCCAGGCTAAGTGCTTTTATGATTATTATATCATTTGTTATTCACAACAATGCTGGGGGGGGGTCAATGCTATTATTATCCCCATTTTACACATGAGGACACTGAGGCAAGTAAAGGCTAAGTTTCTTGCCCAGGGTCACACAACTAGCAACTCTCTGAGGTCACATTTGAATTCAGGTCTTCCTGACCCCAAGCCAGGCACTCTATGGGAGATATGAGGGAAGTCTTCATGACTGTGTTCTTCCACCTTTCTCATTCTTTGCCCTTCTTCTGATTCCAATTGTTCTCTTTACAAGACAGTCTGCAGCTCATCTGGAAGATACTGATACCCCCACAAGCTCTTTAGCAATTTGTATTAATTAATCATTTGTATTAATTTCTATTAATTTATTTGTATTGTATTAATTAATCATTTGCATTAATTTTTATTTTATTAATTTATTAATTTGTAGCATATTAATTAATCATCTGTATTATTTTTATTAATTTATTAATTAATTTATAGTGTATTAATTAATCATTTGTATTAGTTTTCTTGATTTGTATTGCATTGATTAATCATTTTTATTATTTGTATTAATTTATTAATTAATTTGTAGTGTATTATATTAATTAATCATTCTGTATCAGCAAAGAGCCTGGCTTAAGGAAGGAGCATATGATTTGGGGTCAAGAGATCTCCTGTTCGATTCCCGCCTACTGGGCCTTCCTATGTAACTTCTGAAACTTCACTGAGGTTCTTCTGTGAGACGGGATCCTTGTATTAAGGACCTTCCAGGGTGGTTGTAAAGATGAACAGAGAGCTTGACCACGAACCGCTTGAGACTCTGAGGAACTGCATGGACCGAGCTACCATCATAACGATTGCTAGTGGAGAATGTCGGGATCCTCCAGTTGCATGGCTCCTAACCAGATGCTTCCTCTGACAAACAATTGCATTCACCCAATATGGATTAAGTCCATGCTAGGCGCTCTGCTAGGTTGTTGTCACGCACCTGTTTTCAGGCACATCTGGGGGTTTTCTCAGCAGAAGGACTGAAGCGGTTTTCCATTTCCTTCTCCAGCTCATTTTACAGTGAGAAAAGTAAGGCAAGCAGGGTTAAGTGACTGGTCTAAGGTCACCCCAGTGGGACCAAGGTCAGATTTGAACTCAGGAAGGTAACTTTTCCTGACTCCAGGCTGCCACTATAGGCTGGGGATTAAAGAGACCTAAGGGAGGGGCAGTGAAGCTGGCAAATCATCTAATCCCAACTGCATAGCCTGTACTGCCCTTCTCCCTTTGGAACCGATACTTTGTATTGAGCCTAAGACAGAAGGGAAGGTTAATATATATACACATATGATATTATATACATTGATATAGAAACACCAACTATTTACATATTTTTATAGTACTAGCATGCTAGGTGGAGCAATAGAGAGCTGAGTCAGGAACGAGGGAGATCTAAGTGAAGATCCAGCCTCATAGAATAACTAGCTGGGTGACTTTGGGCAAGTCACTTAACACCATTTGCCTCAGTTTCCTCATCTGTAAAATGAGCTTGAGAAGGAAAAAAGACAAACCACTCCAGTATCTCTGCCAAGAACATCCCAAATGGGATCACAAAGAGTTGGACATGACAAAAAAATAAACAAAAAAAAAAAAACCCTCAACAACGAGATATTTCAGTTCAGTCCTGAGAAGCATAGTGATTATAGAGTTCTTAGAACTTCCACTCCCTCTAATTCTTTTTATAGTGACTTTGGGCTAGTTTTCTCTGAGTTCAGGGTTCCTTGCTTACAGCATTCTTTTTCCTCTTCATTCCTCCCCCCTCCCCCAATTTGGGTCATCAATGACCTTAAAAGGCTTTTGTTGTTGTTTTTGTTTGTTTGTTTTGGCATATAAACTAAGAACCATTAGGAACTGAAACCAGTTGGGAGAATTTGTTCATTCCTGCCTCTGTAGCCTCACCTAAATCATCCATTTCCTTTTCACTTCAGAACTGCTCACACCCTACTTTCCAGGCCAAGTTACCTTGCTTGTTCTATCTCTCCAATCTATAGCCTTATTTTCCTTCCAAACCTGGCTCCAAACTCACCTCCTCCAGGAAGACTTCCATGATTTATTACACAGGTTTCCCAGATTCTCATCATTTTCATCATATTCTTCTGGATTTATTATTAGACCATCCCTCTACTTTAAAGTATTACTCCTACTGACTTTACCAGAATGCTTTACAGTTTATAAGGATTGTTCTCTTCTTGCCAGAAGGGTCCATGCTTTAGCATGCCCCACCAACTTGAGAACACTTTAAGTATGGACCTGGTGATAGACGGCATGAGGATTGTCTAAAGATCAGCTTTGCTATGGTCAGGGTCAGAGAAACTAATGATCAGGTTGACTGCAGGATGAATAATGAAAATAATAAATTTGTAATAAATAATATTTATATTAAATTATTAATATTTAGTAATAATATAATTTCTATTTAATGTCTGTGATGTTTTACAAATATTATCTCGTTTGATCCTCAAAACAACCCTAGGTAGTAGATGCTATTATATTTATATTATACATATGTTCATATTATATATTAGTTTGACATAATATAGTACACAGTATATTTTTATATTATATTTTTGCATTTTTTATATTTTACAGATGAGGAAACTGAGGTAGGCAATGGTTAAGTGACTTCAGATTTGTGTTGGTAGTAAGTATCTGGGGTGAGATTTGAACTGAGGTCCTCCTGGTCCTTCCAGGTCCATGATCTATCTTTTGTGCCACCTAATTCAACCAGGATAACTCCTGAAGACTTGTCTACTAAAGTGTATCTGCTTTGGCAAGGAGGAGACACTGATAAAATCACCGATTTTTCAAAGATTAAATTACTCTTTGGTCCTGTTGTATCTGTAAATCCAACTGTTTGCTCTCCCCTGGCTTAATTGAAAGGTCTGTGATTAAGGACCATAAGCTCTTCCTCCTACTTCTAAACCCTTCTAAAGAGTTCAGTCCATGAAATCGATGAGGTGAGTTTGTCATCTCTTCTCCCTCTTCCAGTATTGAAATCTAACAGAAGTTGGGAATGACAAGGATCAGTATGTTGGTAAATGTTTAACAACCAGATCTCTGGTTAATGTCCTAATTCTTCCCCTTTGCTTTGATCTGGGTCCTGGTTGTGGTGCCAGTCTTCTCTAGTGGCCTGGGAACTTCCTGTGGACAGAATCAAGGTCTCTCCCTATGGATGTGCCCTTCTCTCCCCATCACAGTCTTCATCCTTCCCTTCCTCCCTCCTGACAACCCTCCTACCCTCTCCTCCAATCACTGCAAGCCAAACTCCAAAGCAGTTCTCTCACCTAGTCCAAGAAAGGCAAACTTATTGAGAACCTGAAGTTCCTGTGCCTCTGTTCCTACCAGGTGCAACAGGGTCTGGACATTGTGATGATGAAGGGGACCTCCTGGATCCTGTTTGGAAAGGGAAGGGGAAAAGAGAGAACAAATGCCTCCAGGGTTCTCCCATCCCATCCACTGGACCAAAGCCAGACAGAAGTCAGAAAGAGTTCCACCACCATTCCAAGATCTCCTGGCTGAGAATGGAAATGTAGCTTGTCCCTACCCAGACTGTACAGGCTCTGGATATAGAACCTGCCTTTGCTGCCTTGCCAAGGGGAGCCAGAGTCAGGTCCTGGGTACCCATCTGACCCCCAGAACAGCTGAGATCCTACAGCTGGCATTCCAAGCAACCATGAGCTCACTCCTGGGATCTGGTAGAAGAGTCCGGAGACCCAAGAGACTAAAAGAGGGAGCTCGGCATCTCCTTTTATCTCTTTAGAGAAGCCTGGCAATCCCAGGACATGCACATTGCAGGAACTTGTCTCCCCTAGCCCACCCTACTATATAAACAACCCTTATAGGAAGGAAGGCAGGAAGGGGCTTGCCAGAAGCCAAGGGTGCCAGAAAAATAACGTGGCCCTTTTCCCAATTCAGTTCAAGAAACATCTTTAATCACCTTCTGTGTGCAAGGCACTCTTATAGGGACTGGGAGTACAAAGATGCTGAGCACACATCCTGCCCTCGAGAAGTCATTGTTGGGAGTTAGCTAGGTGACTCAGTGAATGGAGATCCAGGTCTAGGAATGGGAGATCTGGGTTCAAATGTGACCTCAGGCCTCAGTGACTTCCTAGCTGTGTGACCCTGGGCAAGTCACTGAACTTCCATTTGTCTATCCATTATTGCTCTTCTGTGTTGGAACCAATATACAGTTTTGATTCTAAGGCAGAAGGGTTAAAAAAAAGCCATTGGTCTCCGGGTTGTGTAAAAGGGACAGGGAAGGTGGCTGCACAGGGCTATAACACAAGGAAGAATATCAGGGCAGCAGAACTGAGTTCCAGAAAATGGGCACTAGAAATGTTTGAGGAGGGGAAAAAAGTCTTTCCAGCTGGCTGGGATAGAGATCAAAGAAGGCTCCCGTAGGAGGAAGACACATGAGGTGGGCTTTGAATGCCAAGAACACTCTGAAAGGGGCAGGAAAGACATTCCAGCCACGAGGGCCAGCACAAATAGGATCAGGACCTGCCCAAGTTGGTTGATGGTGATAGTTAGATGCTGTTTCTATGTCACTTTAAATTTTATGAAGTATAATAATAATAATCTTAATGATAATAATTATGATAATAGCTAACACTTATATAGTGCTTACTATATATTCAGCACTTTTAAAATATCTTATTTGAGGAAAAAGTTAAGTGGCTCAGCAGATAGAAAGCCAGATGGGGAGTCCTGGGTTCAAGTTTGACCTCCAACACTTCCTAGCTGTGTGACTTTGGGCAAGTCACTTAACCCCTTCATTGCCAAGTCTTGGAATCTACTTAATATCACTTCTAAGACAGAATATAAATGTTTAAAAAAATAAAATGAATCTCTTATTTGATCTTCATAGGACTGATCACTCTGAGACTTTTTCTAGCTATTTATTATTGGTGCATTCATTTTTTTGTCAATTCAGTTTAACCAAATAATTATATATATTAAGCATCTGTTGTGCACAGGGCGCAGTGCTGGCTACTGAGTTTAATAAAAAGTTTCAATGACACAGGAGTCCCGACTAGCATAGAGAATAAGTCTTTCAAAAATAGAGATCCACTTAATCAATTCTCTTCTCCAGGCACCACCTTTCTCAACCCTCCCAGTTTCTTTCCTCAGGGCTCCTTTTTCTACCTCTCACATCTCTGGCTTTCCCTGGACCCCCTCCAAGTTTCCAGACCCTCCCCTCTCTCCGCCTCTCTCTGGATCTCCAGAGATTCCCACCTCTAGGACTTGGTCCTTAGCCAAATGTCAAGCCTGTCTGTTCCTGCCCAGAGACCCTCATCAAAGTTAGAACTGGCAAATGCATCAGTGGAAAGATCCATCAATGCTCCAGCCTGCACGTTCATTCCTTGAGGATAAATCCATCTTGTGAGTCATCTGCTGGCACCTGTCTTCACAAGTATTTTCAAGGGAACAATTGTGCCTCACACTGAAGGAATCTCAAAGCAATTGAACTACAAAAAGTGGCTTTTTCTATGATGGGAGTGGTGTTGGTCTGGGCCGAAGGAACAGGGGTAGATTACTGGACCCGGTGACTTCTCAGGATCACTGCCACCATCATCATCTGGTCTAAGCCAGACTCTTTGGGTATCTTGGCTCAGTGGCCTTGATCAATAATTTTTTTAAATTTTAAAATTGTATTTTATTAAGAACATTTTTCTATGGTTACACAATTCATGTTCTTTCCCTCCCCTCCTCCAATCCCCCTCCCACAGCTGACACACAATTCCTCTGGGTTTTACATGTGTCATTGATCAAGACCTATTTCCATATTACTGATATTTGCACTAGGGTGTTGATCAAATAATTTAAACTCTTTGGACACTCTAGTTTCAGTCATCTGTAAAATGACTGTAAAAAATAAAGCCTTATAGGTAGAGTTCTTGATATATCAATTTGAGTTAGAATGGAGGTCCTGGGTTCAAATTTGACCTCAGACACTTCCTTTCATTAATTTTCATTGCCTAGTCACTGCTCTTCTGCCTTGGAACCTACACTAGCTACTGTAAGACAGATGGTAAGAGTTTTTGAAAAGGATTTTATGTTGCATGAAATTATGAAATGTAAAATGTAAAGAACCAAGAGAACATTGTATCTATATACAACAGCAATATTGTTTGAAGAACTGTGAATGTCCACCTCATGGAAGAACTGATTAAGGGGGCAGTTAGGTGGCTCAGTGGATTGAGAGTCAGGCCCAGAGACAGAAAGTCCTGGGTTCAAATTGGCCTCAGACACTTCCTAGCTATGTGACCCTGGGCAAGTCACTTAACTCCCATTGCCTAGCCCTTACCGTTCTTCTGCCTTGGAACCAATATATAGTATTGATTCTAAGATGGAAGGTGAGGGTTAAACAAACTGATAAAAAGAAGTCTACATGATATGATTTTACAAATAAGAAGATAAGCAGAAAGGTAGGTAGGTGGGTAGACAGAGAGAGATCTTTGTTATATGGTGTTGTCTCTAGTGCAAGGTGGAGGGGAGACAGTTCAGCACTTAAAATGTAACAAAAAATAAATTAAACCAAATTTAAAAGAGTTAATGCACCCTTTATGTGCTCTGTCCCAGGAACTGCACACAGAGAATCTAGAGGCATATCCTTTTTGCATAGTCTAGGGTTTTATAATCTATTAATAATCAGAGATCATGTTATATTACCAAGCAGACATCTGATCTGAAAAACCCTGTGATGCAGGCAGTACAATCAGGATTCTTGCCTTCTTTGATAAGGAGACCCATAAAGGGCAAGTGACTTACTCAAGAACTCACAGCCTCCTTCTACCTGCCATCGACTGAGGCAACAAATCTGCCTTAGAACCAATATACAGTATTGATTCTAAGACTTAAGGTAACTGATAAAAAGTATATGGGATAATGATTTTACCTGTTCCCCACCTCAGCTTGAAAACTGATATCCAGAAGACAGGTAGCACCACAAGCTACCACCAAGTGAAAGCTGGAGACTTGCCCAGTTCCCACCAAGCAAAGGATGCACACTGCCAGCTGGATATTGATCCCGGTGCTTCCTGATCTGGATTATTCCAGAAGTCCATTGTCCTCTAGCTCTTGGACCCTCTGTCCTCCTAGATAGACCTGCCATGGCTCCCCAAGGTGCTTTGGGCTTTGGCATTCCCCTGCTCTACCCTGCCCAAGTATGACCTCGCCTTTCTATCTCCCATGAAATTGATATGACCATCAATCCTCCTAAATGACTTGCTTTCCTCAACTATGATGGGAACTCCTTGAGAGCATGAGCTGTCTCCATCTGCCATGTTGTGCTTAATAAAATGCTTTTGAAATGCTTTTCCATTCTATTCCAAGGTCATCGGGGAAATAAATTCTCTAACCTTAAATCTCTCCACTATACCATGCTAGTCCATTCCCAGTGATGTTATTGCGATCCTAAGATTAAGAACTAAAAAGGATCCTTGAGAATATCTTTCCAATGAAGAAATTAATATCTAAGTAGAGTGACTTTCCCAAGGTCACAAAGTCAAGATTCATGTAGCAAGAATGAGACAGGTCAGGTAGAACAAATGTTAACCCCTACCTTTCAGCCCCACCACCAGGAATAAAAGAATGAAAAGAGAAAATCTTCCCATACATTGGGAAGATATTCTTTGGAGAATTTGCTATAGCAAGAACTACCCAGAACCAGAAGGCATAGAGGTTCATATCTAGCTTCTTTTAAGGCTCTTCTCATGTGCCCCTTTCTTTTTAGGGGCTTTCCTGATCCACCTCGAGTTTTTCAACCCTTCTACCCACCCAACTGCAGTGATTTCCCTTGTCCCTGCTCGCTCCCTTATTGGTGGACCCATCGTTTCTTTCTAGTAGACTGGGAGCTCCTCCAGGGTAAGGGATGCTTTGTTTCTCTCTTTGGCATCTCCAGCACCTGGTATAGTGCCCAAGATATAGTAATGACTTGATAAAGGTTTGTTGAATTGGGGGAATCCCAAAGTATTACTGAATTTATTATTTAAAAAGTTTTCATTCAATTGCTCAATCAATCAAAAAGTGGCTTCCCTGGGACAGATGCCACTCCAAGCTGCTGGTTATTCGAAGACCAATAAGAACAGGGTCTCTGCTCTCCAGGAGTGGGCATACTCCCGGGGGAGGGGAAGGAATGGAAAAGAATCCCCCTCTGTTCCGCATTCGAAGCCAGGCTCCTCGATGTCTCCCTCCGCCTCCCTTTTCTGAGAAATGCCTCCTCATCCACTTCCTGCTCTCAGTGTCCCCTTATGCCCACTCGGGAAGCAGAAGAGAGCTTTCTCACGCCCAGTCAGCAGAGTTTATTCCGCATGATAACTACAAATGATTTTCTCCCAGGGAAACTGTTAGGGCTGGGCTAGGACGTGCCTATTAGCCATTGTGTGCACAGAGAATTTCACGGTCCTCCAGGCTTCTGAGAGCGTGCCATCCATGCTTGAACTTTCTGCCAAACCTGCCTCAACTCGCATCTGCTCATCCGCTGCCGCCCCCACCCCACCCCCCCACCCCGCCCCTTCAGCTCCTCCGCTGCTCACGTGGCTCATCAAGTTCAGAAAAGAAACAGGAAAGCAGAGTTTTTCTTTGCCCATCTCCAAAGACTGTCAGATTTGTGATAATCAATGATTTCCCAGGGCCACGACAAGACGATGCCCCCTCCCTTTCTGATTGGCTTTCAGGATCAGGAGCGGTGGAATAGGCTTGGAAGGAGGGGAAGGGAGCTAGTGCCATGCAGTAGGATGTCTCAGATACCATCCCAGAGCCAAAAGGGGAGGGTTTTTTAATCACTGAAAGTTTTGTTTACTTGGTGTGATCAATCTTTTTTTTGCTTTGCTTTCTTTCTTTTAAAAATGATCTCCCCTGTTGGTACCTGTGATGGATAATTCTATCCCAGTAGAGACAAGCCCTTTTCACTCTAGGGGAGGGGTCAGTGACAGACTGTGGAGCTAAAGGAAAGAGAAAAAGCTCCTTAAAAGATACTTTTTAGCCTTAGGCTGATTTTTAATAATGCCACAAGCCAAATGAGACCAGTGTTTTGAGGAAGGGGCTAAGTGAAGAAACTGGAACTATCCAAGAATGAGGGCGGAGGGGAAGGGGGAAGGGAAGAAGAAGGAAAAAGGAGGAGAAAGAGGAAAAAGGAAGAAAGAAGAAAGAAGGAATAGAAAGTGTAGGAGAGGGGGAGAGACAGAGACAGAGAGCTTTCCTGCTTCTACTCAAGAAAAAAAAAAAAGTGTTTACACGCCAAAGGGAGGAGTTGAAGGTAACTAGGAAGCTGAGCATCTTAGCAACAGCGTTGGTGAGGCCAGGGCGCTAGCTAAGGAGTCTTCCTGAAAGGAGCCAAGATGACTCTCAGGGAGTGGTGGAGACCCTGCCATCCTCTCTAATGGCGGGATAATCGATGAAGTGATTTGATCAATATAAAGAAGCTTCTTACCTGACTTCAGCCAAACTGACCAAACAATTGCCAAAAGGAAAGGGTCTGATGAAAGTCACAAAGAATGTCTTTGTTACAGAGACAGATGAGGGGGTTTTGCTTTATCCTGGCTTATTTTGAGTGTGTCTTTTGTATGCTTGAGCCCTTGGCACTAGCACTATTCTGGTAACACCTGGCTGAAGTTCTGCTCTCCAAGGAGCTGAAGCTATATCTGGCGGCTAAGTCACTCCCACTGATTCTGACTTCGAGGGAAGATCTGACCCCTGAGGTGTTGAACTGCCTTTTGGCTCCAGGGGGGTTTCCACTGCCTTTGACAACGGAAGCGTGCTTGTTCATTCTGACTCCGGAGGGATTCCCACTAACTCTGGCTGTTGCCGAGCCCTCTCTGCTTTTGGCGTTCTCACTTTTTTTGACCCCCAAGGAACTGTCACTATCTCTGACTCTAGAGCTACAATCTCTGTATTTGACTTTAGCGGGGCTCGCACCAACTCTTACTCGTGTGGAACTCCCAGTATTTGTGTCTGTGAGGTTCTCGTGTCTTTTGGTTCCGGAAAGAGCCTCACTTTGTTTGCCTTCCGAAGCGCTCCCACCCGATTTGATAACTAAAGGGTTCCAAGTATGCTTGGGAGTTGATGGGTTCTTGCTGTATTTGGCTCCTAGGAAACCTCCTTTACTGAGCTTGCTTTCTGAATCACTACAGCTAGTTTTCCCTCCCAAGAGGCTCCCCTCACTGATTTTTACTCTTGAGGGAGTCCTACTTGATTTGACTTCAGAAGGATTGACCCCTTCATTCTCAACAATTGTATCTCCTATCAGGTTCCTATTGATTTTAGTTTCACTGCAACTTCCTCCCAGGGGGCTGCTATTGTTTTTAACTCTTAAAGGACTCCCACTGAGATCTTTCACTGAAGTACTGCAACTAACTCCCAAAGCCCAAGTGTCTTCAATATCTAGGGAATCCTTATCCTTAAAGCTTTGAAATCCTGAGTCATTGCGATCACCATTCACTCCTAAAGGATACTCTAAGGGATTCTCACTGCCTAGGACTCCTGGAGAAATTTCATTAACTTCTTCTGAGTTATCCTCATTAGTTTTGACTTTTGGAGAGCTACAGTGGATTCCACTCCCCACATCATTCTTATCCATTTCAGTTCTCAAGAGGATGCTGTCTGTCTTAGATTCCAACTGCACTAGGGAAGTAGACAGGCTCTCTCCCTGGCTTTTGTCTTCCCCGATTTTCTGGAAGTCACTCGTGTTTAGCCCCAACTCAGAATAATCGGTAAATGCTTCCTCGTTCGTAGTATAGCTAACACAGAACATTCTACTTCTGGGAGGGCTCTTGGGTCTAATGATGGCCATTGCAAAGGCCTCAGTGTAAGGATCACCTAGAAAGCAAACACATGGGCAATGAGCAGCGACCAGGGATCTTCTTTTCCTTCCCCTTGCCCCTGCGTGTCTCGGTGCGGGACAGATACAGTACTTACAGTCTTTGGTGGTGTCGATGTCGTCCTTCCTGGTGGGAAAACCAGAGGTACAGTTAGTTTTGTCATTCCCAGAAAAGCAGCCTGGATCCAAGAAAGAAATCAGGCAATGGACACCTAATGGAAAGTGTGTAGTAATTCCAATGGAAATTGGGCAAGGAGCCGAATGGACATTTTCCTAAAATCAAGAAATGTCAGCATTGGAAGGGACTTTAGAGATCATCTAGCCCAGGGTTTCTCAACCTTTTTTGGGTCATTGTTCCCTTTGGCAGAATGAAGCTTATGGATCACTTCTCAGAGTAATATTTTAAATACATAAAATAAAATATGTAACCAGGGAAACCAATAATGTCAAAATATGGTTGCCGATATCAAAAATTTATATTTTTCAAAGTTCATGGACCCCATGGAAAAGACACTTGATCTAGTCCAAACCCTTCAATGTTCTGAATGAGAAAACTAAGGGCCAGGGAAATGAAATGCCTTACTGAAAGGCTTCACTACAATTCAGGGGCAGAGGTGGGATTGGAGCCTGGGTCTCCTGCCCCCCACATCAATGATCCAGCATACATTCAAGGTTTGAGTCGTAACTATTAGTTGTATGGCAGTGGGGAGACTTTCAACCCTTTAGGTACCAGTGTTTTCATCCATAAAGGGCATGGACTCGATGATCTCTTAGCTTTGAGAGTATAGGAAATCTAACAATGGATTGATTTGCAAGTGTAATAAAAAATGGAGTAAGGGTGTAGGTTCATGAGGGTGTTTTTCTTCAAGTCAAGGGCAATGTATAAAGAAAGGAGATTATGCCCAAAGGGTGATAAGAGACTATCTGCCCTTTGATCCAGCCATAGCACTGCTGGGTTTGTACCCCAAAGAGACAATAAGGAAAAAGACTTGTATAAGAATATTCATAGCTGCGCTCTTTGTGGTGGCCAAAAATTGGAAAATCAGGGGATGCCCTTCAATTGGAGAATGGCTGAACAAATGTGGTATATGTTGGTGATGGAATACTATTGGGCTAAAAGGAATGATAAAGTGGAGGAATTCCATGGAGACTGGAACGACCTCCAGGAAGTGATGCAGAGCGAGAGGAGCAGAACCAGGAGAACATTGTACACAGAGACTGATACACTGTGGTACAATCGAATGTAATGGACTTCTCCATTAGGGTCAATGCAATGTTCCTGAATAATCTGCAGGGATCTAAAAAACACTATCCACAAGCAGAGGATAAACTATGGGAGTAAAAACACCGAGGAAAAGCAACTGCTTGACTACAGGGGTGGAGGGGATATGACTGAGGAGAGACTCTAAATGAACACTCTAATGCAAATACCAACAACAGGGAAATGGGTTCGAGTCAAGAACACATGTAATACCCAGAGGAATCATGTGTCGGCTATGGGAGAGGTGGGGGGTGGGGTGGTGGGAAGGAAAAGAAAATGATCTTTGTTTCCAATGAATAATGTTTGGAAATGACCAAATAAAATAATGTTTAAAGTGGAAAAAAAAAAAGAAAGGAGATGTGGTCACATGTAAGCTTGCTGCCTGGTTTTTGCTTTGTTTTGTTTTTAAAGATTGCTTTCTGATTTCCTTTAGGAATTTTCTTTTGGGAGAAAGGTAGGGCAAAATGTTAGGGTCCCCACCTGCTCATTTCACATTGTAGTTTCCTAAGTCGCTCGCTCCACTTATCAGAGGTATTAGTAGTTGACTGGAATTCCTTCAGGTGGTAGGCAGTATTCTCTTTAGCCTTCTTCAAATCACTTTCTAGCTCAGACAATTTGCTCCAGGTGATCTTGAGGGACACTTCCTTAAGGCGTTTGGTGGAGGCAATGGAGTCTTGGAGCTCCAAACACTATAAAAAGAGCCAAGATTGAGAGAAAGTTTGGAAGGAACTGAGAGGGAGGGAAATCTCCCAGGGACCAGTGTGCCACGGGCTGGAGGACTACCCCTCATCCCATATCCAGTAAAGGTATCAGCTGTCTTCTTCCCTTCTCCCCCACACATTTCTTAGGCTAGACCCATAGCCATTGTGGCTGGTCATGGGCAAAGGCAGCTTTTCCACCATGTTCCTTTTCCCTGTAATTGCCCTCCCAGCTTACCAATCCTGTCCCATACTCCCCTCCTGTTCCAGAAAATCCTCCTTACTTAAATTCCTTCTCTCCACTTCCCTAGACTCTACCTAACTGCTCCAAGTTTTTTTCTTTCTTTCTTTGTCTATGGACTTCTTTAATCTTGTTCTGTCATCCTTTTTAAGTTTTTGTCCACCCCTTCTCTGGTGGTCCTCCAGCCAAACCTGCCTGCACATTGTCTTCTGCACTACTCCCCCCAAACCTGCATTGTCCCACCTCCACACTTCTGCATGCACTCTGCTCCTTGATCCTGGAATGTCCTTCACTTTCTTCACCTGGTGACTCCTTTTTCATTTGTTAATGAACAGCTCAAAAGCCAGATGACTTAACTATGGCCTGCTTATGAGGTCAGGATTCACTTATTTAAACTTTGCACCATGCTCAGATCCTAATAAGTATGTTGAATGGAAGGAAATTGTAGCTTGGGGGATGCAGGGGGGAGTGTATATCCTGCCTCCTCCATTATCTTGAGGCAAATGAAAATTGGAGGACTAACCCTACCCACTTAGAAACTAGGTAGGAAGTGTAGCAACAATTTTATTCTCCAGGAAAGCAGTTATAGCTACATGACATGTCATATTGTCCGTATGAGCTGTGGAGTCCAGCTTCTTCCAGGATTCCTCCCACAAACCCCAGTGATATGAGAATTGAACGGTTCATCATTCCACCCTCTGCCCCACCTTTTTCTCTAGACATTTTACTCTAAGGGTCTGTAGAAACAGTCCTTTAATAAAGATGGAGGCATTGTCTTCTCCTTTGTCTCCTGCCCTTAAACTCTGCTTTAGACTTATCTCTTCCAGGAAGTCTTCCCTGATGACACTCCTGTTCTTTCTGTGAAAACTTTTGTTAGAGAGCCCATTAAATGATGACTTTCACATTTCATTTCCTAGGGTCTGGTTTGTGGTTTTTATGACCTTTTATATACATTTAAGGAGATATTTACTTCTTGGACTTTTGTATCTGCAAGTATCTTCCACCAAAGGAGGAAGCAAATGAGTGTAGACTGATAATACTTGCTAGAGTATATATTATATTAATAATAGAGACATTTCTATTATTAATATCATTTACATGATATTATTAATAGAGACATTTCTATGTTTTCTTTAATCTTACTCTAGTCTTGGATTATCCACTGCCTCCTCCCCTTACATGCCACTGAGTACATTTAGAGAAAATCAAAAAACTGTGCTGGCTGGGTCCACTACAAATTCATATAACATAATCTCACCTGGGCCCTCACTGCAGCAAGGCAATTCTTTTGCACTTTCCCAATTGATTCACTATCACCAAGGCCACAATAGATCTACCAAGTTCTTTTATCCCCACCCCCCTCAAACCTCTACTCTCATCACCCTCTCAGCTGAACTTTATATTTCCACTAAAAAAAATGAGATCACTTTTGGAGGTTCATTTTTCTTTTCTTCCCCTTCCTCATCTCATATCACTTAAAATGCCTTTCCCTGCTGATGGCAACTGGGTGGACAGTGGACAGCAGGCAGATCTTTGGACTTGGAGTCAGGAAAACTAGGGTGCAAATCCTGCCTCCAACATTTACTAACTATGTGGTTTTTAAGTAAGTTACTTTGATGTGGGCTGAAATGTTCCACAAACCTTGCCAAGTAGCTGTATACAATCAAAATGACATAGAAGGGGGAAGCTGGGTAGCTCAGTGGATTGAGAGCCAGACCTGGAGATGGGAGGTCCTGGGTTCAAATCTGACCTCAGACACTTCCCAGCTGTGTGACCCTGGGCAAGTCACTTAACCCTCCTTGCCTAGCCCTTACCACTCTTCTACCTTGGAATCAATACACAGTACTGATTGATTCCAAGATGGAAGGCAAGGGTTAAAAAAAAAAGAACATAGAAACAATAACTAATTGATTAGAACGAACTAGTTGACATGAGTTGCTTAGATTCACAATTATGAGAAAACTCCTCACATCAATCTTTAGACATAATCTAGGTCCTTGGTTGGGGTCTCTAAACAGCATATATGGGTGGTTCAGTTTCCCAGTCACACAGGACCAGTTTCAAACAATACTCAATTTCCACAATCATTGCCTTCCTTAAAGTGCCCAGAAAAGAGTAAAATAACATATCATTAGCCTCATATTGCTCCTCTGCCCCCAGGGGGGAAACAGAGAGAACCATGGGTAAAGCTCTGTCGATCAAAGTGACCCATTGGTAAAGTGCCATCATTTCCCTGGAGACACTGGGAACTGTGTCAACTACCCAAACAAATGATTCCTTCCTTAGTAACTAATCAAGATAAAAAGCATTCCTGAAATCATCACCCATCTTTTACTCTCTGACTCTCTATCTTTACTTACCACATACCTCCTTATCTCTTTATATTACCCTAATAACTAACTTACTTGCTCTACTAGCTACTTTGGCACTAGATTCTCTTATAATAAGCTTCTTTCCTCAAAATGGAGTTAGTTTAAGCCATCAATTAATTCTTTGGCCAATACTCAATTGCCTACATCAGCTTGACAATCTCTAGTGCCTTAGTTTCCTCATCTATAAAATGGGATAGTAAAGGACTAAATGAGATAACATATAAAGCTATGTGGCAGCTAGGTGATACTGTGGACCTGAGGTCACAAAGGTCTGAGTTAAAATTCTGCCTTAGATATTTAATAGGTATGTGACCCAAGGCAAGTCACTTAACGATTTTCAGCCTTTTCCCCCTTCCTCCTCCTCTAATTTCCTTTATCCTTTATATCTTAATCTTTAAAATGGGAATAACGACATCATTTAATTCCCACAGTTATTGTGAGGATAAAATGACATAATATTTGTAAAGTAACTGTTACTACTACTAGTAATAAAGCTAATGCATTATATAAATGGCAATTATTCTTATTATCTCCGCCCCTTACTCCTGTGAAGAGATAGCCTTTCTTACCATGGTAAATCTCTCTACATGCCAAAATAATTCCATTCTAATCCCATCTTCTTCAGTAGATTGCCCCCTTCCCCTCTTATCTTCAATCTCTCCCATCTGCTGGCTACTTTCCCTGCTATCTAGAAGCATACCTAAATCACCTCCATCCTCAAAAAAATCCCCACTTGGCCCATTCATCCCTGACAGCCATTATCCTATATTTCTCCTCATTTTCATTAATAGTTTTTAAGAAGTATATCTGCAATTGATGCATCTGCTGCCTGTCTTCTCATTTATCTTTTTAACTCTCTGAATCATGGCTTCCACCCTCATTATTCAATTGAAATTGCTCTCTTCCAAGTTATGGACTAATTGGTGCCAAATCTAATGGTCCTTTCTTACTACTCATGCTTCTTGACCTTTCTGAGGTATTTGACCCGGTTGATCTCACTCTCCTTGATATTCTTTCCTGATGATCGTCTTTTGTTGGTACTCTCTTTTTGTAACACTGATCTTTTTCTAGTTCTCCTTCTAAAACTTATCTGACTTTTCTCTCAGTCTCTTGCTGAATCTTCAGTTTGGCTTAACCCAGAAACCTCATATATACTCTACCATCACCAAGGTTCTGACCTTGGTCCTTTTCTCTTCTCCTATATAATGGACTGGTGTGTCTCTATGGAGAAGATTCTCAGATCTATTGATCCAGCCCCAACCTCTCCCAACTTCTAGTCGTTCATCTCCAACTGTTCATTGGACATCTTGAACTAGATGTTCCATAGAAATCTCAAACTCAAGATCCCTAAAACTGAGCTCATCATCTTTCCTCTCAAATTCTCTCCTCCTATGAACTTTCTTGTTACTGTTGAGAATGTGACCAGCCTCTTAGTCCCACAGCCCCTTCCATATCCAATCTGTTGCAATGTCCTCTCAATTCTACCTTTGCAATATCTCTCATACACACATTCATGCACGTGTGCTGGCACGAACACACAAACAGTCTTCTCTCCTTTGACATTGCCACCACCCTGTGTTCCATATGGGTCCTCTTCACCTCATGCCTGGGCTACTACAATAACCTGATGGATGATGCCAGAAGTCAGGAAAGATACATATCAATCTTAAATGTCCTTCTCAAGGACTATTCATGAAAGCAAGGAGACATAAAGCTATCAGAGACAAATGGACCAAGTGAGAATTTTGTGAGGATGAGGGAGACTTGAGTATGTTTATTGGGAGGGAGACTTGGGTATGTTTACTGGTAGTAGAAAGCAACCAGTAGATATTGAAGATAAGTGAGAGAGAAGTTGGTAGAGGGGGCAATCTTCTGGATAAGAAGGGATAGAATGGCATTATTTGTGTATGTAGAGGGATTTACTTTGGCCATTTTATCTACTCTGTCTCAAATCTCTCCCAACTGCAATATATTCTCCACTCAGTTTTGGAATGGATTTTTGTAATCCTCACCAATCATTACCTTGGAAGGCATCCCCACCCCCACCCTTGGCTCCCACCAAAGCATCTTTAACATAAGTTGGAGATGAGACTTTCCCCCTACAATTGAAACCTGATCCTTTAAACATTTTTTAATTCTCCCAGTTCTAAATCAAGGAAGAAACCATGGCCCAGGGAACTGAGATGACTTACTTAAAGCCATACTCCTAGTAAGGAAGACTAGAAGAGATTGTGGCTCAATAGAATGAATGAATGCTGAATTTGGAATCAGAGAACCTTGACTTCAATTCTATTTCTGCTGATAATTACCTATATGCCTTTGGGTAAGTCATTTCGTCATCATCATCAACCACCACATTTACACATTGCTCCTCCTATGTGGCAATCAATGTACTAAGTCCTTGACAATTATTATCTGATTTTTTTTTCACCACAGCTCTGGGAGGTAAGTGCTGTTATTATCCTTTTACAGTTGGGGAAACTGAGTCAGGCATCCTCACATACAGTAAGTATTTATTGAAGGAATGAATGAGCATCATCAGCTCCTTACCCGGGATTTTACTGATTCGATTTCATTTGACTGCAGCCTGATCGCTTGGTTGAGTTTGGAGATCTTCTCTTTGGTATTGTTCACATGGTCCAAACCTCTTCTAGCTGAAATCTGCAGTGCTCGAAGCTAGGTGGAAACAATGGGATGGAAGAGTCACTTACATGAAACCATAATAGTAGTACTTTCTCTAACTAAATGGCTGAATGCCTTTGGATAGAACTTTGGGGAAAAGGTTGCCTGTGGATATTGCTAAACCAGGAGCTAAATGGAGTTCAAAGACTGGCCACTACCACCCCTTTCTTTCCCAAAGCAATGATAAAAGCAATTGTTCTAATATGTAACACATACTGCACTTTAAGACTGACGCTGCACATTTTGTGTTAGTCTTTTAAAGACTTGTCGGTCTGCTGACTTATCCACACGAGCTAACGCTAATTTAAACCAAAACCAAAACCTTACCTTCCATCTAAGAATCAGTACTGTATATTGGTTCCAAGTCAGAGGAGCAATAAGGCAGTGGTGGTGGCGGTGGTAAAGTAACTTGCCTAGGGTCACACAACTAGGAAGTTTCTGATTCCAAATTGGAAACCAGAACTTTCCATTTCTAGGCCTTGCTCTCAATCCACTGAACCACCTAGCTGTTCCCACAAGCTGATACTATTAGCTATTTTACAAATGAAGAAATTGAGGCTCATAGAAAGGCTCAGTCAGTTAGCCACATTTTCAGATCTCATAAATGGCACAACTGGGATTTGAACCTGAAGACTTCTCTCTCCAGCTCAAGTATTCTTGCTATGACACCACAGAAACTGTCTAGCACCCTGGATAAATGCCAAACAGTTAGAGAGATTGACCTATACCAGGAATGTTCTGCTTTGGAAAGCCCAAAGTTCATTTGAGACAGAATCGAAATTCTGGAGAACTGAGATAGAAAAGCAGCTGGAGCCCATCTTCATAGCTGTAGGCAAGCCCTGGGTTTGGCTTTCTTTCCTAGCTGCTGACTTCCAGATGGGCTTTCACAGTCCCCCTAGGATCAGAATAATCCAATAGAATAGAAACTCACTGAAGGCAGGAATCATTTTCCATTTTTTCCCTTTTAGGGTGTTTGGCACATTGTAAGTTCTTAATTCACATTTACTGAATTGCTAGGAAATCTGGTGTTGAGTCTGTCTCATGCACCAAAACTCTTTTGTCCCTATTCCCTCCTGCTTCTCCTTTCCATCTCCTCATCTTTCTCCTTTACCCCACTTCAGTCTTCCATAAGCAGAGAACATACGTGCTACTTCCAGTGCTTCCCTCAGGCTAGAATCTTAAGGAAACCGAGAGAGAGAGAGAGAGAGAGAGAAGAGAGAGAGAGAGAGAAGAGAGAGGAGAAGAGAGAGAGAGAGAGAGAGGAGAGGGAGAGGGAGAGGGAGAGGGAGAGGGAGAGAGAGGGAGAGAGAGAGGGAGAGAGGGGAGAGAGGGAGAGGGAGAGGGAGAGAGGGAGAGAGGGAGAGAGGGAGAGAGGGAGAGAGATGGAGAGAGGGAGAGGGAGAGAGAGGAGGGGAGAGGGAGAGAGAGGGAGAGAGAGGAAGAGAGGGAGAGAGAGAGAGGGAGAAAGGAGGAGAGAGAGAGAGAGAAGAGAGAGAGAGAGAGAGAGAGGAGAGAGAGAGAGAGAGAGAGAGAGAGAGAGAGAGAGAGTGGGGAATATCTATTTCTCTTATAACTGCCTGCAATTTGGTTTTCAGTAAGCTTGTCTTCCATTAGGTAATTTTTGCCTCGCCTTGCCCCACTTCCAAAATATGTTATATGCTTCTCTCTTCCAACTCCATGATTTTTGTCCCTATATTCTCTCCTTCTACTTCTCTATCTTTTCAAAGCCAGCTCAGATGCTCTTCTGTGAAGTCTCTACCGATTCCCTTAGGCAAAATAACAGCCTGCCTTTTTGAACCCCATCTTACCACTGCTTTTATTGCCCTTTAATTCACTTAGAATGTAATGTTATGCTGACTATATAGTTATCTTAATTGGAATCATATTCCCCCAATTAGAAGTTGCACTATGGCTTCTGAGGTCCCTTCAGAGCAAGGAGAGTCTATCATCTCATGTGGGGATCCTCTCCAGGGCTCTGAATACAGTAGGCACTAAATACACATTTGCTGCATTGTATTGCTTTTGGTTTACAATCCAAATTTGTTTGGTTGTCTGGGGGAAATGACACCCACTGCCCAATTTCTATTCATTTTACCACCCACTATCTTTTAGATCTTGGATTTACAACTCCAGGACTGATTTTCCTGAAGGTGGCTTAGGGTGATGGGGGCAAGCTCAAAGAGCTTCTCCATCTTTGGCAGCAGCAGCAAAGCTTTGAGTCACCTGGCCTTCGATGTCCAATGGAACTTCAGCCTGCACTGTCTGGTCTGCACAGTTCTCAATCTGATTTTCTCCTTCCGATGTCGTTCCCATCTTTCCAAGTCTATATTGCTGTTCGAGGCTGGTCCAAGTCACTGCTGCTGTCCATAAACAAGATGACTTCGCTGTTAGACACCTGGGCCCATTGGCTGGCCAGTTTGTCCTCTAAGACCTGGAGATTCAGTCAGTGGAGCCCAATAGACTGGCTCCCTCAAAAAGCATGGTAATTTACAAGTGCCTGATAGATAGAATTGAAAGAGCATTTTAAGGTTTGCAAAGCACTCTTTGCAAAGCACTCATTTTAATAGATGAAGAAATGGAGGCAAACAGGTTAAATTACTTGTCCAGAGCCCTACAATCAGTAGGTGTCTGAGGCTGGATTTGAACTCATGTCTTCTTGACTCCCCGTTTATCCACTTCACCACCTAGCTGCCAATAAGCTACAACCTTTAAGGGGCTTTAGAACCATTATTTCCTCCCCCTCTCTCAACAATTCTGGAGAAAGGCACTGTGCAAATCATTATCCTCCCCTTCGCAGATTATGGAATTGTCCCAGAGACCTTAAGCAATTTATCCCAGATTACCCATTAAGGAACAGAGCCAGGGCTGGAATCCAGACCTTCTCTCTTTCAACTTCAGTATTTTCCCCCCATGACCCCAAACTATAATGTTAACAACCACAACCAAATAAAACCCTTTACCTGACCCTTGCTGACAGACTTTCAGGGAAAATCATCTGGGCATAACAAGGCATGAATAATCTACAGAGTCCCCCCACCTGCTCTCAGTATTAAGTATCCTCACATCCTATAAGCCAAGTGCTACCATAGAAACCAGCTCCAGCCCTAACACAAAGCCACATCCTTACCACCTCATAGAGGGTCCCCAGGATCAGGATCCCATTGGCCAGAGGGTCCAGATCTAGCTGCAGTCATCTTCTTCCTGAACAATAGGACCTGAAATGGCCATTGTGTGCTCTCCTTGGATGATCCCAGAGATTTCCTTCTTCCCCAGCCTCTAATCAAGCAGCCTCTTCTGTAGCCAGTTAAGAGTGGACAGCTCCTGAGACCCATTAAGTTTCATGGAGGAAAGATAAACACTCCCATATCAGACTCCAATATGCACTCTCTGTTGGAGTCCACCTCTGTTTGACTCCAGACTCTTCACTGAATTAGCTCAGCCTCAGCTTCTTTATCTGTTAAGTAAAAGAATAATATACGTGTTACTAGCTACCTGATAAAGACCAGGAAATCAGATGAGCCCCTTCCTGTAGAAGGGATGAGGGAATAGGAAAATCTAAGATAGTGATAGTGATGAGTGAATTTCTTGTGAATTCAGGCTATGGATAACTCTGCCAGCCCCTGAGTTTACCCTTATTTGACCTAGTGGGGCTGATTCGTCTCAGATCCACTCAACCACTTCCCTTTGCCTACCTTGGAATATTACTACACAACCAACCCCTAAAACCTCTGGACCATCTGAGGTCATGCTCTTGGCCAGGATTATTCTCCAATTTCTCAGAGCATTTATGTGTTTATTCCCCTGATCCAGAAAAAAGACAAATACTCATGAAGTCCCATTGAAAGAGATCCTTTTCACCCTTCTTGTTGGATTGAGGAGTATAACCAAGTGGTTGTATATTATTGAATCAACCCTACCTATAGTAGTAAGTTTAAGAGGGGGGTTGTCTGTTCCTTGAAATACTGAACTTTGCTAATGGTATTGTTAAGCAAATACTTTTTATGAACTTTAAACCTTACATATAAACCTTAAAGTTCCATATAGATAATGGAGCTTTAAAAAGAAGTGACTTTAGAGATCTTAAGGGTATTTTACAAACAAGAAAACTGAAACTTAAGGTCAAGATAGTGGCATAGAGGAAGCAAATGTTCAGACCTCTGAAAACCCTTCCTTACCAATAACAAACTAAATGCTCCTAGGGGACTGAAAATCAAACCTAACAACAAGACAGAGCCAAGGAACCCTCCTGCTGGACTCAACTTAAAAGGTACACCCCGCCAAAGCCAGAATTGAGAGAAAACTCTGGTTTAAGGGGAGGGAAGAAGAAGGTCCCAGGACCCCTCCCCCACCAAGAGCGCCAAGCCTCCAGTGTGGGCTGGAACCTCTGGGCGGAGGGCAAAGGTGCTGGTCTGGAGGGAGTACCTTGTGGGCAAAGCTGTGCCAGACTCAGAGCATTCAACACAGGCAGTAGGGAAGCAGACAGAGGAGAAACACAGAGTGCAGAGTGGGAGGCATAGTTGCAGCATCGGAGACACTCCATATTGCCCCCCTCCACCCCTCCCAAGGTTTTGGCCTCAGGGCACATCCAGCAACCAACCAGACTTAATTCCATCAAAGTTTTCAGGGGGCAGGGAAGCTCAAGCTCCAACAACCCTCCCCCACAGACTGCTGGACTTCATCCCATCAAATCCTCCAGAAGGCAGAGAAGATCAAGTTCCACCACCTCTCCCCCACTGACTGCACTGAGAGATTTTACTGACAAAAGTCCAAGGGTGAAGGTGAAAAGAAGAGCCCAAAGCCACAAAATGAGAAGAGTAAGAGCTCAGGCAACTGTAGGGAGTAAAGAAGGGGTAAATATGAGCAAACAACAGAAAAAGAAAAAAGAAATTACAATCAACAGCTTCTATACAGGCAATGAACAAAGAGCAAATGTAACAGAGGAGGATCAAGGAATACCAAGCAAAAATACAGAAACTCCAGCAAATTGGATACAGTCTCTGGAAGAACTCAAAATACAATTCAAAACACAATTAAGAGAGGCTGAAGACAACTGGGAAAAGAACTTTAAAAGCAAGATAAGTCATCTGGAAACAGAAAACAGTGTCTTGAAAGCCAAAATTAATCAGCTTGAAAATGAGGCAAAGGAGATGAAAAATGAAGCAAAGAAAATGAAAGATGAGGCAGAGAAGATGAAAGATGACCTCCAAAGAAAATAAGATCAGAAGGAGGATGACCAAAAAGCCAGAGAAGAAATCCAGTCTTTAAAATCCAGAATACAACAACTAAAACTAAATGACTTCACAAGGTAGAAGGACACTATAGAACAAAATCAAAAGAATGAAAAAATTGAGGAAAATATGAAGCACCTCATTCACAAAACAGAAGATTCCAGGAGAAGCAACTTAAGAATCATTGGTCTACCAGAAGACCTTGACAAAATAAAAAGCCTGGATATCATACTACCAGAAACTATACCAGAAAACTGCCCTGATATTCTAGAACATGAGGGAAAACTATAGATTGAAAGAATCCACAGATCACCTCCTATACTTAATCCCCAACTGACAACACCAAGGAATGTTATAGCCAAATTCAAGAACTATCAGAACAAAGAAAAGATATTACAAGCTGCCAAGAATAAGTCATTCAGATACCATGGACCCACAGTGAGGATAACACAGGATCTGGCTGCATTCTACACTGAAGGACCAAAAGGCATGGAATATGATATTCTGGAAAGCAAGAGAACTAGGTCTACAACCAAGAATCAACTACCCAGCAAAACTGACTATATTCTTACAGGGGAAAGTATAGTCATTTAACAAAATAGAAGAATTCCAAGCATTTGTAAAGAAAAGACCAGACCTGAACAGAAAATTTAATGCCCAAGCACAGAACTCAAGAAAATCATCAAACAGCAATTAAAAAAGAGGGAAAAAAGAAAAACAAAACAAAACAAAAAAACAGCATTTTTAAAAGAGATTCAATAAGTTAAAATGATATGGATGCCTATAAGAAAAGAAGTCATTGGTAATTCTTAAAAACTGTTATTATCACCTGGGCAGCTAGAAGAATTACACTTGGAGGGAACAGTGACAAACTGTAAAGGATGAAATGATAAGACAAAAATATGTATATAGATATATGAATGCATAAGTACATACATATATATATATACAACTAGAGCTAAAAAAGAGGTTAATACTAAAATAAATGTGAAAAGAAATAAAAGGGGGTGAATTTATATGTCACAAAGAAGCTCATGGCAGGAGGGGGGGAGAACATCAATACACCGGAAAGGTAAACAGGTTGGAGATAGGAAATACTCAACTCTTATGTGCATTGAAATTGACTCAAAGAGGGAAGGACAATCCAATCCATTGGGGCAGAGAATTGATTTGTGCCCTATAGAAAAATAGAAGGGTAACAAGTGGACTGGTGGGGAGGGAAGCAGTACAAGGGACAGAGAGGGTGGGGGGTAGTTTAAAAAGACTAAAGAAAATAAGGGGGGAATAAGAAGGGAGGGGGTATAAAGGGAAGTAAAATAAAGGTGGGAAGTTAGGGGGACTGATTAAAACACAACATTGGTGTATAAGTGAAAGAAGAAAAGGCAGGACTAGGGGTAGAAATCAAAATTCTGGGAAATACACAGCTGGTAATCATAACTCTGAATGTGAATATCATGAACTCACCCATAAAATACAAGTGGAATATCAGATTAGATTAGAATCCAAAACCCTACCATATGCCATCTTCAAGAAATACACATGAGGAAGGTAGATATGCATAGGATAAAAGTAAGAGGATGGAGTCAGATCTATTGGACATCAACTGATAAAGAAGGCAGGGATCACAATCATGATATCTGACAAAGCCAAACTAAAAATAAATCTAGTTAAAAGAGATAGGGAAGGTAATTACATCCTGATAAAAGGCAGTATATATAATAAGGAAATATCAGTACTCAGCATGTATGCATCAAATGGCATAGCATCCAAATTTCTAAAGGAGAAACCAGTGGAGCTTAAGGATGAAATAGATAGAAAAGGTCTCCCTTTTCTATCTAGTAATAGTGGGAGACCTGAACCTTCCTCTATCAGAACTAGATAATCAAACCAAAAAATAAATAAGAAAAAGGTAAGAGAAGTGCATGAAATCTTGGGAAAATTAGAGTTAGTAGATATGTGGAGAAAAATAAATAGGAACAAAAAGGAATACACCTTCTTTTCAGCAGCACATGGTACATTCACAAAGATTGACCATGTATTAGGACATAAAAACACTGCAAACAGGTGCAAAAGAGCAGAAATAATAAATGCAACCTTCTCAGATCACAATGCAATGAAAATAATAATTAGTGAGGATACATGGAGAGGCAAATCAAAAATGAATTGGAAATTAAACAATATGATTCTCCAAAAGTGGTTAAAGAACAAATCATAGAAACAATAACTTCATTGAAGAAAATGACAATGATGAGACATCCTTTCAAAATCTATGAGATGCAGCCAAAGCAGTATTCAGGGGGAAATTCATATCCTTGAGTTCATATATTAACAAATTAGAGAGGGCAAAGCTCAATGAATTGGGCATACAAATTAAAAAACTAGAAAGTGAACAAATTAAAAATCCTCAGATGAAGACTAAATTAGAGATCCTAAAAATCAAAGGAGAAATCAATAAAATTGGAAGTCAAAGAACTATTGATTTAATAACTAAGACTAGAAGCTGGTACTTTGAAAAAACAAATAAAATAAACAAAGTACTAGTCAGTCTAATTAAAAAAAGAAAAGAAGAAAACCAAATTGACAGTATCCAAGAATAAAAGGGAGACCTCACCTCTAATGAAGAGGATATTAAGGCAATCATTAAAAATCATTATGCCCAATTATATGGCAACAAAAATGACAATCTAGGTGATATGGATGAATATTTACAAAAATATAAATTGCCTAGACTAACAGAGGTAGAAATAGACTACATAAACAACCCCATATCAGAAAAAGAAATTGAACAAGCCATCAAAGCACTCCCTAAGAAAAAATCCCCAGGTCCAGATGGATTCACAAATGAATTCTATCAAACATTCAAAGAACAACTAATCCCAATATTATACAAACTATTTGACAGAATAAGCCAAGAAGTAGTTCTACCAAATTTGTTTTATGACACAAACATGGTACTGATCCCAAAGCCAGGCAGGCCAAAAATGGAGAAAGAAAACTACAGACCAATCTCCTTAATGAACATACATGCAAAAAATCTTAAACAGAATACTAGCAAAAAGACTCCAGCAAGTGATCAGGAGGGTAATTCATTTTGATCAGGTGGGATTTATACCAGGAATGCAAGGATGGTTCAATATCAGGAAAACCATCCACATAATTGACCATATCAACAAGCAAACCAACAAAAATCACATGATTATCTCAATAGACACAGAAAAAGCCTTTGACAAAATACAATACTCACTCCTATTGAAAACACTAGAAAGCTTAGGAATAGAAGGGTCTTTCCTAAAAAAATAAACAGTATCTATCTAAAACCATCAGCAAATATCATCTGCAATAGGGATAAACTAGATATATTCCCAATAAGATCAGGAGTGAAACAAGGATGCCCATTATCACCTTTATTATTCAATATTGTACTAGAAACACCAGCTGTAGCAATTAGAGAAGAAAAAGAAATTGAGGGTATTAAAATTGTCAATGAGTAGACCAAGCTATCACTCTTTGCAGATGGCATGATGGTCTACTTAATGAATCCTAGAGAATCAACTAAAAAGCTAGTGGAAATAATCAGCAACTTTAGCAAAGTAGCAGGATATAAAATAAACCCACATAGGTCATCAGCATTTCTGTATATTTCCAACACATCTCAGCAGCAGGAATTAGAAAGAGAAATTCCATTCAAAATCATCTTAAACAATATGAAATACTGAGGAATCTATCTGCCAAGACAAACACAGGAATTATATGAACACAACTACAAAACACTTTCCACACAACTAAAACTAGATTTGGGCAATTGGAAAAACATCAACTGCTCATGGGTAGGAAATTAAGGCAATCATTAAAAATTATTTTGCTCAATTATATGGCAACAAATATGGCAATCTAGGTCACATGGATGAATATTTACAAACATATAAATTGCCTAGACTAACAGAGGAAGAAATAGACTACATAAACAACTCCATATCAGAAAAAGAAATTGAACAAGCCATCAAAGAACTCCCTAAGAAACAATCCACAGGTCCAAATGGATTCACAAATGTATTCTATCAAACATTCAAAGAACAACTAATCCCAATATTATACAAACTATTTGACAGAATAAGCAAAGAAGGAGTTCTATCAAATTCCTCTTGTGACACAAATATAGTTCTGATTCCAAAGCCAGGAAGGTCAAAAACAGAGAAAGAAAACTATGACCAATCTCCTTAAATATAGATGCAAAAGTCTTAAATAGAATACTCGCAAAAAGACTCCAGCAAGTGATCACAAGAGTTATTCACCATGACCAGGTAGGATTCATACCAAGAATGCAATGATGGTTCAATATGAGGAAAACCATTCACAGAATTGACCATATTAACAAGTAAACTGACAAAAATCACATGATTATTTCAATAGACACAGAAAAAGCCTTTGACAAAATACAACACTCACTCCTATTGAAAACACTAGAAAGCTTAGGAATAGAAAGGCCTTTCCTAAAAATAATAAACAGTATCTATCTAAAACCATCAGCAAACATCATCTGCAATGGGTACAAACTAGAAGCATTCCCAATAAGATCAAGAGTGAAACAAGGATGCCCATTATCACCTCTATTATTTAACATTGTACTAGAAACACCAGCTGTAGCAATTAGAGAAGAAAAAGAAATTGAATGTATTAAAATAGGCAATGAGGAGACCAAGCTATCACTCTTTGCAGATGATATGATGGTCTACTTAAAGAACCCCAGAGAATCAACCAAAAAGCTAGTCAAAATAGTCAACAACTTTAGCAAAGTTTCAGGATACGAAACAGACCCAAATAAATCATCAGCATTTCTATACCTCTCCAACACATCTCAGCAAGAAGAATTAGAAAGAGAAATCCCATTTAATATCACCTTAGACAATATAAAATACTGAGGAATCTATCTGCTGAGACAAACACAGGAACTCTATGAACACAACTACAAAACACTCTTCACACAATTAAAACTAGATCTAAACAATTGAAAAACATTAATTGCTCATGGGTAGGATGAGTTAACATAATAAAAATTACAATCCTACCCAAATTAATTTACTTATTTAGTGCCATACCCATTGAACTACCAAAAAACCTTTTTACTGAATTAGAAAAAACCATAACAAAGTTCATTTGGAAGAACAAAAGATCAAGGATATGCAGGGAAATCACGAAAAAAAAATGCAAAGGAAGGAAGCCTTGCAGCCCCAGATCTCAAACTATACTATTAAGCAATGGTCATCAAAACAATTTGGTACTGACTAAGAGACAGAAAGGAGGATCAGTGGAGGAGTAGGTGACCTCAGCAAGACAGTCTTTGACAAGCCCAAAGACCCCAGCTTTTGGGACCAAAACCCAACATCCAGTATTTGATAAAAACTGCTGGGAAAATTGGAAGACAGTATGGGAGAGATTAGGTTTGGATCAACATCTCACACCCTATACCAAGATAAACTCAGAATGGGTGAATGACTTGAATATAAAGAAGGATACTATAATCAAATTAGGTGAACACAGAATACTATACCATGTCAGATCTTTGGGAAAGGAAAGACTTTAAAACCAAGCAAGAGCTAGAAAAAAAATCACAAAATGTAAAATCAATAATTTTGATTACATCAAATTAAAAAGTTTTTGTACAAACAAAACCAATGCAACCAAAATTATAAGGGAAACAACAAATTGGGAAACAATCTTCATAACAAAGACCTCTGACAAAAGTCTAATTACTCAAATTTATAAAGAGCTAAACCAATTTTTACAAAAAAATTAAGCCATTCTCAAATTGACAAATGGGCAATGGACATGAATAGGCAATTTTCAGTTAAAGAAATCAAAACTATTAATAAGCACATGAAAAAGTGTTCTAAAGCTCTTAGAACTAGAGAAATGCCAATCAAAATAACTCTGAGGTATCACCTCAAACCTCGCATATTAGCTAACATGACAGCAAGGGAAAGTAATGAATGTTGGAGGGGATGTGGCAAAAATGGAATATTAATGCATGGCTGGTGGAGTTGTGAATTGATCCAACCATTCTGGAGGTCAATTTGGAACTATTCCCAAAGGGCACTAAAAGACTATCTGCCCTTTGATCCAGCCATAGTATTGCTGGGTTTGTACCCCAAAGAGATAATAAGGGAAAAGACCTGTACAAGAATATTCACAGTTGCACTCTTTGTGGTGGCCAAAAATTGAAAAACGAGGGGATGCCCTTCAATTGGGGAATGGCTGAACAAATTGTGGTATCTGTTGGTGATGGAATACTATTGTGCTGAAAGGAATAACAAAGTGGAGGAATTCCATGGGGACTGGAACAACCTCCAGGAATTGATGCAGAGTGAAAGGAGCAGAACCAGGAGAATATTATACACAGAGAGTGATACACTCTGGTACAATCGAACATAATGGACTTCTCCATTAGTGTTAGTGCAGTGATCCTGAACAATCTGCAGGGATCTAGGAGGAAAAATACTACACACAAGCAGAGGACAAACTGTGGGAGTAAAAACACCAAGGAAAAGCAACAGCTTGACTAACAGGGGTTGAGGGGATATGATTAGGGATATGGACTCTAAATGAACATCCTAGTGCAAACAACAACATGGAAATGGGTTCTGATCAAGGACACGTGTAATACCCAGTGAAATTGCGCCTTGGCTGTGGGAAGGGAGGGGAAGGGAAATAATGTGATTCTTGTAACCAAGTAATAATGTTATGAATTGACTAAATAAATTCTAAAACTGTCAAAAATAAATAAACAAATAAACCTAATCCCCCCCAAAAAAACACTGAAACTCAAAGAAAAATGAGTTACCCAAAATTACAGAGGTAGTAAGTTTCAGAGTAGGAATTAAAATCCAGATCACCTGATTGACAATGACAGGTGGTGGTGCCTTAGATCTACAGAGTGTTGAGTGTACAGCCAGGAAGACCTGAATTCAAATCCAGCTTCAAACACTTACTAGCTACTTTTAGACAAGTCATTTAACCTCTATCTGACTCGGTTTCCTCCACTATAAAATAGGTCTGTCTATAGCACCCACTTCCCAGAGCTATTGTGAAGATCACCTGAGATAATATTCATGAATTATGGTAGGCATTTAATAAATGAAAATTCCTTTCTTCCCCCTACAAACATAGTGATCTTTAAACCATGTTTGCTCTGTATAGAAACGTTAGTTATTATTATAATATCAAGTGGATGACATAAGGAGAAACCGCCTAATGATTAGAACTGAGGGTTTGCTCATGAGACAGTGAGTTCCCAATCACTGGATATATTGAAGCAGAGGCTAAAGGACCTCGAATGCTGGCTCGTGTCATGGGGAATCAGACTCAGGTACTAGACAGACTTGAAAGCCTGTAAGATTCCTTCCAATTCTGAAAGTGTGCAGTTCTACTGCATAATAGAGACTAAGGTCCTCGTTACCAGAAAGTCATAGAAATATAGCCCTCACTGAGAAATCGAAATCATAGCCTATCTTATCATCCTCCAAACCCTTCTTCCTTGGGTTTAAGAGTAGCCCTTCCTCTCCCAAGTGCTCCCTCACATGTAGTGGGTAGCAGTCAGGTGTAGTTAATAGAGTAGCTTGCACATTGCCTCCCCCACTGAATGTGAACTTCTTGAGGGCAGAGCTCATGTCTGGTTTGGTTTTTCTTTGCATTCTCAGTGCTTGGCAAAGAATGTGTTAATAAGTGATCAATATAGATCAACAGCTATCTACTAGGCAATCACTAGAACTCTCTAAACTGGGGAAAGCTAGGTATCACAGTGGAGAGAGAGCCAGGCTTGGGGTCTGGAGGACCTGGTTTCAAATCTGGTAGCAGAAATTTCCTAGCTGTGTGACCCTTAATTTACTTAATATGTAACCCCATTTTGCCTAGCCCTTGCCTTTCTAAATTGAAGTTATTACTAAGACAGGAAGCAAGGGTTTATAAAAAAGACTTTTAAGTCTCAGTTTCCTTACGTGTAAAATAGATAGAATGGCATTTGCACTACCTAGGAGGAAGGCACTTTAGAAACCATAGATCAGTGTATATCAGCAGCTATTCATCTCTTTCTAGTCCCTTCCACTCATCTCAGACATAGTTATTTGCTACTGATTTCATATAGCTATTGATACATTAGATTTCTTTCTCTGAAAACTGTTTATATTTTGATAATTTATTTATTGAGAAATAGCTCTTATTTTGATAATTTATTTATTGAGAAATAGCTCTTATCCTTCATATTTTAATTAATTTTTAAAATTAAATAATAAATAAATACATTTAATTTAATTTAATAAATAATTGAATTTAAATAAATAGATTAAATAAATAAAATTTAAAAATTAAGTAAAAATAAATAATATTCATATCCTTAAATTTGGAGCCATTTCCTATATATCTTAGAGATAAAATCTTTATCTGAAAAACTTACTGCCAAGATTTTTCTCCCCTCATTTATGCTTCTCTAAAATTACACAACTGTATTGGTCTTGCTTGTGCACAATTTATTTACTTATATAATCAAATTGTCCAACTTATCATCTTCAGAATCTGTCATTTGATTATTTCTTCTTTGGATATTTAATTTCTTTATTAAATTTGTCTTTTTTATCATTATTTGCTTATCACCTTTTATGCCAAAGTCACAAACTCATTTGGAATTTATCTTATTATACAGTGTGAGACTTTGGTCCATACAAGTCTCTGCTACATGGCTTTCCAGTTTTTCCAGCAGTTTTTGTCATTGAGTAAGTTTTTATTCCAATTGATTGTTTATAAACAATGTGCTATTGAGTTTATCATTTCTGTCCATGTATGCTCAAATGTTCTACTTATCAACCAATTTCTTCATCTTAACTCATTTTGATGAGATCTGCATTGTAGTATAGTTCTTCCTTCTCATTTCTTCATATTTTCCCACAGATTCTTGAACTTTTGTTCCTCCAGATTAATTTCATTATCACTTTCTGGCTCTAGAAAGCATTAATGAAAATCTTCTATCTCTTTTACATACAGCTTAGTTTTCTTTAAAAATATGCAATGAATATTTAATAGTAATGAAATACTATCATATCATAAGAAATGACAAACAAGATGATCACCAAAAATATCTGGAAAGACTTGCATGAAGTGATGCAAAGTGAAGTGAGCAGAACCGGAAGAACGCTGTATGCAGTAACCGAAATAATGGATGATGCTCTGTTTTCAACAAGGTAAAAATGCAGAATAATTCCAAGGGATTCATGACAAAAAAAGATATCCACTGTCATAGAAAGGACAGAGTCTGAAGGCAAATCAAAACACGATTCTTCACATTATTTCCTCCATGAATTTTTCTCTAGTGTAAACAATGTCTCTTGTTTCACACCATGATGAACCCACAAATATGTATTATATGTTAATGTATATATTATATAATATGTATTACCTATCTTCTTGGGGAGAGGGGAGAAGGAGGAGGAAGGAGGAAAAAGAGTGAGATTCAGATTTTTGGATATAGCTAATGTGAGAATTTATTACTCTTGGATAAGCAGATGTATTAGAATTTATTACTAGTTTATAAACAAATCATGTTTAATATTGTAGGAATATTCTTAGTATTTAAAAATATATAGGATTTTTAATACTAAATCAAAAGAGAGAAAAAGAAAAAAGGTTCTTTCAGTCAAGTGAGCAGAGCAAAGAGAGAGCCAGAGACTCACACCTGCAGCACTTTACCAAAAGCAGAAGCTCCGAAAAAAGAGCCCCGCAGTGTGGATCTCCCACAAATTTATCTCCCAAGCATCCTTACATGGAATGAGGATGTAACTTAAAAGGATGCTGGGAATGTGGCTCAGGTGTTGCAAATTTTCCATCTGCACAATATACTGTTACTTATGTTATAAATATGTTATAAATGATATTATAGATGTTTTATAAAATAAAATAAAAATAAATATCTGTGCTTTTCACAAAAAAGAAAAATACATAAATATATAATAAATTCAATATGCAATTTTCAAAATTGCCTTACTTGTCAATGATTCTTTCTGACATCCTTTCTGTCATTTAAAAAGAAAAACAAACCTAATTTTTGTCTTAGAATCAATACTGTGTATTGGTTCCAAGGCAGAAGAACAGTAAAGGCTAGGCAATGGAGTTAAGTGACTTACCCAGGATCACACATCTAGGAAATATCTGAGGTCAGATTTGAACCGAACCTCCTGTCTCTGGACCTAGGTCTCAATCCACTGAGCCATTTAGCTTCTTCTCTCCTGTTTTTTTTTTTAACACTTCAATGACCCTCTTTTATTTTATTTGATTTGTAACTTGGTAGATATTGGCTCACAGAGTCCCCTAAACCCTCCTTTTCTTTAATTCCTCTATGTCTAGCTCTTATCTCCCTTTACAGAAAAGTGAGACTTAGAGACCACATATCTAATTAATTAGCGATAGATCCTAGAGAAGCTATTAAAATCAGTCAGGCTATCTCTGGCTTTAGCTGGTGATCCTTAGAGAGAGAGACAGAGACAGAGACAGAGACAGAGACAGAGACAGAGACAGAGACAGAGACAGAGACAGAGACAGACAGAGACAGAGACAGAGACAGACAGAGACAGACAGAGAGAGAGACAGGCAGAGACAGACAGAGACAGAGACAGAGAGACAGACAGAGACAGAGACAGAGAGAGTGAGATAGAAAGAGTGAGAGATGGAGAGAGACAGACAGACAGACAGACAGAGAGAGAGAGAGAGAGAAAGAAAGACAGACAGACAGACAGACAGAGACAGACAGACAGACAGACAGACAGACCTCGTGTTTCCAGCAAGGGTCCTGGGTCTTACCTCCACTGAACTTGGGACCCAATGACAGTTTGTTGGGTATGTTCTCGAGAAGATTCCTACTCTGGGGGCAGTTGAATCTCTGCCAATGCTGGGATTCCGGGAATGTTTGATTCAATGATTCTTCTGCTTGCTGCTGTTCTTCAAAGTCCCCAACAGGTCTTGTGTGCTCTTTAACCTCATTTCCAATTGCCTCAGTTCACTCTGCTACCTCTGGTTGCTTTTGAGGAGACCTGGAGCAGTGGTTCTAACTTAATGGTTTTCATCCTGGATTCTGTGAACTTGTTTGTTTGTTTAATTTCATATTTCAGTGGAATTTTCTTCCTTTATAATTTTTTTGCTTTTTTATATTTTTTATACATTTTATTCATTTAAAAACACGATTCAGAAGCATCATTGGCTCTACTAAACTGCCAAAGAAATCAGATAACCCCTGTTCCAAGCAAATCTTGGCTACATTTGACTTCACCCAATACAGTCTACTTAGGAGAAAGCTGGATTTATAGCCAGAAGGAACTAGGTTCAAATTATTTTGCTCTGACTTTTATTTTCCTGTTTCACTTTAGGCAAAACACTGACCTCTGATCTAAATTTCTTCATCTATAAAAAGTGTGGCGATGGGGCAGTGGAGAACTGCTAATTGTTTTTAAACCCATATCTTGTCTTAGAATCCATACTAAGCTGTAAAGCCAGATGGTTCAATGGAGACGGGAAATTCTGGGTTCAAATTTGACCTCAGACACTCCCTAGCTGTGTGACCCTGGCCCTGGGCAAGCCACTCAACCCCCAAAGGCCTAGTTCTTCTACCCAATATTCTTCTTCTTTTAAAACCCTTACCTGCCATCTTGGTATCAATACTGTGTATTCCAAGGCAGAAGAGTTTCTATCTAATATTCTAAGACATATGGTAAAGGCTTTGAAATTAAAACTAAAATAAAATCAATCTAAAAAATTTAAAGAATCAGTACCAAAGTAAGGGCTAGGCAAATGGGATTAAAGTAACCAGCCCAGGGTCACATAGCTAGAAAGGATCTGAGGCAAGTTAGGATCTCCTGTCTCCAGATTTGGCTCTGGATCCACTGAACCATCTAGCTATACCTCCCTTTTTTCTTAACCCATACCTTCTGCTTATAATCAATACTAATTATTAGTTCTAAGGCAGAAGAGCAGTAAGGGCTAGCCAGGGTCATGTACCCAGATTTGAACTCCCAACTCCAGACCTGGCTCTCTATCCACTGAGCCACCTAGTGGCCCCTCACTGCATCTTTAGAATTTTCTTTTATTGCTCTAGAATGCAGAACCAGAACTTCCAAAGCCCTCCCTCTCCATCCTCCTCCCTACACCCAAGCCCACCTGAAGAGTGACAATGAAAACAGATCCTGGTGGGATTTAGTAATGCCGAGGGCTAAGAGGGAAGGGAAGGTTCATCTAGCCTTTCCTCTGTCCCCAGACCTTAATGAACTCCGCCCTTTTCTTGAAAAGGCTCCACATTCATTACACAATTGGCTGTTCTTATCTCTTTCTGTCCCAAGACTACTCAACTGCCTCTTCTGAAGCCAGTGGGAAAGTCAATGCCAGAGTGTGATTCAAACTCTGCCACACACACACACACACTCACACACACTCACACACACACTCACACACACTCACACACACTCACACACACTCACACACACACTCACACACTCACACACACACTCACACACTCACACACACTCACACACTCACACACACTCACACACACACTCACACACACACACACACACACACTCACACACTCACACACACTCCCAGGCTCCTGGCAAACTTCCCTGTAGACTTGTCTGCACAAGATGAGAGCCCTGGAGTGAGAGAACAGAGGTGCTGAGGAGGCTAACCCCAGGTCTCAGATTTATGTTCAGCAGCAGCAGCAGCAGGAAAGCTCTCACACCATAATGGTCTCCAACCGTTGATGGTAGCACAGCATCTTCACTTGTCCTTCCCCAATCCTATCGCATCACCTCCTTCCACAACCACTTATCCCCAGAGAGGAGTCAACATGCAGACTTTTTTCTTTTGAGAGCCCTTCCTGGGTCAACCCTCAATTCTCTGACGTTTTTTCCAGTAGGCAAGACAGTAATCTGAGTTCATCAACATGTGTCCATATGCATAAAGGGCACATATTTGTGCAGATATACAACTTCACCTGCGTGTTTAATCTACATACAAGAGTGCAAATACACGTATTGTGCCTTGTCTCTGTGTATGGATGGGTGAATCCACATATATAATTTCTGGGGACACACTTGTATCCTGTATGTACTTATACATGTTATATATTTATCTGCATGTTCCTATGTGTTTGTTATGTAGATGTGTATGCATATGCCTAATTATGCATTTCTGTATGTGTGTTTATGTTAGTCCACATGTTAGTGAATGTATGCATGTGTGTTTGTGTATTTGTGTGTGAATATGGAGGCAAATACTGATATCCCCATATATTGCATGGATATATGCATGTACTTATTCCTGTGTATGTGGCAAGGCTTTGTATATCTGCATGTGCTCACATGATTGCATTTACATGTCTATATGTGTATTTGGGGACATGCCTGTCTACATGCATGTAAACACATTTGTGTACTCCTGTTTTTGTATGTGGGTGACTACAAAAGTGTGTATTTAAACACTCAGAGACCAAGTCATATTGATGTTGCTGTTTATTGGGATATGGCAGAAAGTCAAAGAAGTGAAAGAAAGATGGAAAAGCCAATGGTATTTCTTTACCTCTGCTCCTGGTTAGAAGAGACAAAAGAGCCTTCCATGGATATAAATTGCACTTGACAGAGCTGGAAGTGAACCAGATACGTTTCATTAACCAAAGGATAACCAAGTCATTCCTGGTCCTTTTACTGCCTCTGCACCTAAATCGGTGGGTTGCCAATAGAAAAGGATGGAGTTCACTTTCTGACTCCTGAGCCCAGATGCATCTGATTGCTGTGGGTTCTGTGGCCCAAGACGGTATCGGCTATGTGACCAGAGGAGCTACGAAGATCTAGGAGGAAAGAGTCCCATGGTGTATGGAGCTCCAGCTGCAGTCTGGAGCCAGAGGACATGAAGTATGTTCAGGATGAGGCTGGTGTGGTCATGACCATGGACCTTGCTTGGGGAAGGGAGTAAAAGAAAGAAAGAAGAGCAAGAAGTAGTTTAGGAATCCAATGTTGCCTCGGGATCAGAAAGACTCAGAGAAGGCTGGGGGCTTAGGAAAACAAAAGGATTTTTTGGAAATGTCCAAGGACAAGACGTTCAGGACCGAGATGTGTAATGTTGATGCCTGGAGTTATGGTGACCAGTGAGGACAGTGAGCAGGAGAACCCACTGCAGATATTTATCGGCTGCTTTTCTTGATGGGAGAGCCCAGGGTAGAGGATTTGCTCAGGAGATCCTTGTAGTCACTGACGCTGGAACCTTGATTCTTGTCATCCCTGCCCCGTGTACTGCAGACTCCAGAAATACAGGAGCCACTGGAGGCCACGTAGCCACCACTGACAGAGCTGGGTGGGTAGCCATAACCACTGGCCCCAGTGGTACTGCTGATGACAGCTGCAAGGAGAAAGCCAGGATGTCAGATTACCTCTGGAAGCCCCATCATATAGGACATGTCCTTCCTCCTCCACTCTCCACCCAACCCAGGGTCCAGAATGAAGACAAGCCTCCATCACATTACTAGAGTACTCTTAGGTATATAAAAGGCTTCCTTCACCCCAACCATGGGACCTAAGGCATATAAGTATATTATACTCATTTGGCAGAAGTGAAAACAAACTAATTTAATAATTCTCAGAACCAGGATCCTAGTCTCCTTAAATCCTCTACCCTTTCCAGTTTCCATTTGCAGCCTTCTCTGACCTGGGTCTACCCACTAGAAGCCAATTCACGAATTAGTGTTTGATAGAGAGGGTATTCAGCTTAAGGGTCTTCCCTTTCCTCAGGAAAGCATTTAAAGAACAGGCTTTCTTAGTCCCTATAAGTGTCCGCACATATCCAATTTATAGCCATGGTCTTCGATTATTCCTCTATTTGACCTTAATCTTTTTCTGTCCATTTCCCTAGTCTTGGCTTCTAGGTGACAGAAAATCTATTTGCTTTCTGCTCTTAGTCTCCTAAATGACTTCCTTGCTTCTAGCTCCATTCTGTCCCTTCCTTTGTGTAGCAACATAACAATTCTCTAGAAACTGTGTTAGCTATAACTAAGACGTATGCCATTTAGCACTTTAGGCTTTATGAAGTGTTTGGGTAGAAGTGCTGCTTCAACCTGACCATAAGTTCTCATGTCATAGAACTGGACTTAGGTAGTAACTTGAATTTTAATTCAGACTCTGCCATTAACTGGCTGTTTGACCTTGGGCAAGAGACCCACCTCTCTTTTTCTCTCAGTTTCTACATCAGCAAAATGGGAACAATACAACCACTACTTTCTAGAGTCCTGGGTTTATTATTATATATTATTTATATATATTATAAATGTCATTATAATATATATATATTATCCTACAATTTTTATAATTCAAGGTACTTACAGATGCTGACAGAGGATGGGAATTCTCCAGACATTCTGCAAAGGAGAAAACAATAGGATAGGTCAGTCTTCCAACCAACAATCTCTTCTGCAAAGCCTACTCAGGGGTTGAGTCAAAGTCCTGGTCTGAAAAGTATCTGAGTCACTCAGAAGAGCTGATTTCCATGTGTTCCTTTCAATGCTATTGTGACCAAATGGATGAAGGAGCCATACACATCCATTCAGCAATGCATGTCACCTCTGTCACTCTTTAACCTCCCCAGGTCTGGCATACACTCATTCCTCATCTCTGCTTTGGAGAATATTTGTATTCTTTCAAGACTCATCTCAGATGCCTCCTCCATGAAATCGTTCTTGATTTCCCCCTCCCTCCACACAAACCGCAACTGTTGATATTCACCACCACCTCAATTTTACTTACTCTACCTTTATTTGTGTACATGTCCTATCACAGCATGGCATCATGGCGAAAGAGCTGGTCATGGGGTCAGAAAGACCTGAGTTCAACTCTTGTCTCGCATATCTACTGGCTGTCTAAACCTGGGAAAGTCCCATAACTTTTCAGTACCCTTAGCAACTCTCAAAGATTGTTCTTTTGCATTGTTAAAAGGAGCTTCCTCATCTAAGAGTTCCCTGTTCCTATTCCTCTATCTCCTTAATGTATCGTAGGTTGCTTGAGGCCAGGGACCACTTATTATTACCTGATGTCCCTAGGACCAAGGACAGAGGCTTGCACGTAGTGGGTGCTTCACATGTGTTTGGTGAATTGAATCTAAAAGTCCTATTTTTGAGGAGGTGTAGACATGACCCTAGAATTCTAAAACAATAAGCCAAATTCTTGGCCTCCTTTGAAGGAGTTCTGATGCTAACCCCCCTCAAAATCTGAATAGCCACATTACCAAATTAGGATGGATTTCCCTTTTTCACTCCTTTCTTCCTGAATGTAAGACCTATATACTCATAGTACTTCTATGTGGAAATGACTACATATGTCTACATATGGAAATTAGGGTTCACCTGCACTCTTCACTTTCAAGCAGCTTCTTGTAGGTGGCAATCTCAACATCAAGGGAGAGCTTGACACTCATCAGCTCCTGGTATTCTCTCAACAAGCGGGCCAGCTCCTCCTTGGCATTGTGTAGGACTCCCTCCAGCTCCTCCAACTTGTCCCGGGCATCTTTCAGGGCATTGTCTCCTCGTTGCTCAGCATCAGCGATGGCCATCTCCAGATTGGAGCACTGCAGGGACAGAATTGAAAGTGACAGAAGATTTGGGGAGGTGGGAGGAAGGCGATATCCAACTTGTCCTCCAGTATCTGGGAAACTCTCTTCTTAACCATCCTTCTCATTCCTAAAGATTTCTGTGGACAAAGATGCCAGTAATCCCCTGGGATGGCATTTTCTTGTTTTAGTTTTCCATTAGACTTACATAATTCTTGTTTAAAACATTACTGGATTTGGAGGTAGATACAGGGGGCATGTGGTGGAAAGAATACTAGACTTGGAGTCAGACATCAAAGGTTCAAATCCTAGAACTTACTATTATTATTTAATTACAACATATTACTTGTGTGACCCTGAATAAGCCTCTCTGTGTCTCAGTTTCCTGTAAAATGAGACTATGACAGATGATATATATCCTATGAAAATAAATAATTTGGGTTGCTTATTCTAAAATGGAAGCTTCTTTCCTCCAGTTCTGTTATTTGTGATGATGTATTTAGAGTAAAAACATGTTCAAGATCCTCTTTTATGGGTTATTCCGTATTGCTTTTAAGGATTCTCCCAAACTAACCATAACTCTAAATTTGTACCTAGAGTTCCCATCATTAAATTCAGTCTTCTCCTCTGCAAAATTAGAGGGTTGCATAGGATGAACATAAATTCATGTACAGCTCTACCATTCTAGGATTCTAGCTGCTAAGATCCTTCATGATAAGCATTGTCTTAGCATAATCATAGATCTTGAGCAGAAAGCGACCTCATTCAAAAGCAATCTAGTCTAACCCCTTCATATTATAAATCATAAGATCATGAGTCATAGGACTATAAAATTCTTAGTGATCTTCTGATCCTTTTCCCCATTTTACAGATGAGGAAACTGAGGTCAGTGGAGTTTAACTGACTTACCAAAGGACAAAGAGATCGTAAGCATGAGTCAGAACTTGAACCCCCAACTTCTGACTCCTAAATCAGTAATTTCTCTATTGAACTATTTTATCTCTTTTATACATTTCTTTTTTGTAATCTCAGAGCCCAGTCCAAGCCTGAATATATAGTAAAAATTCAATAAATATGGGAGGAAAGAAGGAAGGAAGGAAGGAAGGAAGGAAGGAAGGAAGGAAGGAAGGAAGGAAGGAAGGAAGGAAGGAAGGAAGGAAGGAAGGAAGGAAGGAAGGAAGGAAGGAAGGAAGGAAGGAAGGAAGGAAGAGAGGGAGGCAGGGAGGGAGAGAGTGATCTAGTTACTTCCTTAATGTAGAATATACTTTCCCTCAACTCCAGTATTTAGTATCTATATATGTGGCAACTTCCATCAATAACTTGAAGAATTATTTCCCTCCTTAATCTTCTCAAATTAACAGGGAATATGTAGCCCCTAAAGATGTTTAGCTCTGGGTATTTAAGTATTAAAGAAGTATATTTTGTATGGTATTATCCATTCCCCTTCTCTGCTGACTAAGAGGTGTAGGCTGCTGGCTGTTAGAAGCTAACTCAACTCAACCCTCCCACCAACTGACCATTGGACCAGAGGCAGATGATCCATCTCACCTGCTTCTTCACATTCTCAATCTCTGAGCGAAGCCTCTGGATGAATCGGCTCATTTCTGAGATCTCATTCTTGGTTTGTTTAAGGTCATCCCCATGCCGGCCAGCCATCAACTGCAGTTCCTGGAACTTGGGACCCAAAAGCAAAATTCATTGACAATACACTCTTCTTGCTCCTTCTCCAAACCCCTGACTGAGAAACTGAACTCAAAGCTCTCCTCTCTGCCTTCTTTAGAGTTATGGATTAACGCTAGCTTTGGAAACAAACTGGGAGCTACAAGCTTAGAAAATCATGCAGAAAACCTAATAAAAATAGAATCTAGGTCCAGGTGAGGGTGATGCCTTGGAATATTTGGATAGAACTTAGGCAAAATTTGAAGGTCCAGTAGGATTTGGAAGTCCAATTGTAAGACTAGATCACATCCTGGCCACTGCTAAGGCTATTACCTATACCTGTAATCCCATCTCTTGAATGTTTATCCATCATTGAAAGTTGAAGTTGAAAGCCCAACTCAAATGCTACCACTTCCTCCAAGAACCCTGCCCCAATCAGGAACAACCATGACCCTTGGACTGACTCACATAGTACTTTGTTCTGGGCTTTTTCCTTGTCCCGTAATAATTTGTGTTTTAGCTCTCTGGATGCGTTTCTCTTTCCTCCTATTAGTCTGCAAGCTCCATGAGGGTAGGGAGTGTCTTATCTAAATGCTGTATCTCTGTCAGTGTCTATCATGGTGCTTTGAACACAGCAAAATGCTTAACGAATGTTAATTGAATTGATTCTTGAATCTTCTCTAGTCAGTGGCTATTGACTATGTCTCAGTACGTTGAGTTACCATGAATTTGGGAGGTCAAGGAATGTTCCTCAAGTCCCAGAACCATTATTTCCTCCCCTAACACTGTTGGAAATCTTACTCCCTAGGCTGATACCATGATACTATGTCACAGGAGATCCTTAGGAAGAGAAAAATGCTTTCAGAGACTATTGGTGAGTTGTAGAAGATGGAACATACTGGCAGCTCAGACCCTTTCCCTTACCCCTAGAAAAGTTCAGGGTGCTACTCAAGACACAACTCACGTGTCTCTACACTCATTGAGTCAGTGCTCCTCGGAGCCACCCCCAGTCTCACCTTGGTCTGGTAGACTTTTTCAGCATCAGTTTTGCTCTTCATGGCAATGCCCTCATACTTGTCTCTGACTTCATCGATGATGCTATCCAAATTCAGGTTTCGGTTATTGTCCATGGAGAGGATGACAGATGTGTCACTGATGTGTGACTGGATCTGAGCAATCTCCTGCCATGGGTACAAATATAATCTCAAAGTGAGAATCATTTTATAGAACTAAGGTTGAATGATCCCTCTTCTAAAGAAGTGTAACAAATTCCTGGAGGAATTTTACTCCTCCCCCATTCATGCTAAAAAAGTGTACTTTGCCCAAAAGGTCATTGGTCCAATTCTTCATTGTCCTATTCCTCCTCCTTTTCAGAGCAGAAATGCCCAAGGTTGTCAAGTATACACTTTACACAGGGGATTGGGCCACTGGACAGCATCTAAAGACCAAAGCCCTGGATGTTCCCAAATTCCCAAGAATCATCCATAAAGGGTCAACTCCTCACTAAGACCCCATAGAAATGCTGCCAGAAAATCCATCCTGCTCTCTTCTCACATGGGGAACAGAGAGGTACAGGATGTGCAGAAAGGGTTGTGTTTTCAACTGATCACAGATTACATGATCTTTTCTCTTAAATCCATTCGTCTTCCCGACTACCCTATCATTATGAAGAGAACTAGGATTCTTTCAGGCACCTAAATCAACCCTTACTTCATTCACAAAGCTCACAACCTTGGTGTCACTCTTGACTCCATACTCTCTCCTACTCCACATATGCAGACATTTGCCAAATCTTGCCATCTCTCTCTACATATCTTTGGAATGTGTCACCTGTTCTCTACTCACAGAGCCACCACTGTAGCTCAGACACTCATCACTTCTCCTGAACTACTATAATAGTCAAAGGTTCCTGGATTCCTAACTGGATTCTTTGCTTAAATCTCTGCCTCTTCAATTCATTCTCCATCCTACTGTCAAAGAAATTTTCCTAAAGGGCAGGCCTACCCATGTCACTTTCCTACTCAAATAAACTCCCACTGAGTCCAGAACAAGTGTTATTTCATTTTTATCTTATCTTATTTCATTTCTAGTTTTGTATAAGATTTAGAACAATTGACATAATTCTTAGTATAAGAGTATATCATAATTTGTAAATATGCATACACTGGGTATACACACTCAGAAAATGTTTTGGTCGTGATAAATAATTTTTTAAATAAATTCTTACCTTTTGTCTTAGAATTGATACTTAGCATATATTCCAAGGCAGAAGAGCAGTAAGGGCTAGGTATTTGGTGGTAAGTGACTTGCCCAGGGTCACACAGCTAAAAAAGTGTCTGAGGCCAGATTTGAACTTAGAACCTCTTGTGTCCAGACCCAGTTCTCTATCCACTGAGCCTCCTAGCTGTCCCAAGGGATATGCAATTTTTTAAAACAAATTTTTTTTCAATTTCATGTAGCAACACTTTTTGACAATTATTTTCTGACATTTTGTGATTCAGACTCTCTCCTTCCTCCCCCCTCCCTAAGGCATGATAGAGGTTATACCAGTGCTTTCATACAACATACATTTCCATATTACTCATGTTTTAACTGGAGACACAAGGGATGTAGGCTTTTTTTAAAGGTCAGAAACTCCTGATCTATAATATTGACTGATTGTGTTAATAGTGACTGATATTGTGCTTCATTGACTCTACAGTCAGGCAGAAGCTTCCTGAAAGCAGCTTCTGTGTCCTTTCTGTCTTTGTAGCTCTGGTTTCCAGCACAACATACTACAAATGGGACCTCATTGGTTATCAGGTCCATACTTGCAAGAATCCCTTCTATAATAGTTCAGAAGAAGTCATTCAGCCACCCATTCCACTTCAAGATACCTTTGATTATTAGAAAGTTTTTCCTCATTTCAAACTTGATTCTGCCTCTGTGTAAATTCCCCCTCACCATTCCTCATTCAGCTTGTTGACCAATTATCAGAGAAATGACCAAGTCAAGGACATTGTAGTGATAACTTACCGCTTCATACAAACACTTCAGGAACTTGGTCTCTTGGTCCAAGGAGTCCACCTTGGCTTGCAGTTCCACTTTATTTGTGTAAGCAGCATCCACATCCTAGGAAGAGACACCCCCCCCCAAATTGTTTTCCAATTACTACCTGTCCTTCATGGAAAAGTAGGAGAGACTTCTCCTCAAGTTCCAGTCACCTAGGGTCAAGAGGGAGAAGTGGGCTCCCCTCTTCAGGACTAAGTCTCCAAGAAGGAAACTGAAGGATCCCAAGGGAAAGGTAGAGGTCCTCTAGTAGACCATACCCAACACTGCATAATGGGAAAGCTTAAGACTCTAAACTTGGATTTGACAGGGCAGCTCTTCCCAGGAAATGGTATTCCCAGCTGTTACTGATGGGTTAGAAGTCCCTCCTATAATCTAGTGCAATTCTGGAAGTTCCTTTCTTAGAGAATGAAGGGACCCCTTGGTTGCCCATCACTTCAGGATATAAGTCCTTAATATTATTTGTGTCATGTACCACATATGTCTGATGAAGTCTATGGACCCTTTCTCAGAACAATGTTCTAAATACTTGAAAGAAATGCTCAAATTCACTTAGAAGCTAGTGAAAATAAGGATGCAATTTTCCCCATCTACATCTATCCCCTAAAATCTATTTATGACCTCCAGATTCACCCCTGCTTTAAGATATTCCTCATGTGCTTGAAAATATGTGTGACATTACTACTACCACCACCACCACCACCATCACCCCGAAAAGCTTTCTCTTTTCCGAAATTTTCATTCTGCCCTATCCCAAACTCTAGTTTTTTGTTTTGGTTCTTGCAGTTAGTATGAGGAATTTGTTCTATCTATGTACAAGAAAGCATTGACAGATATTGTGTTTAAAGTAAAGAACAAATGATCAAAAACAGTATTAGCATGAAAACTACTAGGGTTGCTTATACTGGACCAGAATAGGAATTGCAAACCTTCAAAAGAACACAGCTGAAATTACAGCTTGAAGGTTGTATTGTTAACTAGGACAGTGAAATGTACAGTGCAAGCAGCACCTTAAAATAAAATATGATCAGTGATGCAGTCTTTCCAAAGGAGAGTTGGGCAGGACATTTGGGGACTGATGGATCATGGTGAGTGACCCGAGAATCAGGGAGATGCCAGCCCACCCAGGACCTCAGAGGCCTTTACAGCTCACCTTCTTGAGCAACACAAACTCGTTTTCTGTAGCTGTTCTCCTGTTGATCTCCTCCTCATATCTGTAAAAGGAATAACTTGTCATGGAATATGCTTTCTTTTGTTGTTGTTTAGTAAGTTCAGTCATGTCCAATTCTCTCATTTGGGGTTTTCTTGGCAAAGATTCTGGAGTGTTTAGCCATTTCCTTCTCCAGCTCATTTTACAGATGAGGAAACTGAAGCAAACAGGGTTAAGTGACTTGCCCAGGGTCACATAGCTAGTAAGTGTCCAAAGCCAACTTTGAACTCAAGAGGTCTTCCTGACTCCAGATCTGGCACTCTATCCACTATGCCATCTAGCTGCCCCTATATATTTTCTAGATTGTCCTTATGTGCAGGGTCCTATTCGCACCCCTAGCAGGAGACACTGGACTTTGTACTCACAACAACTAAAAAGGAATAGTAGTAGTAGTATAAATAGGTCTAGCCATCTGATACCCATATGTCACAATACATTTCAAATGAATCTTCAATTTAAATCAATGGGCTACATAATAAAAGAAATTGGAGAGGGGGCAGGTAGGTGGCTTAGTGGATTGAGTGCCAGTCCTACAGATGGGAGGTCCTGGGTAAAGACACCTGGACAAGTCATATAAGTCCCATTGCCTCATCCTTACTGCTCTTCTGCCTTGGAACCAAAACACAAGATTGATCCTAAAATGGAGGGTAAAGATTTTTTTTTAAAAGATTGAATGAAAATTGATGAAGGGATCTTTAATATTTATGGCTAGAGAATTAAAGATCACAAAAGAAAAAATAATAATTTTTAAGCCCTTACCTTCTGCTTTAGAATGAATACTATGCATTGGTTCCAAGGCAGAAGAGTGGGTAGGGGCTAGGCAATGGGGGTTAAGTGATTTGCCCAGGGTCACGCAGCTAGGAAGTGCCTGGCTCTCAATCCCACTGAGCTGTCCAACTGCCCCCAAAGAGATAATTTTGATTTCATCAAAAGGCTTTTGCAAAAACAAAATCAATGCAGCTAAGACAAAGGAACTTGTCATTTAATTAAGAAAAATACCTTTTTTCAAATATCTCTGATAAAGGTATGATACTCAAACCATATAGGGAATTAATACAGATATAAAAGGACAAAGAACTATTCAGTAAGTTATGATCTCAATAAAGATATGAACAAATAGTTCTCAAAAGAAAAATTGCAGGCTATTAACAACAATAGGAAAGAGAAAGGCAAATAAGAACAATTCTTGGATTCACCTGACACCCAAAAAATTGGAAAGGGAAATGATACAAGAAGGAAGAAGAACTGGGGAGTTCATGGGAAAACAAACACATATATCAGTGATTTATTCCACCCATTCTTTTGGTAAGACTTTTTGAAATTATGGCTAAAACCAAGTGGGAAGAAGAAGGTATTAAAATTTCCAGAAACCTGGAACCAGAGATCCCCCTGCCAGGCATAAACCCTTAAAGAGTTCAAGGACAGCTACCAGAATTCCAAACTATTCAGAGTGAGTAACACTTTTTATGGTTGCAAAGAACTGCAAACAAAATGATGCCCATCCATTAAGGAATGGCTAAGCGAATTATGGCCCATGAATGCAATGGGATGTCCCAACTAAAGGCAAATATAAAACAATTCAAAGGAATTCCCAATTAATGATAATCTGATGATACTTCCCTGCCTTATAATCATCCAGGTTCTTAGGTGCAGGACGAGTACCGAAATGATCATATCAACCATTGCCCAACAGGCATTTGAAACGTATCCCTCTCAGATCAGAGCAGTTCTTCTAGGAATTGCTGTCATTCTATATGATGTTACTAAGGGATTAATATTAGGAGCCCTGTTATCCTCACCAAACCCTAAACAGTTCAGTTTTCCCCTGAAGAAACTGATGAAGATGCTCTAATCTCTATAGTTCTGCAGAACTGAATTCAGTCTCCTGGGTCCAGGTACCTCGTCCACAGTTTACCTCCCTTCTCACCTCTTCTTGAAGTCTTCTACAACCTCCCGCAAATTCCTCAGCTCTGAGTCCATTCTCAGCCTGTCCCCTGACAAGGTGTCCAGCTGCCTCCTCAGGTTGGCAATGAAGCCCTCGTAGTGGGGCTCCAGGCTGTTATTGCAGTTGCTCAGGTCCAGCTGTTGCAGCAGGTTCCACTTGGTCTCCAGCACCTGGTTTTGCTGCTCCAGGAACCTCACCTAGAACCCAAACCCAGAAATGAGAACCCAGTTGAACAGACCCCACTCAGCAGAGTTGTGAGGGTGATGGAAACAAACAAGGTGATAGTCAGGCTATCCCTCAAAATACCATCTCTTTAACCTCTAGGGCAGAAGACCCTTGGTTCAGGAGACACTTAAGTCCCCAAAGATTGTCCTGGGATGATGTGTTGATTCCCGCATGCCATTCTACTATTGGTTTTAGTTACCCTCATGTAAAACAAAGAGACTGAGCCTTTTGTAGCTCTTTCCCTTTAGTGGAGGTCAGAGAGTGGAAGCGAGGGGAAAGTTAACACTTTGGCTTTGGAATATTTGGGTAATATCATATTGTCTTGTTCTTTGTTTTCTATTTCTATAGACATGAGGAGTCCACAAATGTTAGGCTGAAGACTTGAGGTGAACTTTACTCTAGGATGCAGCACTGTCAATAGTCAACTTGCTTCCTTGGGACTTCATTTTACAGTTAGAGAAACTGAGTCCCAAGGAAGCAAGTTGACTATTGACAGTGTTGAATCCTATAGAAACATTCTTACATTATCCTCAATTCAATATAATACACAAAATTCCTAATCTCTACATAGATGGTCAAGAATTTGTTTTGTTAATCATAGTTTTTGAGCTGGAAGAGACCTTGTTGGTGACCTAGTCCAGCTCTTTTATTTGGAAAGATAAGATGAGGAAGCCGGGAAAAATGAACCAAGGATGTAAGTTTCCCCAGACAAGAAGGTAAAGAGCTGAAACTCAAGAGTGAGTCTTCTTTCTCCAAATCCAGCTCTTTTTGCATTGTCCCAGCCTTCCCCACTTTGGGTGCCATTAAATCCACCAAGTATTCTATTTCCTCCATTTCTGAGGAGACTTCTCTGGTTGCTGAAGACTAACTACAAAGCCCCCTTGACCCGTGTAAGGTATGCTCCAAGGACTATTCGATTCCACCTTGTCAAGTATCTGGCTTGGTAGGAACAGGTGGCTGTTCAGTTGAAGTTTGATCTCTACCAGTTGTCTGCTTTGGGGGATGCTCAGCCTATGTTAGAGGAATACATTCCACTGTCAACTAAAACTAAAGTGAGGATTCTCTGCTCCTGGTCCAGCTTCCCTCTCTTGGTGTGGAATTACGAGAGATGTTCAGGGTCTTCTTTCTGGGCTATCAAGCCTTTCCGCCTCCAAAGGGTTTGTATCCCACAGGAAGTCTGCTGCACCCCCGTAATGAGCTCTCGATATAAAACAGGAACCCCGTTAGAGTCCTCACTGATCTGGAAGTAGGACTGAGACCTCGAGGATGGCTGAGGCCAACCAGTGGGCCAGCCAGAGACTTACCAATAGAAGGAAGAACTGAAGATTCCACACAACTGAGGGAACTTGTTTTGGTAAACTTCAGATTGAGATTAAAGAAAGGCCAGTGGATGGCCTCTAGACCTATTGACTTTATTCTGACTTGTACATTATTTAAAGGACCTATTGCTTTGAGGCAGGAGCAACTAGTGGTACAGTACATTGGAATCAGAAAGATCTGAGTTCAAATCTGGCCTCAGACACATACCAGCTCTGTGACTCTTGGAAAATCACTTAACTTTGGTTTGCCTAAGTTTCCTCTGCTATAAAATGAGGAAAATAATAGCACCTACCTCCCATGGTTGTTGTGAGAAGCAAATAATATTTATAAAAAGTTCTCAGAAAGTACCTGGCATCCTCTCTAGTGGCTTTATTCCCTTGCCCTTCCCTGATAAAGGGGAAAGAACCCTGGCTGGAAGGCAAAACACTAGGATTTTTTTGCCTTCTCCACTGTCTGTGTGATAAGTCATTAAGCACTTGTAGTCTCATCTGTAAAATTATGGACTAGGATACCTGCCTAGATTATATGACCTCTTATGGTCCTTTACAGTGGAAACCATGCTCTTCTTCATTGTACCCTCTCCCTTTACTCTTTTTTAAGCCCTTATCTTCTGCCTTAGAATCAATACTAAGTATAGGTTCCAAGGCAGAAAAGTAGTAGTAAGGTCTAGGCAATGCAGGTCAAGTGACTTGCCCAGGGTCACACAGCTAGGAAATGTCTGAGGCCATTTGAACCAGGTCCTCCCATCTCCAGATCTGGCTCTCTAGCTACTGGGCAACCTAGCTGTACTTTTTTGCCTCTTAATCTTTTATAAGGTCATACATAACTCATTGAAACTCATGCTCCATGGAAAAATCGTTCTAGGGGTTTAAGAAGTATCCATGGTTTGAACCCTAGGTTCCATTTAAGGAGAAATGTTTGGGGAGAGGTAGAAAGTCCCAGAAGAAGGTATGGGATTAAATCGTTGTTCCTTATCCACTTTTCTCTATAATAGTCCTGGAGCTGGATCTTGACCCCAAGGTAGACTTTGAGATTAGCTCCATATTTCCTTTTTTTCTTTAGCTCTCTCTTTCCTCAGTTCTTAAGGAAAGGTTCTGTGCTAAGTCTAAGATGATCTAGCAGATTAGTTCCTATAGTCTTTCATAAAAATAACCTGAAAAAACTCAGCAGATCCATTCTGTTGCTGCTTCTCATCATTTTTTGGAGTCCTCTATGACCTCCCACAAGTTCTTGAATCCAGTCCCAAGCTGTCCCTTTTCCTTCCTTAGCTGGGAAGTCCTTCCAAAAATCTAACTTTAGGTCTTTCTACTACAACTGAAAAATTAAGCTTCACACTTATTGCCCCCCCCACCCACACACACACTTAATGCCACACTCACCTTGTCGATGAAGGAGGCGAATTTGTTGTTGAGTGTCTTGATCTGCTCCCGCTCCTGGGTTCTCACTCTCTGGATTTCAGGGTCCAGTTCCACACTGAGTGGAGCCAAGAGACTCTCATTAACAGTCACCTGGTGAATGCCCCCGGGTGGGCACACTGGCGTGCATGCAGGCCCTAGAGCCAAACTGCCAAACATGCTGCCAGCAAAGCCACTCAGCCGGTTCTTGCCCAGACCATAAGCCCTGTTCCATCCATTCCCACCAGCCACGTTGAAGGAGATGTTCCGGGGCCCCCTTAGGCTGTAAAGGCTTTGACTGCCAAAGTTTCCTCCGAGCCCTTTGCCTCTGGTCTGGTAAGAGGCTGAGCTTCCCAGTTTGCTGCCCGTAACTCCAGAGAGCACGGCTGAACATCCACTGAAGCCTCCTTTGCTATAGACTCCTGGTTTGCAGTTGAGTTGGCGGCTCATGTTGCTGGAGGATTGGCACCGGGATGCAGCAGCAGGTGGAAGGTAAGGCACGAGAGTTCCAGTCCAATGGTGTGAGGGGTGGCTATCTGTCCCCTTATATGTGTTTGACACCCAGGTTACTGCTCCAAAGGGCAGTCCAGGCATTAAGTGGGTTTGGTTTGCCTGCAAGCAAGAAATCATTTTCTCTCTGCTGAACCTCCCCATCTCTGAAACAACATGAAACACTCAAATTGCTGGGCTTGCAAGCTTTGCTCATGTAATTTGGGTCTTATCTAATTAACTTGCTGTCATAGAGTAATTAGCCCCAAAACCAATTCTTCCCCAAGGGAGCTGGGTTAAGGGATGAGGTCGTTGCCTTTTCCAGGTCCTCAGTTCCTTCTCTGGAGTGACAGGGGACAGAGCCGCTGGTCTTGGGCAGCTTCAACGATGATCATGGCAGTGTAGGGTGGGTAGACCCTTCCTCGGGAGAGCAGACTGCTGAGCCAAGGCATCCTAACCACTGAGAAATGGCCAACTAGCCAAAGTTCCCCTCTGCTCCCCCCGGAAAATGGCACATTACTATGTGCAGAAAAGGAGGGATCCTCATCTATTTCCCAGTTGTTGAGTAATAAAGAGAAGGCATCTTGACTCAGTGGAAAAAAGTGTTTGGTTTGAATTCTAGTTCTGCTATTTACTCCCTGTGTAACCTTGGACAAACCCCTTAACTTCTGTGGACCACGGGCTCCTCATCAGCAAAAGAAGATGGTTGAACCATAAAGATTTCTTGACCTGTGATGTGTAGACTTGTTTCCCCCCAATAATTGTATTTTAATATATTTAGCTTCCTTTGTAAAGAATTTTGTGTATCTGGAGTGTCCAGGGAAGTGTTCAGTGCTGGTATGGGGGCTTGCTGAGTCTTTCCAGGTCTACTCTTCTCCCTTGGTGTCCACCGGCCAATCAGGGGCTCCAACTCTCTATAGCTTATTCAGCAGCCAGTCCCAGGTAAAACTGTAGACAGGCTAAACCAGGTTGAGGGTAACCAACTGACCTCAAACCTATCACTGAGTTAGGGAGATGTCTACTTCAAAGCACACGAAGACTTCTTGCAATGGAAGGAATGGATGAGAGCAATTTGTTCCACCAGCCAGGAAGGAAGTTAAAGAAGTCAAAGAAGATTCTGTGGAGTGCTAAGAGCTGGGTCAGATAATTCCAGATGCCAATGTCATCCGCTGCATCCAGGGGCGTCTAGCCATTGGACTTCAATTTCTCCACAAGAGAGAATGAGGCTGGCAACTTTGCACAACTTTGTGTCACATAAATCCAATACATGAGCGAGTCAAGGAACCATGCTGTGATGTCATTGGTCCCCTTCTAAAACAAAAGATAAGCAGCAACAGGCTTCACCAGACCAGCAAAGGGGTCCACGACACAAACAATAAAAATGAAGAACTTCTGGATTAAATGGAATAAGATCCTCCCCAGGTCTAATTTCCATGATCCCAAACCAGGCTTCAAATGGCCTTCTTAATATTCCTCACACATAGTATCCCACTTCTTATGGGCTAGCTGTCCTCCATGCCTGGAATGCACTGCCTCCTCGTTTCTACCCCTTAGAATCCTTGGCTTCCTCTCAGACTCAATCCAATGGCTACCTCTCCTACAAAACCTCTCCTATGACCCACATCTTCCCCTTCCCCCCAAATTATCTACTATCTACTTTGTGTATACCTGTATATGTGCCTGTTGTTTTCCTTTATTCCTTGAAGGGCTGAATATTTCAATTTTATCTTTGATATCACCAGCACCTAGCACAAGGCTTGACATGTAGAATACTTGTTGACCGAGTGGATCAGAACTCCTGTGTGAAAGGCCACTTCTGGACATACAAACTAAATTTATGCTCCCATATTTTTCACAATAGACTCCTACGCCCACTTTAACCATTATTATTGTAGTGGCTCAGTTGTTAGGCATGCCCAACTCTTTGTGACCCCGTGGACCATACTGGCCATGGAGTTTTCTTGGCAATGATACTAGAGTGGTTTGTCATTTCCTTCTTAAACTATGTCAATAATCCAACTGACAAAGAGCAAGCCCTGTCCCCCACTCCACCCCAAATGAGAGAGATTGATAAGAGAAAAAGGAAGCATCCATAAGGAGAACCAAGGAAAGGGATGAAAGGTGTTCGAGGATTTAGTAGGAGATAAAAATGGAGTAGACTTGAAATAAATAGGAATTTTAATTAATTAATTAAATCCTAATTAATTAATAAGTAGGAATATTAAATGGAAGAGGTCCAGAAAATGAATGGACAGGAGGATGAAAGGGGCTCTGGGAATAAAGGGAGAAGGTTAGAAGAGGAATCAGAGAGAGGGTAAAAAGAGAAGATGGAAAAGACTCAGGAAGAAAATAAAGGAGAAAGATAGAAGTGGAGAACATGAGAAGAGGAAAGAAGAGGCTCAGGAAAAGAATTAGGGAAGAAGTAAGGATGTACTCAGGGCTAGAATGCCCCCCTTCCTTCACTTCTATCTTCTAGAATCTTTAGCTTTCTTCAAGATTCAGCGTGGGTTGGGGGAGCCTTTTCTCATCTCTCAAGTTACTGCTTTCTTCCTCAAGTTATCTTATATTTATATACATGTATAAATAAATATATATTTATTATTTGCAAGTATCATATTCTTCCTTCCTTCAGACTCTGAGAGAGACAGAGAGAGACAGACAGACAGAGAGAGGGGGGGTGGGGGAGGGAGAGGGAGAGGGAGAGAGGGAGAGGAAGAGAGGGAGAGAGAGAGCTCCTTGAGTTCCAGGATTGTTCAATTCAGTATATCTGTTTCTCCTTTTCTGTATGCATCTGATAGTACATTCTCTCTAGGAAAGAACAGAAAAAGAATGGAGGAGGCTTGGGAAAAGAATAATGAAACTTAGAGTAGCAGAAAAAAATGCTGACTGGACTCAGAGGACCTGGCTTCAAATCTCAGTTCCTCCATTTATTACCTTAGGCAAATCACTTAACATTGAATCTCAATTTGCTCATCTATAAAATGAGAGGATTTAACTAGCTGGCCTCTAAGAGGTCCTTCCAACACTAAAACTGTGATCCTATTATCTGGAGGCAAATATTGTCTAAGATTAGCAACTGATTATCAGCAGAGATGAGATCCATGTAATTCATCCTAGGTGGTTTTGTAAATACAAACATGTAATTTAAGATTTTATAACCTCTCATCGCAAAGAACTTCCAAATCTTCAGACCAAGACCCAGGACGAAATAAGGCAAGGTGGATCCCATTCTGCTTCCCTACATAACTTTTGGTTTCCCACTCCCGCCTCCCAAAACAGACTGGGTCCAGTCCTTGGAAGCAAACTGTTAATAAGCTTAGATCATAGCAGCTCACTTGTTCTAGTTGCCAAGAATAGGACTCTTTGGAAAGTTTTCTCCATAAGCCATGGACCATATCCTACCACCTCTTGGCAAAGCCCCAACTTGGCAAGACCCTAGAAGAGGTGATCTGGTTATAATTTTGCATCTACAGCTAAAAGTCCTAGTGCTACCTCCCCCTGATAACTCCCCACCCTTCAGTGTCACCATCTTCTCAGTGGGTCCTGTGACTCAGTAGTTTCACTTGGGTGATTAGAATCATTGCTTGACCCTGATTCAGCAAATGTCTCTGCATCCTGGAAGCTTAATCTGGCCCAGGGCCCCAACTGTGTGGCTGATTCATTTTTTTTTTTAATCCTTGAATGAGTTGGAATTTTTAAAATTTTATTTGATTAATTTAGAACATTTTTCCAGGATTACAAAAATCATGTTCTTTCCCTCCCCTCTCCCCAACCCCCTCCCATAGCTGATGCACAATTCCACTGAGTTTTACATGATCAAGACCTATTTCCATATTATTGATATTTGCACTAGGGTGATCATTTAGGGTTTATAATCCCAATCATATCCCCACTGACCCATGTGATCAAGCAGTTGTTTTTCTTCTGTTTCCACTCCCACAGTTCTTCCTCTGGATGAGGATAGGGTTCTTTCTCATAAGTCCTTCAGAATTGTCCTGGATCATTGCATGGCTGCTAGTAGAGAAGTCCATTACATTCAATTGTGCCACATTGTATGAGTCTCTGTGTACAATGTTCTCCTGGTTCTGCTCCTTTCACTCTGCATCACTTCCTGGAGGTTGTTCCAGTCTCCATGGAATTCCTCCACTTTATTATTCCTTTGAGCACAATAGTATTCCATCACCAACATATACCACAATTTGTTCAGCCATTCCCCAATCGAAGGGCGTCCCCTCATTTTCCAATTCTTTGCCTGTGTGACTGATTCTTGAATAGAGGGTAGTTCGGTCAAGTGTTTGGAGGTTCTCTGTGCTGCCTGCTAAAGGGCCCCTGCTCTACATTTGATTTCTCCAATCTTTTCTAGTCTTCTGTGTTTCTCTGTTTCTCCCTCTTTCCTTTTCCTACTCATCTCCCTCCATTATCCCTTTCCTCCTTCATCCTCTCCATCCTACCCTTCCCTTTCTCTCTGTGCACTTATCCTAAACATTAGCTCCAGTCTTTCATTGAGGGAGAAAGATTCTCAGACTAAGAAGCAAAAACTAGCCCCCTCCACCTGTTTTGTTCCTCCTCTGTCTCCCCTTTCCCAGAGTATTTTGGGTCTATGCAGAACTTGCCTATGGGGTATGTTAAGAAGAGATCAAGAAAGTCTTCTTCTTCCCCCTACCCCAACATCTCTCCACTCAACTGTTGTTGATGTCTAAAGTCCCACCAGTTTCTTTAGGGCTCACCCAACCAGTAAACTAAAAACCTTCTCTGTGAAAGCACTTCAAGGAATAATTTACCATTTCAACACTGCAAGTCTTTCATCCAAAAAATATTAAGTATGTACTTGATACAAGAACTGGTGCCTGTGATTGGAGCAAAGTTGGGAGGTAGAATGTTAGAAAGTAAGACAAAAGAAAGGGAAACCATCATTGCCTCCAGGGACCTTGCAGTCCATTTGAGAGATACCAATATATAAATGAATAACTATAATATAAGGTAATTTCAGGGTTGAGAGGAATTCAGTGAACACTTTCGAAAGGAGGTGATGCTTGTGAAGCCTTTGGGGAAAGTAAGGATTTAAAGAAAAGCTTGAGGGCAAGGGTTGGGGGGGGGGAGGTGGAAAGTTATTCAAAGGCCAGAGAAGGTAGAACGTAGTTTTCAGGAAAATATTAGTAAAGATATATTTGCAGGAACCAAAGTGAGTGTCTGAAAGGGGATTCTGGGAAGTGCAAATATAGGAGCCAGTGAGCTTGGAACCATGCTGAAGCGTTTGTGTTTTACATGTGTATCCCAAAGAGGGAGGGAAACAACTTGGATCTTATAAGTTCAGAAACCATATGTTGAAAATTGTTCCTGCATTTAATTGGGAAAATAAAACATCTTTTAATTTTTTTTAATTTTAGACTAGAATAAGCTAAGTAGGGAACCCTTGATGGTTGGTCAGCAGGAGAGTGACATGGTCAGATCCCTACATTGGTTCTGGCAATGGGAAGGAGGCTAGGTTAGAAAGAAGCTCGAGTCAGGGGGGCTAGTTAATAGGCTGTTACAGTAGTCCAAGGAGAGGTGATAAAGATTTGAAGCAGGGTGGTAGCCCATTTAACAAAAAAAGAGTACAGATGCAGAGGCTGTGAATGTAAAAGTGACAAGATCTGGTTACCATTGCAGGGTAGCTTCTGTTGGCAGGTGTAGCATCTGCACAATCCAGAAGACTGGTGAGGGAATGGGGCTTAGAGTCAGAAGACCTGGAACCAAATCATGACTGCTACTAGACAGGATTGGAAATCAGGGTCGTATGCAACCTCTTTTTATGGATGGGGAAAACTGAGGACTAGAGAGTTTGGATGACTTGCCCAAGGCTACACAGGTCAAAACCACTAGAGGCAGGATTTGAAACCACAGCCTCTGATGCCAAAGCAAGTTTTCTTTTCATTGTACTGGGTGGCACAAAGGACAGAGTGCCAAACTTGGAGTCAGGAATTAAAAATCTGCCTCAGACAATAACCAGCTGTGTGATTCTGTGCAAGCTATATAATTCTAGTGGTCTAAATTTCCTAATGTGTAAAATGAGGATAATAACAGCACCTATCTCCCAGGATCATTGTGAGGATAAAATGAGATGCTATTTGTAAGGGGCTTTGCACACCTCAAAGTGCTATATAAATACTATTACCATCATTGTTATTGCTGTTATTCTCACTCTATTACTTCCTGCCAAAGTCAGTTGCCATGTGCTTCTAGAGCACAGGATAGAAATTAAATTATAAATATGGTGCTATACCAAGCAGACTGCCGAAGGAGCATATTATAGAGTTGGACAGAATAATAACAAAATTATTTGGAGGAACAAGAGATTTAGGATTTCAAGGTAAATGTTTTTTTACAGTAGAAATTAAAAGGGAATAGCACTTGTCAGACCTCAAATTCTACACATATCATATTGTCATATCATGCTATATATCATATTATATTATATTATATGATATATTACATTATGGTTTATAGTACTGCAGTATATTATATCATATATTATAAGAAGTGTTATGTGGTATTATGTTACATCATGTTATATATAGCATATTATGACTTGTTATCACATAATATATTATATCATACCATATCACATATGATATGATATTAATCATTAAGGCTATTTTGATACTAGTTTTAAAATGGAAAAAAACAATTCAAGGGAACAGACTAAATAAGCAAGAATAAAAAACAATTGAACTCAATAAAGCAATGTTTGATAAACCTGACAATATAAACTATTTGGGAAAGAACTCCCTGTCTGACAAGAATTGCTAGAAAAACTAGAGTGCAGATTGGCAAAAAAAAAAAAATAGGTTCATACTAGCATCCTACACCATATACTACATTACAAATAGACATTCAAATTAAATATAAAATTGTCCATCCAAAAAAAAGAAGGGAAATGTGTGGAGGTGAGAAAGGATTATTAACCTAACAAGGGAATGAGAACACAAAAGATAAAGTAAGCAACCTCAATGATATGAAACTGAAAGACTTTTGTACCACTAGAATCAATGCAACTAGATTAAAAAGAGAGTGTTTCATGTCTAATGAGAAAATGATCTTTGCATCAAATATTCCTGACAATACTCTGATAGGAAATTAAAATGAATACCTAAGACTAAGAGCCACCGTGAACAAGATGATGAATGTGGTCAACTTGAACTATGAATAAGCAGTTCTCAAAAAAAAAAGATAGCAAACTATTGACAACAATATGAAAGCTAGTTCCATAATAATAAAAGAAATGAAAATCAAAACATCTCTGGAGGGGTTGGTGGGTTTGCCCATATCCCTTGAACCAGATATCCCCCTACTTGGCATGTACCTAGAGGAAGTCAAAGACAGAAAGAAAGGCATCTACACTAAAAGATTCAGAGTTGCACTTTTTGTGGTAACAAAGGATTGAAAATAAAAATCGATGCCCATTGATTGCCCAATGACCAAACAAGTTATGGCACATGAATGCAATGGAATATTATCATGCCATAAGAAATGACAAATGCAAAGAATTCAAAGAAACATAGGCTGATTTATCTGAACTGAAGCAGAGTAAACAGGAAAGCAGGATAGGAAACAGAACAGTAAGCAAAACCAAGAAAATAAGATATGTGATGACTACAACAATATAAATGGTAAGAGAAAAAAAACAAAACTAAATGTTGTCTAATTATAATGACCAAGAAGTTTGGCCCTGGAGAACAGAGAAAAAAAAATATACCTCCCTCTTTTCTTTGCAGAGGTGGAGATTATGAGTGTGGATTATTATGTATGCTATCAGATAAAGTAAATATGTTAGTTGGTTTTTTTAACTGCTTCTTCCCCCCCCCCTTTATTTTTAACTATTTATCACAAGAGGAGTGATGGGTAGGAGAGAGAGGAAGTATAGTTATAAATCAATTTTTAAAATAATAAAAAGCATCAAGAAAGAAAATCCAAAAAGCAAAGAATGTAGGATCACCCATGTCTCAATTAAAAAAGAAGATTGGATTTGGAATCACAGAATCTGGGTTCAGATCACAACTCTCTTATTTATCTGTGTGCCTATAGGCAAATCCCTTCCTTTCTTGGGACTTCAGTTTCCTTTATTATAGAATGAAAGAAACTTAAATGATCTTTAAGATACATTCCAGCTAGTGGAGGAATACAAAGATGAATTACAAATCATTCCCTACTTCTGAGAGTTTATAATCTAAAATTATCTCTTGAAATGCAAGATGCTCCTGGCAAGGGTAACTCATTAAGCCATCATCAGTCATTAACACTATAGCTGGAATTATCTTATCAGATCCTTTACAACCTGCCAGTTAGTCTTAAATAGTACTATATAAGAATGAGACATCCAGTGTTTGTTGTTATTGCTACTGATGACAATGGTGGAGAAGACAGAAGGAGTACTAGAGCTACCAAGGGAAGGGTAGCTACATAAGGGAGCCATATAGGGAACTGAATGGGCAGCAGATACATGTATATACTGAGGATGAGGCATGGGGAAGAATATTGCCAAAAAGAGATTGATAGGGAAAGAGAAGTTCATACCAAGACAAAATACTCCAAGAAAACAGATATAGTCTTTTATTATTTATTTTATATTCTATTCACAATGTCTGTATCTAATAGAAACTTAATAAATGATTGTTGGAAGGAAGGAAGGAAGGAAGGAAGGAAGGAAGGAAGGAAGGAAGGAAGGAAGGAAGGAAGGAAGGAAGGAAGGAAGGAAGGAAGGAAGGGAGAAAGGTAGGAAGGTAGGAAGGTAGGAAGGAAGGAAGGAAGGAAGGAAGGAAGGAAGGAAGGAAGGAAGGAAGGAAGGAAGGGAGGGAGGGAGGGAGGGAGGAAGCTTCTTTCTAATTCAGTTTCACCAGGGGTCAGGAAAAATGGATGACCTTAGGTGCAAGCACTGTCCTGGTTTCTTGGTTGGGACTTCAAAGAAGGAAAAGACAGATAGATAGGAAATAGGTGAGGGAGTGGGAAAGGAACATAGGAAACAAAGAGAAGGAAGGAAAGAAGGGAGGGGTTGATTTGGGGTCAGAAGACCTAGGTAAAATCCTTTTTCTACCTCTTGTTTACCTATCAAACCTTGGAAAAGTTATCTTCTCTGGGCTTCAATTTCTTCATCTTTAAAATGAAAGAATCAAATTAGATCACCTCCAAATCTCTTCTCAACTCCAGAATTGTGATTCTTGTTTCTAGGGATCTCTGTCTGATGAGAGAAATGAGTTATTAGTTAGCAGAACCCTACAAAGGAGATCATATTCATATATGTAAAACTGTTGCCTTCTGTTTTAGTTTCAATTCTAAAACAAGAGCAGCAAGGACTATGTAATTGTGGTTAAATGACTTGCTGAGGGCACATAGCTAGGAAGTGTCTGAGATCATATTAGAATCCAGGTCCTCCCTACTCCAGGGCTGGAGCTCTATTCACTATGCTATCTAGCTGCCCCAGGAGCTATGTTGAGAGCCTACTATGTGAGAGACACATTATAAGCAATCCCTGATTTTAGAGATCCCTTTCCTTGGCACCTTTTCTCTTTATCCCTCCAAGATATTTTTATCTGGCTTTTTTACTCAAAAATAAAGATATCTACTAAATTACTCTAAATGTTAGGATAGTCCTATGGTCAGTAGTTTCTAGTTAGTTAATGAATAGGACCTTATTTCTGGGTGAATCTAGTTTTCTTGGGGTCAAATTAGCAATGTATTTATTTGTCTTAATGTCCATTTTGATGCCCACAATATCCCCCTTTTAATTCTCTAATAATCATAGTTGGGACAAATACCCAGGAGGTAGAAAAAAATAGACAAGGACATTTACAGGAAAAAAAGTACTTTAAATTAAGGGTATCCCAAGTAGATGGAGGGTAGGCAGGGAGTTATAAAATAAAGACACAATTACAGTTGGGCAAACTGATCAAGGAGAGGTTACATGAAATGTCACACAATTAATAAGTGTCTGAGTTAGAATATGAATTCAGAACTTCCTGATTCCAGGACCAACACTTGAGCCTCTGGACTGCCTAGTTGGCCTTCCAGTCTTGCTTCATCTCATTCTTCTTCATGCACTTTCTGGTCCAATCCAAATTAGTTGGCTTGTCCTCCAACATACATGGTATTCTTCAGCCTATCACCATGGCTTTACATAGATAGGATCCTACTTCTATAATTCCTTCTCTCCACAAGTTCTAGAATCTCTGCTTTTCTTCAAAACCCAGCTCAGGCACAGTCTCTTAAACCAAGCTTTCCTTGATATCCTCAATATCCTCAAGCTGATAGTTCTCTCCTCACTCCCTTTTTTCTCTTTCTCCTTTCCCTCCCCTCTTCTTTCTTCTTCTTCTTCTTCTTCTTCTTCTTCTTCTTCTTCTTCTTCTTCTTCTTCTTCTTCTTCTTCTTCTTCTTCTTCTTCTTCTTCTTCTTCTTCTTCTTCTTCTTCTTCTTCTTCTTCTTCTTCTTCTTCTTCTTCTTCTTCTTCTTCTTCTTCTTCTTCTTCTTCCTCTTCTTCCTCTTCTTCCTCTTCTTCCTCTTCTTCTTCTTCTTCTTCTTCTTCTTCTTCTTCTTCTTCTTCTTCTTCTTCTTCTTCTTCTTCTTCTTCTTCTTCTTCTTCTTCTTCTTCTTCTTCTTCTTCTTCTTCTTCTTCTTCTTCTTCTTCTTCTTCTTCTTCTTCTTCTTCTTCTTCTTCTTCTTCTTCTTCTTCTTCTTCTTCTTCCTTCTTCTTCTTCTTCTTCCTCCTCCTCCTGCTACTCTTCCTACTCCTCTCTCTCTTTCTCCCTCTCCCTCTCCCTCTTCCTCTCCCCCCATTCTTTCTCCCCTCTCTGTCTTTCTTCATCTCAATATATATGCAGAATGCAAGGAAGCAGAATGCAAGGAAGAAATATAGTGGTGCCTGTATATACATACACACACTTATTTGTGTGTACATGCTGTCACTAGTAAAATATAAGCTATTTGAAGGCAACATTTGTTTTTTGTTTTCATGTTTGGCTGTGTTTGGGAGGGTCTCCATATTTCCAGTGCCTGGTACATAATAATAAATGTTAGAAATGAATGGAACTGAGTGATTGACCTAGATGAGCTCTATGATCCACCCACCATGACTACTGTAAATCCTTTAACCAGATAAATCAGAATGTGCCACAGGTAGCTAAGAGGAGGTGGAAGGCTCCAATTCAATGCTTCTTAGGACCCCCAGTGTGTATGCAGGATGGATAGAAGGGAATTTAAGAGTAGGCAGAAAGTTGGAGACAACAAGAAGAGAAAAGGCAAATAGTTTGCTAAGCAAATAGTTGCACCCCCTCCCTTCAAAAAAAAAAAGAAATGAAAATTACTTAATGATGATAATTCTAATGACATCATCTCCCATCCCTCCAACTTCTTATTGCTCTGAAAGGAAGAATTCAAAATGTTTGGCTTCCAAGTAGGGTGAGCCCAACACTCCTCATCGCCCATGTTGGGTCTTTCATATCCCTTCTCCCATCTTGTAATTTCTGACAAGATCCACTAGAAGAAGATTGACCCAGCCCATCCCTCTTTCCTCATCACTCCCAATATCACCCTACAATCTGAGCAGCTCATCTCTGGGGCAGACCATAGCCGCTGAACAGGTTTAATGTTGGCACTGCTGTGGGTGGGTGAGCTCATCATGGCAGGGTGCTGTAGGTCTCTCTCGTGTCTTAGGTAGGGGATTGGAATAAAAGGAGACCCTTGGAGACAATCTAACTATTATCAAAAAGAGATTTAGGTGAGTCTAAAGAAGAGAGGTGATGGACTCAAGATGTAGTATGAGACCAACATTTTCAGATAGAGAGACTGATAATATTTCAACATATATATATATCAAGACAATACAAATTCCCATTTTGGCCATATATATGTGTGTATATACATACTATATGTATATATGCACACACAGATGCACTATATATACAGTTTCATATATCTACACATATGTAATATACACATATAGTTTTACATATTTTTGATCCACTGCATATATTTATTAAAGGAATCTTATTTTTTTTTCTTTTTCTCACCACTGAAAGAGGGAAGGGAGATAGGTGGTGTACTAGTTAGAGCATAGGGCCTGGATTCAGGAACATTCATTTTTCTGAATTCAAATATAGCCTCAGACACTAGCTGTGTGAACCTGAGCAAGTCACTTCACCCTGCTTGCCTCAGTTTCCTCAACTATAAAATGAGTTGGAGAAGGAAGTGAACAATCACTCCAGTGTCTTTGCTGAAAAAAGCCCAAGTAAGGTCATGAAGCCAGGTGTGACTGAAAAATGGTTGACTAATAAAGGGAGAGAGAAAAATAAGTGCTTATTGATTAGTTTTTAAAAAAAAAAAACACTAGCAAACAATGGGTTTCCTTAACCATAGGAAATAAAGGTTGGTCATTCCCTGCTTATGTGTTGACCAAAGAGGGCATCATTGTTCATTCAGTTTTCTTCACTCCATTCCATTCCTCCCATCCACTTCTTTGCCTCTACACTTACAGGGTGTCCCAAAACTCTTAGTGCAGTTGAAAGTTACTGTGAGGATAACTTTGCGGTAATTTTATTTGACATCTGAAAGAGTGTGTTCATGTACAACTACACAGCTATGTCTCGAGGTGTTGAAGAGCTGAAAATGTGTCTGAGGGGACGTCCATCTGTGTACATTTAAGCAGAAACTCCACAGGATAGATAACCACTCAGAGTTACATTCCGTCTTTGACACTGAACCTGGAGCCTGGCACAAAGTGAACATTTAATAAATGTTTGTTGACCCATTGACTATCTGATTGACACTTGGGCAATGATTTTTTTACCCTTACTTTCTGTCTTAGAATCAACACTAGGTATCAGCTTAAGGCAGAAGAGCAGTGAGGGCTAAGCAATGGGGGTTAAGTGACTTTCACAGGGTCACACACCTAGGAAGTGTCTGAGATTAGATTTGAACCCAGGACCTCTCATCTCCAGGCCTGAATCTCATTCCACTGAGCCACCTAGCTACCTCAGTTTGGACAATTGTTAAACTCTAAGCATCAACATAATTCTCTGTCCTCTTTCTTTTCCACTCTTGCACTTTATTAACCTCAGAATGTTCTAGAAATGTGAGTAATTTCTCTGGAATTCTTTTTTGCTTGTTATTCAAGTGAGCATGATTGTGTATGACTAAGCATGAGCATATGGATTCCAGGACCTCCTTGAGTGTGCCTGTGTATCCATAGCTGAGAAGGGCTCCCTTTCTCTGGAGGTAGATAGTATTCTTTATCATAAGGAGAAGGTAAATTTTTTTAATTGAAGGTACCCAAAACTAAGTCCATTATCTTTATCTCTAGACTATTGTCCTTTATTGCCAGTAAAGTCATCCTCTCTACCCAATTAATCGTCAGTTATTTCTTTTATCTCAACAGACACCCTCCTAGTCCCACATGCCCATCATCCTTATTCCTAGATTCCTGTTCAGTCTCCCCGTCTCCAAACTGACTCGTATTGCCAATCCTTCCATCATTGAGTAGTCAGGATAGTTTTCACAGATGCCATTTTGAACCATCAGCACCAAGGCCAGCCCCTCCAGCAGCAAGATTACCACTCACTGAAGTCTCAGATGATGGATAGCATGTTTTAATAGTAAAGTATATTTAATACTTTATTATTATTTTATTATTAAGTATTATTACTTAATTATTAAGTATTTATTACTAAGTATTATTAACACTTAATTATTATGTAATCAAGGTCTGTACATTGTTTTTAGACGTAATACTATTGCATCCTTAATAGACTACAGTGTAGTGTACGTGTAACTTTTAGATGCACAAGGAAACAAAAAATGGTGTACTTGCTTTATTATGATATTTGCTTTATTGCAGTGGTTTGGATCTGAGCCTACAATATATTCTCCAAGGTATTCCCGTATATACATCCCTCAGTCCGTGCTATTTTAGCACATACTCTTCTGCAAAATGCATGTGGGATTATTCCTGGAGGTATCCCCTCTTCCCCATGATACCAGGAGCTCCCCAAGGACAAGTTCTCTATTTTTTCCTTACTCTGACAACTTCCCCGTCACCTCAACTCCCACCAGGCTGGGTCTCTGGGACAAAGCTTTGCACATAGATCACTTTAGGCACCTCTAACATTCACCTCCCCAACTTGGGGTAAATCACATAATTTCTCATAATCCTACTTTTCGTATCTGTCAGCTCCTCTTCCAATTTTAGAGGGTTGTTGTAGGACTTCTAAGCCCTCAGAAGAGAGTGATTCATCTCATTGTTATTGGGGAGTTTGCTGGAAAATGGGACTAATGGAAAACAGAGACCTCCACTGAAGTTACTCTCGTGCAGTTTATTTGATAGACAGCAGACATAACTTCAAGCCATTGACAATAAGCAAAGGACTACAAAGCATGCTAGTTATTTACACAAATAGCTAATGCGGCTCAGATTTGGGCATTAGCACCCACTGGCCTAAGGAGAAGATTCTATCCACTGAACATAGCTCATGTTTTTCTCTAGAAGCAAAGAAAAGCATTAAGAGATTAGGGGCTACTGAGGGGGATGCCCCAGAGAGATCAATGAGCAAAAATCCCAGACCAAAGCCCTGCGATGACCTAACCAACTGATGTTGCTGAAGTTGCTGAGGATGACGATCAGCTCTCTATTCGCTTTGTTTTATGAGGAGGGGATACATTTTTAAAAATAGAAAGCCCCAAACTCTTTTGGAGTGGCCTTTTGGCAACGAGTATTTCTGATGGGCTGAGGAATCACAGCCCTTCACCACCGATAATGAGATTGTCGGCCAAGGACGTGACCCACGAGGAGTCAGGAAGCTGTCCCACTTTCCTCCCGTTACCCCACTGCCTTCTTCAGGCTGGGAAGAGGCACCATTACTTCTCTTGCTAAACATTTGCCTAGGTGCACCTGTTCTCCCCCTCTCTTCCTAAGCATCTCTCTTCTTCAAGTCTTCCTTAGGACAAGATGTAATTATAGTTTTTCCTTTTAAAATGTACTTCAGTACTGAAGTCTTCAAAGGAATTAAAAGCAGGAAAATCAAGGGCATTGCTCAGGGGAGATATTTGTATCAATAACAATTTGGAATCAAGATAGGACACAATGAGGAGTGGCCAGAGTTCATTCTAAGCACTCCAAAGACTTGGAAATTGTGGGTATTTCAGGACAGCAGCAATCAGGGTCAGTGTCATCTTCAGGCAATGGGCACAAACCGCCTTCTTCCACAGTGCCATGGTGAATGGGGCCAGAAAGCTTATCGGGTGGTTTTCTTGCCTGGGGAGCTGGCTGCAGAGGTCTTGGTCAAGGAATCCTTGAGGTCACCCACTCCTGTCCCTTTGGTCTTGGTATCAACACTTCGGGCACTGCTGGAGGTGTTTGGCCTAATGCCACTGCCATAGCTGGCACTGACTGAACTGGGTCGATAGCCATAGCTACTCCCACTGCTGCTACTGATCACGGCTGTGGAAACAAAAGCAGGAGGGGCAAAAGGTCAGTGGTTGGAGGGGGACTGTATGCCAGACAACAAAACCAAGATGGCATCCTGGGGAGGCAACAAAAAGGCAGGACCCAAAAGCAAGCCTATTCATTTTTATTCCCACAAGAGAATCCATTCCCTTTTGACTAGAAGTGAAGTTCTTAACCATACAGATCAGGAAATAATGGAAAAGTTTTCTGCTCTGGACCTTTTTTTAAACCTTTACCTTCTTTCTTCACAGCAATTCTAAAGAAGAGCAGCTAGGACTAGGCAGTCAAGGTTAAGTGACTTTTGTATAATTGCATCAAGAAATTATTGAATTCATCCATTTAATAGTCCATAGAACACTAGATAAATATAAAACTTAAAAGAAATGTAAAAATTATACAGAGATAAATACATTTAACAATATATATGCAGTGTATATATGTGTGTGTGTATGTATGTATGTATATATATATATATATATAAGCAATCAAAAAATAAAACTACAACACCATTCATAAGCAAAGGATAAACTATGGGAGTGGAAACACCGAGGAAAAGCAACTGCCTGAATACAGAGGTTGAGGGGACATGACAGAGGAGAGACTCTAAATGAACACTCTAGTGCAAATATTATCAACAAAGCAATGGGTTCAAATCAAGAAAACATCTAATGCCCAGTGGATTTACGCGTCGACTATGGGGGATGGGGGGGAGGAAAAGAAAATGATCTATGTCTTTAACGAATAATGCTTGGAAATGATCAAATAAAATATATTAAAAAATTTTAAAAAAACAAATAAAACTACTCTCCTGATCATTTCTTTCTGAACTTCATCAAAAAGGTGGGTAGACTGGGAGTAGGGAGGAAAGGGAGAGAGGGAGACATTTTGGATCTCATAATTATGGAAAACATATGTAGAAAGTGATTATTACATGTAATTGGGAAAATAAAATTGTCTGAATAAAAACAGAAAAATGTAAGTAGAATTTTCATATAATTTTAGAGTTTACAAAAAATTGAGGGGTTTATGAGAGTTATTCAGAGCCAAATGACTGTTATCAGAAATTACATAAACATTCTGTCTTATTCAGATAATTCAGATATACTGACTGATACAGACTATTCAGTGAAGTGGTAGAAAGCTCAACTTGCCACGAAGGCTGAAAACATTTAGCTCCCACTAGACGTCTAGAAAGATCCAATCAGATGGCTGAAATTCTATAAGTAGATGTTCACTATTCTTTATAAAGTCATAGACAGCATAGTATAAGTATAGATAGTAACTATTAAATTAGATAGAATCTAAATAGAATTTTATTTCTGTTTAGATAGAAACTTTGAAATGTCTGAATAAATTTGCTGAAAATAGAACATCATTACAAACAGAAATGATGCCCTCAACCTCCTGGATATATTTGATCTATTAAAATTTGGGAATAAAGATTTTAATTGAGTTACCACATTGAAGACTCAATCTCCAAACTACATGGAATGAAAGACTTGAAACACATAGAGTTATAGGAAGAAATTAAAAATGGATGGAGACAAAATAAGATACATGTTATCTTGTTCCAACATTTACTGTAGCTGTCTCAAGGGTGCTTTCAGTGAGTCTGTAGAATGTAAGGCTATATTTTAATTTTTCAACTACAAGAAATAATCTGTATCTATCTTAACAATATGGGACAAAATGTTAAATATAAATATTATTATTATAACAGGATAATAACTTCTCCTGGGACTGTTTCTATTTAAATCCCATCAAAATATGGTGTTAATGATATAGCAGTGATGAGAACAATAAAAAATAAGTAGCGTCATAGGATGAAGAAAGAATTGGCCTCAGAACCAAAAAGATCTGAATTCAAATCCTGCTTCTGACATACTGGCTATGTTACTCTGGGCAGGGTAGGTGATGCAGTAGATAGAGGACTGGACCTGGAGTCAGGAAGATCTGAATTTAAATCCAGTCTCAGACACTTGCAAGCTATTGTGATCCTGGCTAAGTCATCTCACCTCTGTCTGTAAAATGGGGATAATAATAACATCTCCCTCTTTGGGCTGCTGTGAGAACCCAATGAGATATTTACAAAATGCTTAGCATAGTGCTTGGTATAATAAACACCTTTTAATCAATGCCTGTTTCCTTTCTTCTTTGCTCAGTGCCCTTAGGCAATTTATGAGTTGCACAAGTAATTGCTGATCTGCATTGGTAGAGGGAGTTTCATCACTGGGAATTACCCACACCAATAAAAAGCTGAGGGCAAAAAAAAAACAACTTACTCTTATCCTTCATTATGGTGTGTGTGGCACAGTAGACCCTGAGGCCTTGCCAGTGGAGTTCAAGTTCTGACAGGCCCTCCTAGATTGGATGGGATTTGGGGAAGGATTCAATGGCAGATTGTAGACTTAGCTCACCACCAGAGGGTGGTGGATGTCAGCCACAACGACTCATGAGGATCTTTTCCCTTAACCACCGAGACTGCAGCAGGCTCTACATCACTGGCAGGCAAGGGAGTCCAATTTCACAAAATCCCAAATGATTTAAAACAACATTGACAAAAGTTCACCCTCTTTACAATTTACAAAGAGTTTTTTCTTTTAAAGAAACTTGAGGAAGCAAGAAATCTACACTCAATCCAGCCAAGAAACAAGAAGAAAGAGAAAATGATGCCAAGCCTCCTAGACTCTGTTAGGACAGCATATCTGTCTAATTTCATCTTGGCATCTCCATTGTCAAACATGGTGCCCCAGAGAGAGGAAGTCTTAAATTTGCTTCTCTACCCTTGAGCAGAACCCTAAACCCCGTAGATCTTCTAATCAAATACTTACAGATGCTCACAGAGGAGGGATTCTCACCAGACATCCTGTAAGAGAGAACATTAGAACAGTGTAAAAATCAAGCAGTGTCTAGACAGATTTTGTTCAAATTTGTGGTCATAACACTTTCAGAAAGGTGCCAAGGGAGTTCAGGATACTGCTGTTTAGGTAGTGAGCCAAAATTCCTCCTTTTCTCTTTCTTCCTCTACTCTTTCTTCCTTCTTCCCTTCTTTCCTTCCCAATTTCCCTTTCTACCTTCTTCCCCTTTCCCTCCTTTCTACCTTCTTCCCTTCCTCCTTCCTTCTATTCTTTTTTCCCTTCCTTTCCTCACTTCCTTCCTTCCTCTTTTCACTTTAAAGGGTCTTGTCCTCTTGTTTCCATGCCTTATACTCAACTATACCAATAGGTGGGCAACAAAAGAGTCAAAAGATCTTGGTCTCACTCATTCTGCCCCACCTCACCTGCACTCCTCTCCCTCCAGAAGCTTCCTATAGGTTGCAATCTCCACATCCAAGGCAAGTTTGGTGCTCATCAGCTCCTGGTAGTCCCTTAGCAGGCGGGCCAGCTCTTCCTTGGCACCATGCAGGGCACTCTCCAGCTCATCCATCTTGGCCTTGGCATCTTTTAGGGCACATTCACCCCTTTGCTCAGCATCTGCAATGGCTGTCTCCAAGTTGGAGCACTGTGGGGCAAAGAGGAGACAACTGGTTATAGCATCAGTATTTTAAACCTGAAATATTAATAATAACTCACATTCCTCTGTCATCTCAAGCCTTATAAAATGCTAGCCTTCCTTCCATGAAATGATGCAAAGAAAAGAAAGAAGAAACAGGAGGACAATAAACACAATGACAACAACAATGTAAATGAAAACAACTTTAAAGAACAACTTGACTTAGATTAAATATAATCAATCAACAAACAATCAGTATTTATTAAGTACCTACTTAATAGTGTGCCAGCTAGGTGGTACGGTGGATAGAGTATCCAGCCGGAGTCAGGAAGACTAATAATCTTCCTGAGTTCAAATTCAACCTCAGACACTTATTAGCTGTGTGGACCTGATAAATCAGTTAACCCTCTTTGCCTCAGTTTCCCCATATGAAAAATCCAATATCTTTGCCAAGAAAGCTCCAAATGAGGTCATGAAGAGTCTGATATGACTAAAAACAACTGAACAACAAAAAATGTATCAGACACTGTGCTAATCACTGAGAATAAAATGAGAAGGGGAAAATAGTCCCTCCCCTCCAGGAGTATACAATTTAAAGGAGGAAGTTACAATATGATTACCAATATTAACCTCTTTTTGTGTCCTAGATCACTTTGGAAGCCTATTAAAGCCTCTGGATGCCTACAGATCCATCTTAAAATATCTGAAGAAATGTTTTATATCTTACATGACATTTTTTACATTTACCTTTGAAGTTAGCAAAAATAAAGATAATTTTCCCCTTCCAAGTTCATGGATCCCTCTGAAATCTAACCATGACCTTGGTCCAAAGTATAGAACACACTTCCCTCTTCTCGTTAGAGATGGAAGATGAGGAATGGATAATCATGAATACCGAATGTTGCATAAACTAAAAGACAGAGTTATTGGTTGATAGATTGTAGAATACTGTTCTTTGTAACTGCCAGAAGAGTCTATTATAGATGGTTGGAAGATAGAATATGTGGAAATGATTGATTGAAGTATAAGAAAAGAAAATGTTTTTGTCTTTAAAAATAATGCTTTCGTTTTTATAGCCACCTCCTGAGACAGAAAGTATAAGTAGTATCATTCTCATTTTACACATGAGGAAACTGAGGAGATAAGCATCGGTAGGTATCTAGAATGTTAGACTTAGAGTCGGGAAGATCCAAGTTCAAGTCCTACCTCAGACACTCATTGTCAGTTTCCTCATCTGTAGAATGGAGCTAATAATAGCATCTCACAGGGTTGTTGGGAGGACCTCATACAGTGCTACAAATACTAGCTTATTATTGTTCACAGAAATTAAGGGGTTTTCCCTAGGTGACAAAGGCAAGAAGTTAAAGAACTCAGATTTAAACTCAGGTCTTCTCATTCCAAATCGAGTATGTTGAAATAAATGGAGAAAAATAAGAATATAATTGTGCCCAATAGTGCCATCGATCAATCAGCAACTAATGATTAAGATCAAACTGGCCAGGAAGTGCCAGGAAGTGATCTAAGTCCTGGAGAAAGAAAAATAATGAATGAAACACTTTTTACTCATACATGATCAATATAGGTTATCATCCCCACACACACATACACATCATGCAAAACCCTGTCCTGCAATCTCAAACGAAGGAGAAACATGGCCCTAACATTCAGGAGACTCCTGATCTAAAGGGATTCACTCTAAAGAGGCAACCAGAGTTCCCAAGAGGCAGCTCTGGGATTGGGGTTGGGAGGCTAGTGAAGGGGTCAATTATTTCTTCCTGGAGGAGGGAGGGACATCTGGAGAAAGCACAGGAAATAAATGAGGGAAAGAGATGAGCAGAGGAAGGTGTGAGCTACAGCCTGCTCAATCAGGATCTCACAATTCTATCGTTTAATTTTCAGTGTGAGCATTTGCACCTCAGAAAAGGACTTGATGTATTATTTTTATTATCTAGACTGAAATGATGGAGAAATTGTTCATAATGTAAATTAAGCTTAAAAGAATGTTGAGTATAATTTGGGAAGGAAGTGTGTTATAGGCCATTTTCCTCTGGGATACCTCTGGGACAGGGGGGGAGGGACCATGTAGTACACACAGGGGCACCTGTGTGTACAAGTACAAGGAACAAGATCATAAGAGTGAAGCAGTGATTTTGAATTGGGAAATCTAGGCTGCCAAAGTACGGATTCTGGGAACAGTAAGTGTAGGGACACTAAACTGAGGCTCAGGTCCTCAACCCCAAGAATTCCGATTCCATCTCTAATTTTCTTTCTTATGATGGCAAAAGAAGAAAGTTTCATCCCACCTGCTTTTTCACATTGCCAATCTCACAACGAAGCCTCTGGATGAGACGGTTCAGCTCCGAGATCTCATTTTTGGTGTGTTTGAGATCATCACCATGCCGGCTGGCAGACAGCTGCAGCTCTTGGATCTGGTGTTCAAGAAATAAGAGACAATAGAAAGGGCATGAGTCTGTCTCATGAGTCTGGCGCAGGTGAGGGAGGAGGTGGTCAGGTTGCCCACCACTCCACTACATTCTTAAAAAATCGCATCAGGGAAGAAGCAATACGAGAAAAAGCAGGCAGGAATATGTTCTACATAGGGAAATGCTAGGGACCAGTGCCATGAACCTTCCAACAAGCTATCAGGTGGTACTGCCTCTGACCATAGGATAATGGGATTGATAAATGGTAGAGCTTCATTTTACAGATGAGGACACTGAGACCCAGTGACTTGACCAAGGTCATGCAGGTAGCAATCATAATAACAAACACCCTACTAGCCTTTCCTAACTTGTTTTGATACTTTTATTGTGACATCTTTCTATGTTGGGCATAGTTGTCCACACAGTGAGTCTTAAATTTGTAATCGAATGATATGGTGGGTGGGGAGAATAGATATTAAAGGGTTAAGGATAGCTCACATGTTCTTCCATACTGATGCCCCAAAAGACACCAGAACAAGCCAGGAAAGGACAGAAAGATACTTTCTTCTTACTCTCTGCATCTGGGTCCATGGCATTCTCTTTGTATGGCTCTCAGATCAGTACTTTACAGGATTAACGGGGCTCTACCTCTGATGGCTTCTTGACCATTGGGTAAAACATCAACTCCTTCCTTGGGCATTCAAGGCGGTCTGAAGTCAGTTCCACTGCCTTTCTGGATTTATTTTGAGTTATTCCCTGCATGTACTTTACATTCCAACAGATCTGAACCCCAAGTGGATCCCTCATTTTGTCCTGTCCTCTATAGTAGATCTCCCACGCCCAGAAGGTACTTCTACATCTCTACCTACTAAAATCCTTCCCTTCCTTCAAAGTCCAGCTATGGCTTCACTTCCTTTAGGAAGTCTTCCTTGATATTCTCCACTTTAAACCTCCAAACAGAGGTAATTCCTTGTTCTCTGCATGCCCAATGCCTGTTTCTTTCTTGGTCTGAGTTTGTCAGGTAGCACTGCCCATCACTTACTTTGCTCTGGTACAAGCCTTCAGCATCCGATTTACTCTTTAGGGCAATCTCCTCATAGTGACTGCGGACCTCATCTATGATGCCATCTAGATCCAGGTTACGGTTATTGTTCATGGATAGGATGACAGAGGTTTCACTGGCATGGGTCTGGATCTGGGCAATCTCCTGTGGGGGGCAAGAAGGAGACAGTCTCAGATCTCTCTCTTCTCACGTATATTCTCTGTAGAGCTTGGGGTGAAATGGAAATGAGTTCAAAGCTGGGACCTATGAGGTTCAAAACTATGTAGAGAGGGCTTCATTAGATGGAAAGTTCCTTTCTTTCTTTTTTTTTAATTATCAATCGAATTTATTTATAGGTATCTCAACCCTTCCCTCCCCTCTCCACCATCCAGCAAACCCATGTATATATAGGTTATGTCATTCTCTGGAGGTGAACATTCACAAGTTATTCTTAAAATATTAAATCTGTAGATACAGCTACAGATAATGTTCTATTGGTTCTACTTGTTTCAGTCTTCATTATCTCTTAGAGTTCTTTCCAAGGATTTTTAAAATTAATCTGCTCATTGTCTCTTATGGCACAGTAGTATTCCATCACAATCTCATTTGTTTAGTCATTCCTCGATTTGGGAAGCTCCTTTCCAGCTCTCAATTCTATCATTCTATGGAAAGGGAAAATCTCGTTGAAAATAAAGAAATGCCAGAAGAATGAACGAGACCATCAGATATACCAATGAAAGAGAAGAATGCATTTCCTAGAGTTTTGTAGAATCTAAGAATCCTATAACTGATGGGAAATAATAGAGTTGATCTCACTGCCTTTAGAAAAGGTAGCCATCTTGAGCCAAATAGAATTATCTTCTATGGGTAAGTGATTTTACAGCCTTTCTGCATCATTTTTTGTAGGAAGTATTGCACCAAGAGTAAGTACCAAAAATCTCCTTTGGTGCAAGTGATGTGAGGCAAGTCCTAAATTGAGTGGAATAGAGGGGATGCTGTCTCACGTAATCCTAGCTCCAAGGAGCAGGAAAGTAGCTTTCCCAGGGTGCCATTTGGTAGCCTCATGTTTTAACAAATTCACCTAAGTGAAGTATTAAATTCTGTTGTTTCTATGTTGCGGATGGATTTAAAGGTCAGTCAACATCCTTTAAATATGGCACCTCTTGCGACCCTATCTAAGTCATGGCCCTGACTGGGAAGTCTTTCCCTTGCTTTATAGTGAAGAAAATCTTCTGCTCTAGCTTACGTTTTTAGGGGAATGACAGCTCCCTCAGTCCTCCCAGCCTCAGTCCCCAGATGGACAGAGGGAACCCATCTAGGGAGGTAAAGCATTTCAGCATGGGTCCTTACCGCCTCATACATGCATTTCAAGAACTTGATTTCCTTGTCCAGAGATTCGACCTTGGCCTGTAGCTCTACCTTGATTGTATAGGCAGCATCAGCATCCTATGGAGAATCCACACAGGGTTACCATGTCTCACCTTCCCACAGTTTCCATTCTCTTGGCCCCAGAGCTGGTTTGCTTCTTTGTGATATAGAAAGACACAGTGCCCTGGTTGAAGTCTCAGAGTGATAGTCACCTTAGGGAGGTCACTAAGGTTCTCTGTGTCTTAGTGTCCTCTTCTACAAATGGGAATAGTAATTCTGACCCTAACTATTGCACATGGCCATTGTGGGGAAAGCAATCAGGAAGTCGTAAACTACAGAAATATGATCTATTATCATCCCTTTAATCTTCAATATTATGCCACCTACAAAAAAGTAAGATGGTCATTACAACTTGTATTAATGTGGTACTGTTTGTAAAAACTCTGATTCTTGGGGGCAGCTATGGCTCAGTGGATAGAGAGCCAGACCTAGAGATGGGAGGTCTTGAGTTCAAATGTGGTCTCAGAGACTTCCTAGCTGGGTGACCCTGGGCAAGTTAACCTTTAACCCCCATTGCCTAGTCCTTATACCTCCCCTGTCTTGGAACCAGTACATAGTTATTGATTCTGAAAGGTAAGGGATTTTTTTTGTCTATGATTTCTAAAGCTTAAAAGTATCTTCCTGGGAAGGGAAAAAAATAAAAATAATCCTTGTTCTCTCCATGGAAACAGGCCACGAGATGTTACATGGTTTTCGCCAAGTCTCATAGAAAGCTTAGTGGTTTTCTCTCCAAACTAGAGTTCTTGTCATTTCACATGTTTATCTGTGCTCCAAATATTTCTGAATACCATCTTCCCCAACAAACAGAACACTTCTGAGGCAAGGAGGAGCTCTCTTCCACCTTCTTTCTCCCTTCAGTTCCCAGAACAGAGTTCCAAACCCAGCATTGGCTAAGGACCTGGGATGGACATACAGTGAAGTACCAGGGGCTATGCTAAGCAACGAACCAACATTATCTCATTGGAGTCTAAGGAATCATCGGATTCTATATAGTTTGTTCTAACTCTTTTCCTTTGCATTTAAGGAAATCCAGGCCCAAAAAAGACTTTCATAGGATTAATTCTTTATTTAAATGGCTAGTGCTCTTAGTCAATACTCTTCCCAGGAAACTACATGGCACCTTCTATTTTCCTCACCTTCTTGAGAAGAACAAATTCATTCTCAGCCGCTGTGCGTCTGTTAATCTCCACTTCATACCTGGCAACAGAAAGAGACAATGGCTGCATTTATCTCCCCATCCCACCCTCTCCCCCCTGCTAACCTCAGGGGCAGGTTCAGACAGCCTAATCACATCACATTAGTGAATGTGTGCATGTATGTGTCTTGACTGCCATTGGAACACTATCTCTTTCTCATTTTTCTTAGCACTACTAACTGAATCTCTTCCTTAGCCCATTATGTTCTATCTTATACCAGATTTCTCTGGGTACATGTTCTCTTCCTCCTATTAGACTATAAGCTTCTTGAGATTGGGAATTGGGTCTAATTAGCATCTAGCACAGTGCCTGGCATACAGTATACATCCTAAAATATGTTTGAGGTATTGGTGATGTTCCTAGAAATGAGTATATAACCATTCTTGAAATGAGCATGGAATTGCAGAAAGTCTCTAACGAGTCTGTAATTTTTGGCCCAAAAAAGTTCACCACGAGGCATATATCCCAAGGAAGTCATTCACAGGAAGAAAGACTCTATAGACACCAAAATATTTATAGCAACTCTTTTTGTGGTTTAAAAAATCTCTGAAAACAAAGTAAATGTTTAACAATTGGGAAGTGGTTTTTAAAAACTCTTATGTCAATGGAATGATGTCACTGTGTTGTAAGAAACTATAGACATGGGGAATGAAGAGAAGCATTGAAAGACTTAAATGAACTGATGCAAAACCAGAAAAATGACATATTCAATGCCTACAACAGTGTGAAGAGAAAGAAAAAAACAACAACCTTAAAACAACAAACAATTCATGTTACAAAGTTGTAAAGGACTAGACCCAAAGATGAGATATGAGAAGACACCGCCTTGGACTTCTTTGCAGAGACCCATGATGTGGGGGTAGGAAGTAGAGTAAGGAAGAGCATGAAGAATTTACCTAAAATGTCAGATTTTTCATGCATTGATCAGTTTTGCTGGATTTTTTACCTGCTATTCTCTTAACTATTTTTGTTATAAGAGATATAATTAATATATATATTCTAGCATACAGGGATTGATCTAGGCAGTTGGGGAGAATGTATATTAAAGTTTATCAGAAACAAAAACAAATTAATTAAATAAATGTTGTCTAAGTGGAATTGATGCCCAGCCAATAAATTAGCTTGGCCATCCTGAGAAGGTCAGGTCATCAGCCAAAACCTAAGCATGTCTTTCTCTTTCCTCCCATCCCCTACTGTTTTTATTCTCTTTTCCCCCCTTCCAAGTCAAGGTGCCCCAGAAATTTGTTGGTTCATGTTGTATTGCCATTTGGGGAAAATTCCACTCTATCGTCCACCTCCTCCTCACCTCTTCTTGAAATCCTCTACCAGATCCCTCATGTTCCTCAGCTCTGAGTCCAGCCTCAATTTGTCCCCTGACAGGGCATCCATCTGCCTCTTCAGGTTGCCAATGTAGCCCTCAAAGATAGGCTCTAAGTTCTTCTTGCAGTTACTCAGGTCCAGCTGCTGCAGGAGGTCCCACTTGGTCTCCAGAACCTGGTTCTGCTGTTCTAGGAACCTCACCTAGAACCCAACAGGAAGTTACTTAAAGATCACAGGTTGATGATTCTCTGTGTTCAAAAGCAGGGTCACAGGGCTGAGAACAACATTCAGAACTTGCTTTGCCCATTTCCCCTTCCTCTGTCTGATCTTATTTAAAAAAAAAAAACTATAAACAAAAGCTTCACAGATCTTAAAGCTACATCCATCTATCTGTCTGTCTGCTTGTTTGTTTATTTAATCCATTATTTATTGTCTCACTTGATCCTAAAGATAGCCCAGGGAGGTGTCTGATTCAAGCCTTCTCTCCATTTTGCAAAATCACCAAAGGTCAAAGAGCTTATAAAACTGTCCTTCTGACAGGAAGTCCAATTCTCTTTCCTAGAAGTACTTCCCCATTAATTGCTGAACGGTCACTGAAGAAAAATCTTCAATAGCCGCCCCTCAGATAGATGATCATGTAATGATCCCAAAACCATTTCTAGGAACTAGGAATCCTTGCTCAGATCTAACTTCAATCTTTCTTACAGTTCAGCAGTTCCATTTCCTAGGATTTCTGCTGACCCCTTTAGCCTTTAGCTAGCAAACCCTCCAGAAATTCACATCCCTCACTCAGTCACTTCATTGATGCTATGTGGATAGAGTGGATAGAAAGCCAGGCTCAGAGATGGGAGGCCCTGGGTTCAAATCTGGCCTCAGAGACCTAGCTGTGTGATCCTGGGCGAGTCACTTAACTCCAATTGCCTAGCCCTTACAGCTCTACTTAGTAGCTGTTCTAAGAGAGAAAATAAGGGTTAAAATTGGATATTTTTTTTTTTTTGGTTTGTGTTTTGAAGTTATTTCATCCCCAACTTGCTTTTCAAGGGAGGGCTAGCCTCTGTCTACCCTACCTGGGAATTTTAGGGATTTGGGGAAATTCCTAGGAAAACCAATTTGATTATCTCACCTTGTTTCATTTCTGCTGTCTTGAGGTCAAGAAGTCCCTTCTGTTGTCTAACCTCAACCCTACTGAAAATCCTCTTGGATGGCAGGAATAAGTGCCCTACTTCACATAGCTCCCCTGGGAGATTTAGCGGGCTCACCTTGTCGATGAAAGAGGCAAATTTGTTGTTGAGAGCCTTGATCTGCTCCCGCTCCTGGGTCCTCACTTTCTGGATCTCAGGATCCAGCTCCACATTGAGGGGAGCCAAGAGGCTCTTGTTGACGGTCACCTGGTGGATGCCCCCCGGGGGGCACAACGATGGGCACAAAGCACCCAGAGCCACATTGCCAAAGATACTCCCTGCAAAGCCGGTGGCTCGGGTCCCTCCATACCCAGCTCCATGCCCAAAGCCATACCCCACTGTCCGGATACCCCCAGGCACATTGAGAGAGATGCGACGATTACCCATAAGGCTGTAGAGACTCCGGCTGCCAAAACTAGTTCCAGCCCCTTGTCCCCCTGCCCGATAGGATGACGCGCTGCCCCCTACTCTCCGGGGCAAAATCGCAGAGTATCCGCTGAAGTCACCCTTCTCACCGCCAGACCTTAGCCCCAGCTGCCGACTCATGGTGCAAGGAAGAAAGATTGTGGAGCAGCAAAATATCAGAAACCAAGCGAACTGAGAACCAGTAGTACTGATGGGCCAACTGGGATATCTATCTCCTTATATCCCAATCAAGACCAGAACAGCCGGAAAAGGGCGTCTCTCCCCTATCTCCTCTCCTCCCTGGGAGCCAGGGGGGTAATGGGTAATTTGCTGATAACTAAAGCCTTTATACCAACAAAGCCTATCCAATCTACATGTGGAAGTGCTGTTCTTGCAAGCTGCAGTGGTCTAATTTGTAAGTTATCTGTTCTCCCTAATTAGGGATTAGAAGAGTTATCCCCCGAAGATCTCCAGGGTTTATTTTCTTAGCTTTGCCTCCTCCTTGTTTGAACTTTTTTGAGATCTCTGGGTTCCCTCTCAAAGAGATTTCATCTCTCTCCTAATATAATCCTTTCAACTCTACTGGAATTTCCTCCAGCCAAGTTCCCCCTCCTCCCTAGGACATCTTCCACCAGACAAAGACTGTTAGAACTAGAAGGGACCTTACAGCTACAGCCAGATTGCTCATGAGAAAACCGAGACTCAGAGGAATAAATTAAAGCTAGCATTTCTATAACTTTTCTTTGGTTTATGCTATTTTCCTTACAACCAACCTTTGAAGTAGATAGTACAGATATTATTGCTCCCCATTTTACAGATGATCCAGTAGCAAAGGGAGGATCTTTAACCCTATCCTGGAACATTATTCTGAAAGCCCAGTACTCTTTACGTTATGCCATATTGGTTTTGTATGATCCACAATGCCCAGGAACATCCTGCACTGAGGGATGTTTAAAACAGGTTTCTTGAATGAATGAATATGCAGAGATGGTAACTGCTTCCGGATGCCTTTCTAAGATTTCCTTTGTTCTCCAGTCTTCCCGGGTCTCCCTCAGAAAGCTAATGAATGAAGTTACCCTACTTAGGGTCTTTCCCTATAAGATGGGATGAAAAGATGGGCTCTGCGGCAAAATTCAAAGCAGAAAAGGAGAAACAAGATGGAAAAAAATGGGTGAGATGGAGAGGAATCAGTGTGGCATATTGGAAGAGGAGGGAATCTAGAGCAGCAGTTATGGGTTCAAACACTACCTTTGTCACCTTGGGGAAGTCACTTAATCCCCTTGTCCTCAGTTTATCCATCTATAAAATTATAAATGTAAGAATTAGACTAGATAGCCTCTTAGATCCCTTGCAACTCAAAATCTATGATCCTGTTCATTGTTGAACCTCTTCTTTTGTATGTAAAGTGTTAGTGAAACTAAATTCATTATAAAGGAGGGGTACAAATGGATTTAGTATAAATGAATTTAGTGTTAAAAAAAAAAACACTCCAGTGTGGTAGAAAAGACACTGGGATTGAAGTCAGGAGACATAGAATTGAATATCAATTCTGCTTCTAACTATCTGTACCTATTATCAACTTATAAAAATCTCCCAGTTGGAAAAAAACCTCAAAAGTCATGTAATCCAACTTGCAACTGAATAGGAATTCCCTCTACAACATTCCAAATGAGTAATATTCCAAGCCCTGAAGAGGATTTTATCATTTTCTTTTCTTTTCTTTTTTTAAACCCTTACCTTCTGTCTTGGAGTCAATACTGTGTATTGGCTCCAAGGCAGAAGAGTGGTAAGGGCTAGGCAATGGGGGTCAAGTGACTTGCCCAGGGTCACACAGCTAGGAAGTGGCTGAGGTCATATTTGAACCTAGGACCTCCCATCTCTAGGCCTGGCTCTCAATCCACTGAGGTACCCAGCTGCCCCCTATCATTTTCTAAGATTTAAAAAAATTCAACTTTCTTTTTTTTTGGAAAATTTTATTTAATTAATTAATTTAGAATATTTTCCCATGGTTACAAGATTCATGCTCTTTCCCTCCTGTTCCCTCACCCCCTCCCGTAGCCAACACTCCAATTCCACTGGGTTTTACATGTGTCCTTGATCAAGACCTATTTCCATATTATTGATATTTGCACTAGGGTGATTCTTTTTAGAGTCTACATCTCCAATCATATCCCCATCAACCCATGTGATCAAGCAATTGTTTATCTTCTGTGTTTCTATTCCCACAGTTCTTTTTCTGGATGTGGATAGCATCTTTCTCATAAGTCTCTCAGAAATGTCCTGGATCATTGCATTGCTACTAGTAGAGAAGTCCATTACATTTGATCGTACCACAGTGTATCAGTCTCTGTGTACAAACTTCTCCTGGTTCTGCTCCTCTCACTCTGCATCAATTCCTGGAGGTCGTTCCAGTTCACATGGAATTCCTCCAGTTCATTATTCCTTCTAGCACAATAGTATTCCATCACCATCAGATACCACAATTTGTTCAGCCATTCCCCAAATGAAGGGCAGCCCCTCATTTTTCAAAAATTTCAACTTTTTGACAGCTCTAATTAAAAGGAAGTTTTTCCTTCAAGCTGCCTGTCTCCAACGGTATTCACTCAGTGTTGTTGGTTCTGCCTTCTGGAATAAGGCAAAACAAGACTAATCTTTCTCCCACCTGACATTCCTCTGATACTCAAAGAACTCCTATCATGCCGGTGTTCCCCAATCTTCTCTTTTCAGGACAGACATTCGTTCTCAGTTCCTTCAGTGGATTTTTAGGTGGAATGGTCCTTATCATTTCTGTCTGCATGTGTTCCAACTTGTCAATGTCCCTCCTAAAATGTGGTGCTCAGAACTCCTGGCACACAGATGTGGCATGGCCAAAGCTGAGTTTAGTGGAGTCATTGTTGACCATAGCTGTGCAGGATGTGAGCCAGATGGATGTGTTTGGGGTGGGGAGAGGAAGCCGCATATCCTGGGGCAAGCATTATTATTTACCCTTGCTAGAGGCTCCATGCACAGTGTCCTTAATACTGTCCTTCTGCTAATGCAAGGTTTAGGGGTAGTTTTTTGGCTGCCAATTCATTCTGATGATTCATTTAAACTGATGTTCCTGTGTCCTATCCCTTCAACCATTTTAATCTTTCAGAATCTACATTCCAATTCATATTAGTTACCATTGCCCGGATGTTAACCCACCCACCATATATTATCCCTTTGCTCTGTATTCCCTTCTTCCCTTCCTTCCCTCTCTAGACCCCTATTTTAGAACGTAAGGAGAGATCCAGAGGGACGAGAAAGGAGACACATGGAGGAGATGAGACACACACAAGGGACCCAGAAAACAAGTAAAAACTACACACTGAATTACATTTTCAGTGTGAACTGAGCACACGCAGTATTAAAGAAATACCGAGTAATGCCGGCATGATGGACTGATTATGATGAAGAGTTGGTCCCTGGAAGGAGGAGCCCTCTAATACTGATGAGGGAGAAGGAAGAAGAAAAAGGCTTCCTTAAAAACAATGAGGAGAGCTTCACCCCTCCTCTGATTAGCCACCCCACCTAAATGGATCCCAGGGAATTTAATGGCAGGGAAATTGCTCTTGCCCTGAGTGACAAGATCTCTGGCATCTCTGATCTGTAAAGTGCATGGCCATCATTCAATCAGCCATCTCACAACATAGCCATGGCCTGTGAATGGTATACATAGGGCAGAAGAGGCTCTCAAGACCCAGAGGTATTCATTCATTTATTCATTCATCCACACCAGAACACACATATGCCTACATCTGACAAATACTAACTGAGCCACGGGTATTGCTTAGTGCTAGACACTGGCTAAGGGAGGAGGAACCATGTAGACTTTGTCCTCTAAAAAGAGACAATCTCACTGAAAAGGCAACATATGTTAGGCTCAATAAGAACACTAAGCACAAAAATGAGTGCTATGGGTGCTAATGCCAGCGACACTGGTATTTAGAAATGAGGGAGAGTGGTGCGAGCATGAGCATAGCAGAGTTTACATGAAGGAGATTAGAATGGGGAATGAGGCTGGACTTTAAATGGTGGGTAGGATTTTTGTACATAGAAGAGACAGAGAATCAAAGGGAGAGAGAGAGAGAGGGAACGAGAGACAGAGACAGAAAGATACAACAAAAGAGAGAGCCTGGGCACTTGAATGCCAACCTGAGGAATTTGGACTTTTTCCTTAAACAGAAAAATAATTTGAAGTTTGACAAAGGTTTCACAGTTTAAACAATGTTTTCTACATAATAACCCTATGAAGAAGACATTAGAAATTGGTCCTTGGATCTATAATTTCATTAGTATGAACTCCCAGATGTGGAAATTCTTTGCAGGTGGGCATCTTCTCTGTATTTTATAGTCTTAGCTACTGGACCCCTGAGAAGCTACATGATTCTTCTTGGGTCACATGTATGTATCAAGAGGCAGGACTTGAATCCAAGTCTCTCTGACTTCTAGGCTGATTCTCATCTCAGTTCATTAAGGTACCCCAGTGGGAGTACTATTATTATAGTCTGAGGAAACTGAGATTCCAAGAAGTCAAATGTATTATTGCTCATAGTCACAGCTATTAAACAGTGGTCCATGGCTCTTGTTTTTATCTTCTTTCCTTGTGAGATCTCAAAAGGCAGCCATTGTCTTCCTTCTTCCCAGACACATGAGCAGCAAAGTAGAAGTCACTGGAGTGACTGTGGTGGCGGCAGTGACCATAAGCAGGGGCTGTGATAGACCAACCATAGACAGAGAAACCAATGGAAGAAAAGAGCTCACTTGGCATTGATCAGATAATTGGAGGAGAGAAATAAAGTAGTTAAATGCACACCCCTATTGAAAATTGCCCAATGAGGTTTATATTCTAGACTTTCTCAACTGATTGTAATTATCCTAAGATTCTCTATTGTTTAGTGTTTCTTCTTGTGCCTTTTCCATATCTGAAGAGGTGAAGTGCCTACCATAAAAAAGATACTAAGCTAAAAGTAGGAAATTCAAAGATTAAATCCTTGGAATGGCTACTTCGTTGAGCCATTTTAAGAGAATTCCTTTGCAAACTATTAAGTGATGTAGAAATGGGAACTACTATAATTACTTTTGAAATTATACCTAGGCCAATAGATGTGTCTGCATTTCCTAAGTCCTTCTAGGAGATGGAATAAGAAGACATTAGAACCTCCTGAGGGTCAAGATGAAGGGTCCTGGAGTTGAGGATTAGTTATGGATATATGTGGGTAAGTGGATAAATGAGTGATGTCTATAACACCCTACTCATCCTAGAAGACCTACCTCCTCCTCTATGAAGACTTCCATGATTCCTTTAGTCAACATAAACTTTCTCCTTAGTTCTTTCAGTATACCTTGTTTTGACTCTCTTAGTGAATTTTTTGGGAAATGTTGGATTTCTTCAGCTGTAAAATGAGCTGGAGAAGGAAGTTGAAAACCACTCTAGTATCTGCCAAGAAAACCACAAATGGGGTCACAAAGAATTAAGCATGACAGAAATGACAAAATAACAACTATGAGTCAGAATTATCAGTATGGAGGTTTTATCTTTATATTAGACTAAGTTCCATGAGGGCAAAGACCATCTGTAGCTTACCTAAACTATATAATATTTAGTTTCCAAACAGTCTTCTAGCTAGAATGATGAATAAAGCTTTGATGAATAAATAAATGAGTCATGGAATTTTAGTGCTTTTCATTTTCCTTCAAGAAGGAGTTCACCCTGGCAAACTTATCCCTGTTGCCTATCTACAGAAGCACAAAATAAATTTGGTGTTTTGAATGATTTTCCAAAGCCAATTCAAATAATAATTTCCACCTATTGTTTGACACTCCTGCCCCTCCCTAATCCTTTGTCCTTTTGAAAATCAAGCTTTGTCCTCAGTCTAAGGGAAAAAAATCATCACTTGCCCTCAGGAGGTTCCCAGTCTGATGAAGGAAATGAGAAACTTGCTCAGGCACAGATCAAGGCAGCAGGAGCTAAAGTGGGGTAGACTTCTCCAAGGGTTCTTAACCTGGGATCCATGGACTTGTTTAATTATATATATTTTCGATATCGATCCAGTGGTCTCCCTGAGGGTCCAGGCTTACTCCGTCCAAGTGTGATGATTTCAGTCAAATAATGGAGTGAGATGCACTACGTGTTCAATCCCACATGCGTAGGCATAACATAGTGATCTGCCATGGCACGGAGGTTTGTTTATTATATAGGTTAGTAAGTACATAATTCTTTGGCACACAATCAATTTTCTACATACATGATCTTCTACATTTAATTGGATACATCACACAATAACAAATCACTTAATCAACAATCTTGTGATGTTACTACAACAGAAACTTTGTGATGGAGATGAAGACATGGATAGGGAGTTTGGAGGTTAGTACCCCCTGACCTTCTAGGAGAATCATTGTGCTTTTGATCAGCTTTCACAATCAATCACAATTACTTGGGAGATGAATAACAAAGCATTCCTATCTAAGTACAGGGTTAAAAGGTAACATAAAGCAGACCAGATTTGGGGTTTTCCTCAATTTACAAGTTTTTCTTGTGTTACTTTAAAGCACTTGTCAATGTTGCCTGGTTTCTGTCTACCAACAAAATCATCAGAATATGTTAACTGTAGGAAAGATTTATTACTGTGCTCAAACATTTGGACAGTATTGATTGTGGGGCCTTAAAGGGAATATCTGCTTGAGAAAGAAAGGAGGGGTAACTGGTAATGATATTTAGGCTTTAATTCTGTGAATACAATCTTTTTAGGGTGATAATCTAGGGGATTGAAATGGGATATATGTTTGTTAACCCTATAAGTATTTGCTCTCATATTATTTCTCCTGTATTGGGGAGGGAACAATAATCATAACAAGTCCATTAGTAAGGGAAGTTGGAGAGAGAGAGAAGTCACAGATGGGGATCAGTGGGGGCCTCATTTTCAGGGGGCTGCCTTGTATCACCCATCTCTTAAACTGTGACTTTGTCAGCCAGTGGGGATTTGTTGGCTTCCCGCAATATATAAAATATATACATATAAAATACATATGATATTAGTTTCCTTTGTAATCTTATTAGATATTTTAGTTTATATATTTAAAAATATTATTCTGAGAAAGAGTCTGCAGGTTCATTAGGTTGCCAACTGGAGCCATATCACAAAACCAGGGGCTAAGCAGTTCCTGATATGGACTTCCCTTTCTCCAGATCACAAACCCTCAGCCTCTTATTAATTTTCTCCTTGCTGAACCACCTTTTATCCATGAACATTTTAGATACCATTCACCACAGCTCTGTCTTCTCAGTTTCTCTGCCACTCACCTCATAAACTATTTCCCCAATTCTTCTATTTGGGATTTACTTACCTAACCTTTTTTTGTTTGTCTGCCCCCATAGTTTTATAGCATTCCCTCCTCTTGTCTTATTTTTTCTACATGTAAAAAAAATTAACATTTGTTTTTTTTTTTAATTTGGAGTTCCAAATTCTCTCCCTCCCTCCCTCCACTCAACCTTCCTTGAGACAGAGAGCAATTTGATATAGATTATAAATATGAAGTCACAAAAAATATATTTCCATATTAACCATGTTACAAAAGAAAACACAGACCAAATAAAAAAGTTGAAAAAAGTATACTTCAATCTGTATTCAGATTCCATCAGTTCTTTCTCTGAAGGTGGAAAGCATTTTTCATCATAAGATCTTTAGAACTCTTAGATCATTGTATTAATCAGATCAGCTAAGTCATTCATAGTTGATTATTATGCAATATTGCTTAGTGTGTACAGTGTTTCTCTAATTCTGATCATTTCACTTTGTATTAGTTCGTATAAATCTTCCCAGGTTTTTCAGAAACCATTCTACTCATCATTTCTTATAGCAGAATAGTATTCTATTACAATCATTTGCTACAACTTGTCCAGCCATCCCCTACTTGATAGATGTCTCCTCAATGTCTAAGTCTTCACTGTCACAGAAAGAGTTTCTATGAATATTTTGTATGTATAGGTGCTTTTCTTTTTCTTCAATCCATTTGGGATATAGACCTTTAGAGAAGGCACAATTCTATAGCCCTTTGGGGATAGTATCAAATCATTCTTCAAAATGGTTGGGCCAGTTCACAATTCTACCAATTGTGCATTGATGTCCCAAATTTCCTACATCTCCTCCAACATTTATCATTTTCCTTTTCTGTCATATTAGCCAAATATTATTCTCTCCAATAAAATGATAAAATTGAGAAATTGGACTATTCCTCTTGGATTCTTATTAGCCAATATTTTTACAGCCTGTTAATTTATGTGGAATTCTTACCTTGCACATTCCCAGGGATTAATTTAGGGCAAACTCTGACCTGTCATTTTGTTTTAAACAAGAACTTCAGGAATGAAGAAATCAGTGTACTAGCCTCAAAACTAAATGAGTTAGTCCTGTATGTCTTAAAGCAGCACCGCATTACTCATTGGGAGTCTTCCAGTGGATCTGGAGATTTGAAGTTTGGTCATATAATCAACATAAACACTCATCTGGTCAAGTGGAAGTTTAAATAATTTGGGGGTATTTGGGGAATTTTGTTGTCTAAATTTCAGTTCAACCTCTTAGGATGGCCAATATAATTTATTAAAATGTGCAATTTACCATGTAGCTATGATGTTTTAATTTAGTAGTCACAAAATGGTGGTAGATCAGTGAGTTACTACTACATAATGAGAAGAATACAAATGGAGGTTGAATAAGGACAGTGATTAGTGGCAAGTTTTTTTTCCACACTTGCTGAAAGATTTCCTCATTAAAGAATTCTAATTCTGTTTTTTAAAATGTGGTGGTGCCTCAGAGTTATTTTAATTTGGATTGGTTTAATCAATAGTGATTTAGAACATTTTTTCATAAGACTCTAGATTTTTGCTTTGTTGTTCAAAGACCTCTTAGCTTTTTACAATTTCATCCGTGTCCCAGAGACATCTGCCTCCAGATCAATGCCAGAGCTTCCCTCCCTAAGCAGATCTTTCTTTCTACTTGGGAGAGCTGTCAGTGTTCAAATGCACATTTACATGATGCTGACCGCTTCCATCTTCCTGGTTCAGACAAGATGTCCCTAGCACGATGCCATGGCAAGAGGACCAAGGGTGAAATTGAGGACTTTGGGAATGAATCACAATTTGTCTGCTTTACTTGCCACTTGTATAACCTTTGGCAAGTAGTTTCCTCCTTCTTGACCTCAGTGACCTCCTTCATAGTAAACTAACGGTTTAGACTTTGTGACCTTTAAGACCCCTTCTAATTCTCCATCCAATAATCCTACTTAAAGGGACATATTTACACAGGATCTTTCGTAAGTCCTCTTGAGCCATAATCACTGCTTAGGACGGTTTTGTGAAATTATTAGCCACAGTTCCCCTTCTTCAGTGGCACTTCTTGGAAAAAGGAAGACAATGAGGATGGAGAGAGATGGATAGGTGAGAAAAGAGATGAGTCTTTTGATCAGGGGTTGTGGGATTTGATGCTTAGTTTGCTGACTTCTCTCTTCCTATGCCTATCTCCAGAGCAAACAAGTCAAGCTTCTTTCTGGGTTATAATTATGGCAGCCTTCATCGTGCTAATGACATGCTATCTTCAATGGGGGAGTATGTGTCACTGTCCAAACAGGAAGAAACCCCCCTCCCCCATTCCCTTGCCCTTAGGGGGCAGGGAGGATGATGAAGACTGACCTGGAGTGACACCATGACTCAGATGGGGGAGTAGGGGAAGCCTCGCCCCCACAACGCTTCTTACTATATTTGAGACCTGATGGGAATCAGAAGGAGAAAGGACCAAAGACCAAGGAAGCAGAGATACAACTAGATTAGGAAGGGGGGAAATGAGGCAAGGCTAGCTGGACTAAGGGTACATGGGATTTTGTAGAAGAAAAGAAATAGGAAGCAGAAGAGAAAGTCTTCAAGAAGAATCTGTGTGTGTGTGTGTGTGTGTGTGTGTGTGTGTGTGTGTGTGTGTGTGTGTGTGTGTTTTAAAGGCAGTCTCAGAAAACGATGGGCATGAAGAAGAAATAGGGCCCTAGAAAGTGAACCTGGATGCTACAGACTTCAAAGTCTTGAAAGGAGAAATCTTGTGCCTACCCTCACTTACCCCTCTCCTGTCTCCCACATCCCCTGGGAATCCTCTCTATGATAAAGAACTTCAATTCCTCTAATACATCCCCCTATGGCACAGTCTCCACTTAACGAGACACCATACTAATCAACCAAGAGTTATCACTGTCAACGTCAGAGACGAGCAGACTGACTACAGAGAAGGTGTTCAGAAAGGAACTGGAGACGAGAAAATGACGCTATATGTTACGGTGGAAATTCATTCCAGGTCAGCCTGGATGACTGCTGAGGTCTCTTCTTCAGTTGTGTCTGACTCTTCACGACCCTGTGGACCACAGTATGCCAACACTGTCTGTGGGATTTTCGTGGCAAAGTGGTTTGCTATTTCTACCTCCTAAGGCAAACACAGGTCAAGTGATTTGCTCAAGGTCGTACAACTACTAAGTGTCTGAGGCTATTTTTGTATTCAGGTCTTCCTGTGTTCCAGACCCAGAGCTCTATCCACTGAGCCTTCCAGCTACCCTGTCGAGTTCTCTACCAATGATCACATTCTGTTTTTATGATAATACTGTGCTACAATAGCAGAAGCTTCATGGATCCAGCAGTTAATTCGATAAATCGAATCTGAGTAGGGATTTGATCAATCAAGGCTAGAGATTAAGAGTAAGAGTACCTGAAAAAAAGGTTGAACCCTTACTTTCCAACTTAGAAACAATACTGGGTATTGGTGGCAAAGCAGAAAAGCATTAAGGGCTAGGTAAATGAGGGTTAAGGGACTTGCCCAGGGTCACACAGCTACAATGTGTCGGAGGCTACATTTGAACCCAACACCTCCCATCTCTAGGCTGGCTCTGAATCCACTGAGCTACCTACCTGCCCCCAGAGGAATTTTAATTTAGCACTGGGCATTGGGCCTGGAGCCCAGTCAGAAAGAACCTGAAAATCTCAGAGGTGGCCATTTACTGGGGATAGTGATATATTTTGTAACTGAAAAAGCCAGGCTTAGGTGTAAAGTTCTGCCATGCAGAACCTGTGACTCAGCTGAATCCCTATAATTTACTTATTGGTGTGTAGTTAATGCTCTCAAACTCCCTCAGTGCCTGACACTATAATAAAACAGGTCTTTTACTCTAAATGACTGTCTGAGATCATAATGAGGCATTGATGACTCACCATAGAAAGAAGCTATGGGGAAGACTAAAGGGTCCAGTTCCTGGTCTAGAGACAAAATCTTCCATTCCTTGGGTGGTGGCACTAGGATTGGCCAGAGGCAAACATGGGGTGACTCCCATTGGAGAGTGTTGATCATCCCACCCTGTCATTTGCCACAGCTAAAGGGATGGGGAGGTGTGGTATCATTGGGCGTGCAATAGGGGAAGCAGCTGGCCAAAGCAAACTCACATTCATTCCACCAGTTGGATTTCCAAGGGTTGCTTTAAGACTTTCGAGAAAACTGTCCCGTGTCTCTCTTTCTCTCAAACTCCATGTAGCATAGCAGAAAGAGAATGGAATGGGATCAGAACACCTTTGTTCCCTTCGTGGCTCCGCAGTTGGGTGTTCTTGGGCTAGTTCATGACCCCTTTGGGGGTTTTCTTGGCAAACGAGCTAGAGTTGGTTTGCCATTTTTCTCCAGCTCACTTTAGGAAACTGAGGTTAACAGGGTGAAGTGACTTGCCCAGGGTCATTTGGCTAGTAAGGATCTAAGGCCAGATTGAGTCAGACACTCTTATCTCTGCTGCTCTACCTATTGATATCCATCCTCCCCTACTACCCCCACCCCCACCCCCACCCCCACACACACTCAAATCTTTCTTTCAGATCTTTCCTTTCCTTCCCATCAGAGATGTCAAAGGCTGCAGGGACAGCGCCCATAAAACTCCTGACCAGGGTCTGAACCGGATTAAAATGTAATTGAGAAATGTTTAACACAATAAATACAAATGCAAAAAGAGGGTGTTAATTTGCAGTTATCGAAGTCAATATACAGCCTGCAGGGACCTTCTTTATTGGTTTGACACCAGTGTTTTCTATTAGCTCAGTCCTTATTGATGTTGAGGAGGGATTCTGGGTCTGGGTCTTTGTCACTCCTACCAGCCCGGGAGCTGAGAGTCTCCCCTTGGAATCTGGTACCCTCCTGTACCATCCCGTAGAACCACACAGCAAGTGCTCATGGATGTTACTGGCTCAGCTCTTCTCTCAGCAGAGCCCTGATCACCTCCCAAATTCTCACTTTCCCAATAGAATTCCTTCTCATAGAACATGCTCCAGAGCCCAGAGACTCTTTTGTTAGGGATTAAAGGGAACTAGGGGGCAGCAGCTAGGTGGCTCAGTGGATAGAGAGCCAGGTCTGGAGAGGGGAGTCCCGCAAGACAGCCGGGATATAATGGAGAGATCCCTAAAGCTTATCCTTACCTGTACTACCTGCTGGACTTGGCACAAGTCAATTGCCTTGTCTAGATCTCGCCTGAAAAATGGAGGGGGCAGATTGGATGACTTCAAAGGGTCCTGGGAGTTCTGGGTCCCGTAATTTGGCAAAGAGAGCAGCCAAATGGGGTCTGGGACCCCAGAGGATCAGAGCAGGGCATGCATGATAGAATCGGCGCCTGGGTGGGACCGGGACGGAGCCAGAGCCGGGGAAGGCTTTGTGCATGCCAGCAATGAGCAGATGAGCACAGACTCTGCCCCATCTCAGGTTCACTTACCAGGCAGAGTTGCAGTACCCGGAGAAGATCCTAGAGGGCAATGTTGGCCCAGGAAGGAGTTGAAAAGAGGGCTTAAACCTAATCCTGGCATTTATGCAACCGCAGCCACACCAAGGCTTTCAGGGAAGTTCCTCCCAACAGCCCTGATAGGGAAGCCAAGACTTCCCTGCATCTCACTCTCTAGCCTATGCGTAGTAGGTGCTTAATGGGATGCTTTTTAATTTTTTCCATGGTTTTAATACTATTTTTAATTGAAGCATTATCCCCATTTTGGAGATCAGAAGTTAAGCAACTTGCTTAGGTAAGACTCGAACCCAGATCTGAGTCTACGACCATTCCAGCACACCAGCTTTTCTGAAAGAGCCTGAGAGCTGGTCGGAAGGCTAGATTCTACCCAGACTAACACCCCTCATCAGTGGAGGACCTCATTCTATTATATCCCTTCAGGGGTTAGAAGCAGCAAGCAGGTCAGAGTTGGAGACTGGAAGGTCTGAGTTCAAGGCCAAGCTTTGAACCCAGGTCCTCGGACTCTTCACCGCCTCTTCTTTCCATTATATTCTGTAGTTCATTTACTATTCTTTCCAGATGCACTGAGTCAATAAGAATTATGAAGTGGATTCTTGTAACCAAGAAATAATGTTATAAATGGACTAAATAAATTAATTTAAATTTAAAAAAAGAATTATGAAGTGCCTCTTGGTTTCCCATGGGTGTGAGTAGACACACAGGCAGCTAGGTGGCAGAGTTGGTAGAGAGTGCTGGACTTGGAGTCAACATGACCCGATTTCACATTCTACATCAGAGGCTAAGTCCCTTAACCTCCCCCAGCCTCAGTTTTCTCATCTGTAAAAGGAAAGTGAGAACATCCCCCACTTCCCAGAGTTGGGAGGATCAAATGAGATGGTGCTTGAACATATCAGCTCTTTTTTTAACCCTTACCTTCTGTCTTGGAATTGATATTAAGACAAAAGAACAGCAAGGGCTTGGCAATTGGGTTAAATGACTTGCCCAGGGTCACACAGCTAAGAAGAGTTTGAGACCAGAGTTAAACCCAGGTGCTCCTGTCTCCAGACCTGGATTGTACTTGGCAACAAAATGTCAACTCCACAAACCTAAGATCAGGACAGCCTGGAGAATTAGCAATTATTCTTTATTTCTTCTTTTTTTTTTTTAATTTTATCTTCTATCTTAGAAGTGATACTAAGTTCCAAAGCAGAAGAATGATAGGTGATAGCCAAAGGGAGTTGAGTGACTTGCCCAGGGTCACACAGCTAAGAAGAGTTTGAGACCAGAGTTGAACCCAGGTGCTCCTGACTCCAGACCTGGATTGTACTTGGCAACAAAATGTCAACTCCACAAACCTAAGATCAGGACAGCCTGGAGAGTTAGCAATTATTCTTTCTTTCTTCTTTTTTTTTAATTTTTATCTTCTATCTTAGAAGTGATACTAAGTTCCAAAGCAGAAGAATGATAGGTGATAGTCAAAGGGAGTTGAGTGACTTGCCCAGGGTCACACAGCTAGGAAGTATCTGAGGCCATATTTGAACTGAGGTCTTTCTAACTCCATGCCTGGTGCTCTATCCACTGAACCACCTAGCTGCCCCATCCCAGCTATTTAAATGCCCTTTGCCTGAACCTTTCTCGTGAAAAAAAGCTTACTACCTCACAAAACCCTTTCCACTGGAAAAGCAATCATTAATGGGGAAATCTCCTCACCACATAGTTAAAGACAGATAGTTTAGGGCCAGGTTAGGAATTTAAAAAAAATAACCCTTACCTTCCATCTTGGAGTCAATACTGTGTATTGACTCCAAGGCAAAAGAGTGTTAAGGGCTACACAATGGGGGTCAAGTGACTTGTCCAGGGTCACACAGGTGGGAAGTGTCTGAGATCATATTTGAACCTAGGACCTCCGGACTCTCAATCCACTGAGCCATCCAGCTGCCCCTCAGGTTAAGAATATTGTAGAGCCAGAGCTCCATCCTTTGTAATGAAGCAGTTTTGTGTTCCATCAGTTTGTTTTTGTGTTGCCTCATTTCCCTTAATCCCTAGGATTTGGGGTAAATGCATCTTTCGTCCTGGTGCACTGAGCTGAGGCTAGGACTGATGTCAGTGGTAGACAGGAAGGGATGCCACCCAACAGCTCAGGCTAATAATGGGAGAGGTCAGGAAAGGAGGGATGCCTGCCAAGGTCCATTGGCAGGAACAGTAGGAGATGGATGGATGAGAAAAATAAACAGAGACGGGTTAATAAGCGCATCACAGGAAACTAGTGATGGTGGGCTTTTGTGTAGAAATAGACTCTGTGATGAGAAGGCACACGAGCAACAAGGCTTTGAGTTCAAGGCTCCATGGTGGACCGTCTATTCCACCCCCTCTTACAAGACAACAGTAGCTGGGAGAAAGAGGAGGATTATGGTCCTTCTGCCCTAGGTTTCTCTTAATTATTCATCTGAGAACATTGGCCTATAGTGATTTCTATTGTCCTGGGAACATGAACATTCTGAAGACAGTTAGAATGTGTGTGTGTGTGTGTGTGTGTGAGAGAGAGAGAGAGAGACAGAGACAGAGACAGAGATGAGAGAAACAGAGAGAGAGGGAGGGAGAGAGAGAAATTGAGAGAGTGAGGGAGGGAGAGAGAGAGAGGGAGGGAGGGAGGGAAATACAGAGACAGGGAGGGAGGGAGAGAGAGACAGAGAAAGAGGCAGAGACAGAGACAGAGATGAGAGAAACAGAGAGAGAGGGAGGGAGAGAGAGAAGAGAGAGGGAGGGAGGGAGATACAGAGACAGGGAGGAAGGGAGAGAAAGACAGAGAAAGAGGCAGAGACAGAGAGAGACAGAGAGAGAGACAGAGACAGACAGACAGAGACAGAGACAGAGAGACAGATGAGAGAGACAGAGAGAGGTAGGGAGAGAAAGAGAAAGAGAGAGAGGGAGGGAGGGAGAGAGAGAGGGAGGGAGGGAGGGAGATACAGAGACAGGGAGGGAGGGAGAGAGAGACAGAGAAAGAGGCAGAGAGAAAGAGAGAGACAGATGAGAGAGACAGAGAGAGACAGATGAGAGAGAGCGAGAGAGAGAGAGAGAGAGAGAGAGAGAGAGAGAGAGAGAGAGAGAGGGAGGGAGGGAGGGAGGGAGGGAGGGAGATACAGAGAGAGAGAGAGGCAGAGAGACAGAGAGACAGATGAGAGAGACAGACAGAGAGAGGAGGGAGGGAGAGGGAGAGGGAGAAAGGGAGATGGAGAGGGAGAGGGAGAAAGAGAGAGAGAGAGAGAGAGAGAGAGAGAGAGAGAGAGAGAGAGAGAGAGAGAGAGAGAGACAGAGAGAGAGAGACAGAGACAGAGAGACAGAGAGACAGAGAGACAGAGAGAGACAGAGACAGAGACAGAGACAGAGACAGAGACAGAGACAGAGACAGAGACAGAGACAGAGACAGAGAGACATTATTCACCAAAGGCTGCCCCCAGGATGTTGAAATTTTTTGTTCATCAAAACTCACAAAGACTGCCTAATATGGCTGAGAGAGAGGCTATAATCTGCAAAGCTGTGGGAGAACCCGTGGCGCAGAAATCTTCATTCTTAAAGCAAGAGAAAATGAGAGAGGTTCATCGTAATTGATGGATATGCGTCCATTCAGTGACTGCCCGTCCAGAAGCAGACGCTAGGGACCACAGGCATTCGGGTAACGTACCAGGCTGGCTTGGAGCAGTTCTCGGGAGCTGTTGACGTGACTCACTGGTAAAGAAGTCTTTCGTGGACAACAGACTCCACACGAGGCCACACAATAGCGCACAACATTTATTCAGGAGGCAGCAGAGAACTGGGAATCATAGTTAAGGTGGCAGACACAGCATCAGGAAAAGGCATACAGACAACCCAAGGCAAGAGTTCTCTTTGACAATCTAAAGCCGGCAGTGTTGCGTGTGGTTGGGAATTGGGGTGGAGGTATGAGGGTAGACCACAGCTGGAGAGGCTGAGGAAGGACCAGAGTATGTAAATCCTTTGTGTCTTGGAGGCATCCTGGTGTAACAAATGAGATAGGAGGCAGGGTTCAAGTCCTGCCCTTGCCACTTAGTAAGATGACCCCAATGTGTGGACACCTAGGTGGCACAGTAGATAGAATGCTGGACTGGGAGTCAGAAGATGATCTGAATTCAAATCCTACTCAGGGGCTAGCTGTGTAATTCTGGAGGAGTAAGTCATTTATCCTCCCTCAGCCTCAGTTTCTTCATCTGTAAAATGGAGAAAATGATACCCCCTACTTCACAAAGATATGAAGATCTTCTCTGAGACTTCTCTGAATCTCAGTTTCCTCATCTGTAGAAAGAGGGATACGAATACCCATAGTATTCTATAGTATATAGTGCCTACCTCCAAGGGGTGTTGGGAGGCTCAAACGACATGTCTGTAAAGTGTGGTAAGCATTAATACTTTAGAGAGACGCCAGCCATTATTGGGTTTGTGGCCTTTGGAAGGCTACCCAGAGAGGAGCAATTATCAGAGTCCATGGCTAGGCGGGGTTTGATCCCTTTTCCAGAAAATCCTGAGTGTTGCAGGAAAGGGAACCAATCAGGCTTTTAGAGAGCAAAGAGAATCTCTTGGATGGGGAGCAAAACAGGGGTTCACAGGGGCCCACAGAATCATTGCCCATATTCTGAACTGGGAGACCCAAGCTCTTCAGCCTTTATCTGGAGCCCTTTTTGGCTGGACTGCTGCCACCTTTGGTCATTGGCTCCTTGAAGTCACTTCCACAGCTGCCCTTGGTCTTGACATCAGCGGCCTCCCTGTTTATAGGTATAACTGCTCGAGGTTCCAAAGCCCACGCTGAAGCCACCTCCTGCCCCGGTATTGGTACTGCTGATGACCGCTGTGGAATAATACACATACTAGACTGAAGCAGAGGAGAGAAGCAGAACTGGGAAAATAGCTTATACCAGAGGCAACAACCTTGTAAAGAACTCTAATCAATGCAATGAGCATCCACGACTCCAGAGGATGGAGGATGAAGAGCCACACTCACCCCCTGACATGCAAGTGAGGTACTCCAGAAGCAGAATACGAGGCCAACTGCCAGACATAGCCAGAGTGGGAATCTGGTTTGCTGAACTATGCAAATATTATATAGTTTTTTTTGTTTTTTTCCTCTGGTAGGAGTAAGGTAGAGTGGAGAAAGAAAGGGAAGCTATGAATAGTTTTGTTTTTAATAGAAGAAAAAGAAAAGAAGCTAACTGAAATGTCTTGGAAATACAAGAAAAGAACAGAAGGAAAAGAAAAGCAAGCTGTTTCTAAAAGAGATTCATAGTTTCATGTAGGACTCTTTCTGTTCAATTGAGGATATGGAAATACTTGTTTTATGGGTACTTTTTAAGTTCAGAATTTTAAAAGTTAGAAAAATAGAGAACATGAAAAAAGGAGAGAGAGGGAGGGAGAGATTTAAAGAGGGAGGAGGAAGAGAAAGAAAGAAAGAAAGAAAGAAAGAAAGAAAGAAAGAAAGAAAGAAGAAGAAAGAAAGAAAGAAAGAAAGAAAGAAAGAAAGAAAGAAAGAAAGAAAGAAAGAAAGAAAGAAAGAAAAGAAAGAAAGAAAGAAAGAAAGAAAGAAAGAAAGAAAGAAAGAAAGAAAGAAAGAAAGGAAGGAAGGAAGGAAGGAAGGAAGGAAGGAAGGAAGGAAGGAAGGAAGGAAGGAAGGAAGGAAGGAAGGAAGGAAGGAAGGAAGGAAGGAAGGAAGGCAGGAAGGAAGGAAGGAAGGAAGGCAGGAAGGCAGGAAGGAAGGCAGGAAGGCAGGAAGGAAGGCAGGAAGGAAGGAAGGCAGGAAGGAAGGAAGGCAGGCAGGAAGGAAGGCAGGCAGGAAGGAAGGCAGGCAGGAAGGAAGGCAGGAAGGAAGGCAGGCAGGAAGGAAGGCAGGCAGGAAGGAAGGCAGGCAGGAAGGCAGGAAGGAAGGAAGGAAGGAAGGAAGGAAGGAAGGAAGGAAGGAAGGAAGGAAGGAAGGGAGGAAGGAAGGAAGGAAGGAAGGAAGGAAGGAAGGAAGGAAGGAAGGAAGGAAGGAAGGAAGGAAGGAAGGAAGGAAGGAAGGAAGGAAGGAAGGAAGGAAGGAAGGAAGGAAGGGAGGAAGGAAGGGAGGAAGGAAGGAAGGAAGGAAGGAAGGAAGGAAGTCTTTCTCTAAAGGCCACTTCCAGTTCTGACATTGAAGGGTCCATTGGAGGTCTCCCACCAAAGGCTGGAGGGCACCCTTTAGATAAGTCATAGAGGGAATTCTTGTTTCACTAGGAACTGAACTAGACACCCTCTGAGGCCCATCTGGGTGAATCTGTGATCCTGGCATTTAGAATTCTCCCTTCCATTGTTTTCACTTGATTACCACCCAAAAGCACTTGTGGTTTGTCTGCATTTCTTTTTGTGTTTCTGTCTCTCCCTCTACTCTCTCCAAGTATTCTGATCCCCTGGCTTGCCATGGAAATGACCCGTCCTAGTCTTGTATAAAGGAGAGTTATCACAAGAAGGCTTTGTTGTGCACATACTTACAGATGCTCACAGAACTGGGAAACTCGCCAGACATCCTGCAGAGGATAAAACATAACCAGTGAAGTGCCCAATGACAGTTATTCTACCCTCTACCCATCCCAAGGCATTTTTTTCTAAATTTTCCATGACAGTTGGAGAGAGGAAATGGTAAAACAATTTATAAAATACTCTCAAGTCAGGTTAAATCCTCAGTAGGCTTTTCCTGCTTCACAATATCCTTCATATAGTGTGTGATTAGGAATCAGCATGGTACAGTGGCCTCAAACCCTTAGAGTGTGTGACCCTGGGCAAGTCACTTAATCTAATTTGCTTCAGTTTCTTCATCTATAAAATGAGAAGGAAATGGCAAACTACTTCAGTGTCTTTGCCAAGAAAATCCCAAAGTGGATCATGAAGAGTCAGACACGACTGAAAATGAGTAAACAGCAACAGCAAATGGTACAGTGGAAAAGAATATTGGATCTGAAATTCAGAGGACTTGGATTCAAATCCCAACTCAACTATTCAAGTGTGTGATAGACTGTGCAATTCCATTAAGCTCTCTCAACCTCAGTTTCTTTCACTATAAAATGAAATGAAAAAGATTAAACTAGATGACCTCTGAGGGTCCCATCCAGCTCTAAATTTATGAAAATTCTCACCTCATTCCATCCCTCTTCACCAAAATGGGGAAATGACTCAATGAGGTGTAGTGGGTAGAACTCTGAATTTGGAATTAACACACCTGAGTTCTAGGACTAGCTCTGCCACTCACTTATGATGACCTTACCCAAGTCACTTGATTTCCTCATTTTCCATATCTATAAAATGAGAAAGTTGGACTAGATAATGCTCTAAAGTGCGTTCTAATTCTAATGTTTAATTTCAAAACTTTTTCTCACTCTAATTTCCATTCAAGGTTCAGTTTGAGTGCCATCTTCTACACAAAGGCATTCCTAATCCTATGCACCCCCAAATTACTTTGTATTTAATTTTTATGTATTTTACATTTATTTTCTTCTGTATTGCTGTTTTCCCTAAAACAATATAAGCTTCTTGAGGGTAAGAATTGATTTTTTTCCTCGTTTTTGTGTTCCCAGTGCCTAGAACATAGTAGGCTTTCAGTTCAGTCATTTTTCTGTTGTATCTGACCCTTTGTGACCCTCTATTTGGTGTTTACTTGGCAAAGATGCTAGAGAGGTCTGGCCCCAGTTCCTTTTTTTTTTCAGATGAGGCACTTAAATGCTTATTAATTAATTAGCACACAATAGGTGTTCCAACATATCTCTTCAGACTTAGTATCTCTATACAGCATTGGTGAATGTTTTTGAGTTTACATGCCCAAACTGCAACTTCAAACTGTCTGTGAGCCCCCTGCATTCCCTTCAACAATGGAGGGAGGAAGTGCTCTCACTTGGCGGCTAGACAGAGGGTAGATGCTTTCAAAAATTTGGCTGATTTACTTTTACATAAATTCATGTTTTCTTGTCTTAACACAGAACCTAACCAAAGGCTAGCTTACATAGAAGAAACATTACTCTCCACATCTTCCCACCTGCACTCCTCGCCCTCCAGAAGTTTCCTGTAGGTAGCAATCTCCATGTCCAAGGCCAGCTTGAGGCTCATCAGCTCCTGGTAGTCCCGTAACAGGCGAGCCAGCTCCTCCTTAGAGTTGTGCAAGGCCCCCTCTAGCTCATCCAACTTGGCTTTGGCATCTTTCAGAGAACAATCACCCCGCTGCTCAGCATCGGCGATAGCTGTCTCCAAGTTGGCACACTATGGGGAGAAGGACAGAGGTTCTAAAACATTTTAGACTATAGAGAAAGTCCTGATATAACTGGATCCTAGATTTAGAAATGGATGGATCTTAGAAGCCATCTAGTCCTCCAGGCTCATTTTACAAATAGGAAAACTGAAGTCCAAAGAAGTTAAGAAGCTTCTGTGAAGTCATATGCATCCGACCTTTGGATTCTCCCTTCTCTGGGAAAATAAGCTATCCCATAAGCCCTAGATGGGAAACAACCTTCCTAAGGCTTAGAGGATGAGGATTTCACATATTCTTTATCCTTCTATAACCCTCCCAGTCCTGAGGTCTCCATCACCTCCTTCTTTAACTCAGGACTAGAGACTAGCCATCCCCTTATTATTCTCTAATATTATCCCTTTCCCTGATACCACCCCCACCTTCATCTTGCTAGCTCTTGCTAGGGAATGACTTTTTAACCTTTACTTTCTGCCTTAAATCAATACTATATATTGATTACAAGATAAAAGAATGATAAGGGCTAAGGAATAAGGATTAAATGACTTGCCTAGCTAGGAAGAGTCTGGATTCAAATTTGAACCCAGGACCTTCTGACTAGGTCTAATGCTCTATCCATTGCACCCCCTAGGGAATTGTTAATAGCATTAAAACTGCTACTGCCACTATGAAGGGCGTGACAATCTACATGCCCATAATCCCTATGTTTCTAAATTATAGAAAATCAAGACTGAGGCTCTCTTCTCTGACCATCACTTTTCACTTCTCCATACCCATCCACATCAGTCCCAAACCTATCCTATCCAGTAGTTCTAAGTCTGAACCCAGGAGGGGTTCAGCTTCTATGGATCGGATAGTCAAAGCAGAGTATCCCATTATATTATTTTTAAATACTTGTTAATAATACATCTGTATCCTCCTCAGAGGAATTACTTTGCATATATTTTATATTATTTAGCCTGCTCCCCCCCAATAGAACCTAAATTTCTTGAGGAAAAAGACTATTTTGTTTTTATTTTTGTATCAGGACCTAGCACAGTGTGCTCATAATAGACACAATAGATGCTAGTTGAGCTTAACGGAATTCCAACTCAGATCCTAATTTATGTAGATAATATGAAGACCAATACCAAACACGTTGTCTAGATTCAGGAGAACATGGAAGGGAGGGGAGTTGCACTATGGAGCATGACGAAATGACTTTCTCATGTGTTCTGAATAATAATGTGTCATTTTGACCACAAAGTCCATTCTGCTTGATATCCTTTCCCCACCGTGCAAATCCATTGCTCAATCAATTACACATCATAATCTAGTGCTCATGGCTGCTTCAAGTGCATATATGCAGTTATCCAGTCTTGAGAAAACATTTTCATCTCTCCATTTTCCATGTATGGTCAACACTTAGACCCAGCCTTCTTCCCCTGACTATTCTGGCCCTTCTCATTCTTCAGAGGCTGGAAGAATAGACAGTTCAAAATGGATGTGAGAGGAGAAGACTAAGAATCTGGGGAGAATGGGGAAAAGGATTTGAGATCAGAAGAACCTTTGGCAGAAGCCTCCTTCTATAGACCCATAGTTTGAACAGACAAGGGAGAAGCAAGCATCTATGTGGTTTAGTAAGAATGATTCTCCAAATTCATGAAGATATGCAATTGTGGTCCCTGGTCACCATGGTGACCCCCATGCCATTCCATGATATAACTATATGAAGATCTGGAAAGGATCTCAGAGGCCATCTAGTACAACCCCCAGCTCTTAACCTACTGATCTAATCTTATTTCTCGATACTCCCCAACATACATCATTTGTCCAATCAGATCTATCTCTTTACCTTTCTCATATCTGTGCTTTTGTTCATATTGTTCCACTACCCTAGAAAACCCTTCATTCCTTTAAGGTCCACTTCAAGTTCTGCATTTCCCATGAAGCTTCCTAAGCCTATGCTATGAAAACCTTTGATCTTCCTTCTCTCCACTCTCCTACATTTATCATGCCACATGGTTTAGCAGCTGATTATCAATCAGTCATTATGTAGAGTAGTCTTTCCAACTAGACAGCCAATTTCTTGAAGCCCGGGGCCATGTATCCCCCATAACACCTTGGGTTATCCCAAGCACATTATACTTACTCAACAAATATTCAATGACTTATTTTATCATCAAAACCTACCTGTTTCTTCACATTCCCAATCTCCGAGCGGAGTCTCTGGATTAGACGATTGAGTTCTGAGATCTCAGCCTTGGTAAGATTAAGGTCATCACCATGCCGGCCAGCTGTGATTTGTAGTTCCTGAATCTGAGGATGAGCAGCAAGAGTAAGGAACAGGAAGGAAAATTGGATTATTTATAGGGGGTTAATGGATTAAATAAGACAATCCAGTCTCTCATGCTCATATAATATTGACACAAATATTGTTGTAAGGTCTCAAGGGCACTAATTGTAAGAGTCAGTGACCAGGCATGTCCAAAAGAGTAAGGAGGGACCATGGAGTGTTGTGTGGTGTAAGAGTCAAAGCTACGGTTTTTCCAGTAGCAATGTACATCTATAAGAGTTAGACTAGAAGGAAAGCTGAGCAGCACAGAATTTGTTCTGCTCAAAGCAGGACCGATCTGATTCTCTGTAACTTCCAGGGAATAGAACTGTCCTGGACCATCATTCACAATCCCTCTTAGGAAGTATTTACTTCATTTACACTATAAAGAATCACTTAAAAAGAGGTGAAATTTTATGCATTAGAAAACCTGTGGTGGAGTTTGAGTGTCCTCTCCTCTCCCTTTCCTAGCCCCAAGGACTTGGAAAGTGGACCCAAAGTGGATGAGAAACAGAAGACAAAGGAATGTCAAGAGTTCGGCTAATGCATAGAGTCATGCCATGCCTGGAGTACAGGTGAGCTAAGCAGAGGTAGAGGGCCTAACCCCAATGCTAAAGGTCTTCCAAACACATCCAAGAATTCCATCTGAGTCCGCCATGCCTGGAGAAACATTTTCTTTTTTAAACTCTTACACTCTATCTTAGAATGGATTCTCAGGATCCATTTGAAGGTAGAAGAGCAGTTAGGGCTAAGCAACTGAGATTAAGAGACTTGCCCAGGGTCAGCCAGCTAGGAAGTGTCTGAAGTCAAATTTGAACCCAGTACCTTTTGACCCCAGCTCTGACTCTCTATCCACTGAGCCAAGAAAGACATTTTCAAAAAGGAGTACCAAATTAAGTTGCTATGGTCCAACCTCAACACAATAATATAGTGGAAAGAACAATGAACTTAAAGTGACAAGACCTGGACATGAATCCTAGCATTGTCATTTACTAACTACAGTTCATAAGACTTTGGACAAGTTTTTTAATCTCTTTGGTCCTCAATTTTTTCATTTATTAAATAGGGATAGTATCTACCTCAGAGGGTCATTTAAGGATCACAGGAGATAACTGATGAGAAAATCCTTGGTCAGCCTTAAATCATCTACCTTGCTCTGGTAGAGGTTCTCAGCCTCAGTCTTGCTCTTCATGGCAGCATCCTCATACTGGTTCTTGATCTCATCAATGATGCTGTCCAGATCCAGGTCTCGATTATTGTCCATGGAGAGGATGACGGACGTGTCACTGATGTGTGACTGGATCTGGGCAATCTCCTAGACAAGGAACAGGAAAGAGCAAATTTATGAGCATCTGTCACTTCCTATGTAACTTTTTATGTATTTCTAGGACACTCTAGGTCCCAAATAAAGAACATACTAAAGGTATTCTAGGAAATGCTCAACAATCAGCTTTCTAGAAAAAGAAATGCACATACAGTACACCCTTAGATTTACTTTCTTTAAGGCTAGACAGTCAACAAAACAATTAGGCAAGTCCTGGAGCAGCCTTTACCTGTTCTAAAGTTTTCACACTAAAAATTTAACAATCAGCTCTTAAGAGTCAGTTCAAGCTAGCTCCAGCAATATCCTCCTGTCTTGATGGTACAGGGGGAACAGCAGTTGACTGAGAATCAGAAGACAAACCTTATTTTTAGTCCCAGATCTGCCATTTATTATCTGTGATTGAGAATCACTTTATTTCAAAAAAATTCAGTTTCCTTATCTATAAAACTGCACTCCCCCCACCCCAGTCCCAAGCACAGTTCCTGGCACATAGTATGGTCTTAATGAATGGTTTGTTTTCACTTCATCTTTTAATTTAAAGGATTGTCCAAGTCCCTCTTGGCTCTAATTTTTCAAGACTCTGTTGTCCACACGCCCTGTAAATCTCTTGCTCAGCTCTGTATGTCCATCTCAAACTAAGTGTCTAAAGGTTAGAAAGCAGATCTCCACTGACTTTTGACAGTTCCTAGCTTAATTCTATACTCTTTTCAGTATATCTGGAATATTCTTAATATTTCTGCTACTGGAGCGATTGTTGTCCTTAACTTTTTTTTTGTCATTTGCATTACAAACAAGTAACTACACTTACGAGCTCGTCTTCCTCCCCATTCCTTCCAACTAACTCCCTTACCATGGCATCCGCTTTCTGGCCACCTCCCACCTCACAAGAGCAGTGCTCTAGATCTTGGGCAAGGAGGCAGAGGGCATCTGCAAAGTTTACTTGTGTGAAGAAGAGAATGGAAGATGATTCTTACCCCTTCATAGAGGCACTTAAGGAATTTGATTTCATCTGTTATGGCATCCACCTTGGCCTGGAGCTCGATTTTGTTCATATAGGCTGCATCCACATCCTAGGAAGAAAGTAACCCAGAGAACTGTAATATCTTCCTTCACTTCCTCCCCTCTCCCCCACTGCCCCAGGATACAGGTGTAACTTCAACATCATGTGACATTGATGGCTACCTCCAAAGCCCAGCACTTCTGCCACCAGGATATCTCTGCATTGTCCCCTCCCCATCCCTATGCATCATGGGAAGAGGACCCAAGAGCTCAGGGAACCACAAGCCTGCAAGAGGTCCAAGTATGGCCAATCAAACATCTGAATTTTAAACCAGTGGACTTTTATAACAATTTCTTTCAAGTTCGATGTCAAGAATTGATTTCTTTCCAGCTCACATTCGTCACTCTTAACTTTCTCCACTGGGCTAGATACCTCCATCCCTTGGTAGGTCTCTCACTGCCGCACTTCACACAATGCAAGTCTTCTCCCCACCACTGATTTCTCCTTCTGATTGGCTGCTTCGTCCCCAAACCCCCATTTTAAAGAGGAAGCCCAAGGGAGCTATGTTTTCATTCCTCTCCAGGATGTACTCCTGGCTCTTCCAGACTTTCCCCACAGTGTTCCCAGTAACTTTATCTCTTCTTTCCAGCTTCCTTTTGTATCTTGTCTCCCCCACCCGCCCAGCCACCTCCTCTCTGAACGTAAGCCCTTTGAGGAAAGGGGAAGGTTTTCTGCTGGTGTTTATCTCCATTACCAGGACTTAGTGTGGAGTTTGACACGTAACTAACAAGTGCCTCTTGAGTTGCCTTGACTTGCCTCGGGACAACGTACTTGAGAGTAATGATCTTGGGACGTATTTGGCCATAGGATGAAAAATGCTGTCCACCTCCAGAGAAAGAACTGATGGGGTCTGAATGGAGACTGAGGCACACTTTTTAAACTCTTTCCTTTTCTTATTTTTTTAGTGTGATTCTTTAAAAGACCTTCTTACCTGCTATCTTAGAAGCAGTACGGAGCATTGGTTCTAAGGCAGAAGAAGGTTAAGGGCTAAGCCATGGGGTTGAGCCACCTCCATGGTTTTCTTTCACAACATGACTAATGTGGAAATATGCTTTGCATGACTGCACACGTAGAACACATAGATCGAATTGCTTGCCTTCTCAACGAGAGGAGAAAGGCAGGAAAGAATATGGAAATCAAATATTCTTAAAGGAAGATTAGAAGTTGTTCCTCTCTTTAGTTGGAAAAGTAGAATACTAAATGCACTTTTTAAAGTGCATTTCCCCAAGGGGGGGGGGGGAACATTTGGCCAAATCCTGCCTTGAGTGCTCACTTCACTGTATGACCCTGGGCAAGTGACTTCACCTCCCCCGCCATGTTTCCTCTCCAATAAAGTGGAGATAATGGTAGCACTCCCCCCTGGAGGTGGTTGGGAAGAACAAGTGAAAGACTTTTGCCAACCTTAAGCACCATATAAGTGCTGGCTATCAACTCCCACCAAACCACTGGACTTTCCTGCTTGCCTGGAGCGAAGCAGCAGTTCAGCGCGTCCGTGGGACCCCCTCCCAGGACTACGGCCACTTTGTTTCCCACCTCCCATCCCATCCATCAGGAGCTGTCTCACCTTCTTGAGCACCACAAACTCATTCTCTGCTGCCGTCCGTCTGTTAATCTCCACCTCATACCTATGTGGGAAGAAAGAAAGGGACAGCAAATGAAGTTCATTAGGGCAATAAAGAAAGCTTCCTAGGTAGGCAGGGAGGCTGGACCTTCTAACAGCATTGAGCTCCTATCCAGTGAGGATAAAGGAGGCTTCACCTCTGTGACACACTTATGTTCTTCTCCAATGAAAGTTCCTTCTTGAGGACATCTGGGTGGCTCACTGGATTGAGAGCCAGGGTAGAGGTCCTAGATTCAAATCTGTCCTCAGACACTTCCCAGCTGGGTGACCCTGGGTAAGTCACTTAAGGTAAGTCACATTGCCTAGCCCTAACCACTCTGCCTTGGAGCCAACACACAGTATTGATTCTAAGATGAAAGGTAAAGATTTTTTAAAAATAATGACTATATTTCCATAGCAATCAACAGATTACTGAACTTTTTGACCTTCCATGTGTCATTTAATTATTGCCCACCAATCTTCTCAAGTATGTAGGAGAGGTATTATCAGCCCATTTTATAGATGAGGAAACAGGGAAGTTCAGAGAAATAAAGTGACCTGCCCTAGGTCACAACTAATAAGTGGAAGAGGTGATACTCAAATCCAGGTCTCTTCTGACCTCAAAGTGAAGAATTTTCTACTAATTATTCATTCTTTCTATTGTCTCCAACCCTTCATGACCCCATGGACTATAGCATGCCAGAACCTTCCATCCCTCTATGATCTAAGACTGTCCAAGTCATGTTCTTTGCTCCCATTGCACTATCTAGCCATCTTGTCTTCCATTGCCCCCTTCTCCTTTTTTCTTCAATAGTTTCCAACATTAGAATCTTTTCCAAAGAGTCCTGTTTTCTTCTTATGTGGCCAAAATACTTATGCTCCAGTTTCAGTATTTGATCTTCCAATGAATTACTGAAATATACTCCATCTGAAAACTGAACTTGACTTTGATTTTCTCCTCCTTTCTCTCTCTCTCTCTCTCTCTCTCTCTCTCTCTCTCTCTCTCTCTCTCTCTGTGTGTGTGTGTGTGTGTGTGTCTGCCTGTCTGTCTCTCTATATTTGTCTCACTTTGTCTTTCTTTCCCTGTTTCTCTATGTCTCTATCTCTGCCTCTTTTTCTGTATCTGTCTGTCTGTCTGTCTGTCTTCTCTCTCTCTATATATATATATGTGTGTGTGTGTGTATCTATCTTTATCTTTGCCTTGTCTCAAAGTTTGTCTCTCTGTCTCTATCTCTATTTATCTGTCATTGTCTCTGCCTCTCTCTGACCCTTTTTCCTCCTCTGTGTGTCTGTTTCTCTTTCTGTCTCTTCTCTTTCTTTTTGTCTGTCTCTCTCTGCCTACTTCTGTTGTCTCGTTATCTCTGTTTTTATGTCCCTGCCTCTCCCTGTGTCTGTCTGCCTGCCTGTCTGTCTCTATTTCTCTGTCTCTGTCTGTCTCTTCTCTCTCTCTTCCCCCACCCTTTTCAGTCTATCTAGTTTATACATTCTCTGAAAGCCTGGGGAGGTTGGAGAAAAGAAGGGAAGAGATGATGGCAGCGTCAACAAGGCAGAACTGACCTTTTTATTTCCCACAAATAAAACCCTTATCTACCTCCTCTCTGCTTACCTCTTCTTGAAGTCCTCTACCAAATCCTGCATGTTCCTGAGCTCTGAGTCCAGTCTCACTTTGTCCCCTGACAGTGTCTCCATTTGTCTCCGAAGTTTGGTGATACAGCCTTCATAAACAGGTTCCAGATTCCTCTTGCAATTACTCAGGTCCAACTGCTGCAATAGGTTCCACTTGGTCTCTAGCACCTGGTTTTGTTGCTCCAGGAACCGTACCTAGAACCCCATGAAGTTGACCATTAGAAACCCAAACTTGGGTTGGATGACTTCTGAGATACTTTCTAGTTCTAGGAATACTCTAGTGATACTGTAATTATTTCATTTCTTCTAGGTTAGGCAGGAAGGCTGGAAATCAGAATCCAGTGATGAAGACCATAGCCATTACTAGTTAGGAGACTAATGATGATTGTTGAGGTCAAGGAGAAAAAAACAAATGATCCAAAAGAAGTTGGGCAGTAAGCGTAAAGGAATCAGGGGAATGGGGTTCAGAAATTCTATGGCTTCCTCTTGGTGGAGGTGGGTGGGCAAGCCTGCTACCCACTTCCTGGCAGATGATGGACTCAAGATGCAGAATTAGACATACAGTCTTGGTGATGGCCAGTGTGGGAATCTGTATATATATATTACTGTGGTTTTGCTTTTCTTTTTTCCTCAGTGGGTAGGAGGTTGGGAGGTGGGAGAAAGAAAATAAACACTTATTAAGAGACAAGAGTAGAGATTATTTTTCTGATTTTTAAAAATTCTTACCTTTTATCTTAAAATTAATACTGTGTGTTGGTTCCAAAAAAGAAGAGTGATAAGGGCTAGGCAATGAGGGTTAAGTGACTTGTCCAGGATCACACAGCTAGGAAATGTCAGAGAGCAGATTTAAACCCAAGACCTCTAGTCTCTAAGCCTAACTCTCAATCAACTGGGCCACTTAGTTGCCCCCATAATAATTTTTTAAAAGAGGATACAAAATTCAGTCACTGCCTTCAGGAAAGTTAATTATATGGGCTGTTTTTGTCAACCTTTACTTTGGTTCTCTAGTCTTTCTCCCATTCCATTATCTCTCCTCTGCATTGTTCTCCTATTTCACTCCCCAATTTTTTCCTAGCCAGAAAAAATCTGTCTTCTGACTTCTTTCTAAAATTCCTCTCTCCCACTTTTGTGACTTCATATGAGCCAGTCCCTCTACTTGTTTGCCTTCCAATCCAAAGTAACCCTGTACCAGATACTCCTCCTCCTTCACTTCCACCAGGAAGACTTCCTAGATAAATTCCATCACAACACTTGTGTTTCCACCAAATTCCTCTCCGTTCTCCCAGTTCTGGTTTCCAGAGCTATGTATAGCTACTCCTATCTCTATTTTTGTGTGTCTTTATGTACCTCAGATACATTGGACATCATTTAGAGTAACAGTTCTCAAGTAGAAGTCCTAAAACCTTAAAAGGAATCTGTGAAAAGGTCAAAACTACCTTCATGCATTTTTATTTTCAATTTAATAAATATTGATGATATAACCCACATAACCAAAAGCTCTTTATGTATCAGGCAATTGACAGTTTTTAAAACTAAAAGGTCAGTGCAGCTACTTGGCTCAGATTGAAAGTCAGGCCTAGAGACAGTGGGTCTTGGGTTCAAATCTAGTCTCAGATACCTCCTAGCTATGAGACCCTAGACTAGTCACTTAACCCCAATCCATGCCTTTATCATTCTTCTGCCTTGGAGCTAATACATAATATTGATTCTAAGAGAGAGGTAAGGGTTAAAAACATTCTAGAGTCTCTTCTAGTCTCCCAATGGATTTAAAACTCCCCAAGGTCAGAAAGAGAGGCTGAGCCTTCTTTCTGAATCCCCCACAAATGCCTACCAGTGCTCAAGTTGGCACTTTGCCTAAAAAAGGGGAGGGGATTTTCAGGACAATACAGGGATGTCAGGGTGACCCACCTTGTCGATGAAGGAAGCAAACTTGTTGTTGAGCACCTTAATCTGCTCCCGCTCCTGGGTCCTCACTTTCTGAATCTCAGGATCCAGTTCCACATTGAGTGGGGCCAGGAGGCTTTTGTTGATGGTCACTTGGGGGATGCCTCCGGGTGGACATACTGATGGGCACACGGGCCCCAGACCAGCATTTCCAAAAATTGTTCCCACAAATCCACTGACTCTGCCTCCTCCAAAACCAGTCCCATGCCCAAGGGCATAGCTCCCACTCCTTGATGCCCCTGTCGTGGCACTGATTGAAATGCAACGGTTGCCACGAAGACTATAAAGGCTCTTGCTGCCAAAGGCTGCTGCCCCCACTCCCTTCACCCCACCTCTGAAGGAGGTTGAACTACTGCTAAGCCGGCTTGAAATGACAGCTGAGCAGCCACTGAAGCCAATGCGGTCCCCACTGGGGTAGTAACTGAACTGGCGACTCATGACAGCCAGACCAAGATGGCAGCAGATTTGATGCAAGGAGACAAAGAGGTGGGGCCAAGAGGTGCAGCTCAACTGAGGCTACTCTCTAGACTCTCCTCTTATATAGCCTGGGCAGTTGGGATAGGAGACAATGAAGTCAGCTTAATTTATGGGTCAGAAATACCTTTCAGGTCACTCTGGACCACTTCATAAATTACCTCTTTGGTTCTCCATTTTGTAAATTATCTGTCACCCCACCTCGTAGATTTTTGTCTCTTCCACCCCAGACTCTGATGAATCCCCCATAAAATGACCTAGAACACAGAAATTGCTTTGCTTACATGTTGCATTATAATAATTTGAGGTTATCTCTTCATGTTGCTCTCCAATTACTGGGGTTATCAACTCCTGGATCTCTAAAGTAGGCTCCCAGATCGTCTCGCCCCCTCAGTGGTTTGGGGCTATGGGTTGGGTTGATGTTGGGGCCAATTCTGGGTCAGAAGTAGAATGAGTAGCATTGGGAACCATTTGGGGAAATACCCTTCTTACCTTCCAGTGGCTACAGATACTGACCCAAATTCTTTGCTTTCTACTCCCTGCATGGTTCCTGTGCTAGTTGTAAGGGATGAACTAAGGAAGTTCCAAAGGGTCTTCCTTGGGGAATTCATATTCTAAAAAGGGACATATGACCTGGTAAAAAGAACATTTTAAAAGATAGTCCAATGATAATTGATCAGAGGCACGATAACTGTCTGAGGCAGAGAAGGGATGATAGTTGGAAAGGATACAGGAAAAAAAAAACAGGAAAAAGAAGGAAATAGCAAAGGAGGGAAATGCTCAAGTTGAAAGGAGAGATTGTCAGAGGGGAAGTGGCTTGTGTAATATCTCCAGGGACAGGTTAGGGTAGGGATTCTTAATCTTTTTATATCCTACCCCCTTTGGCAGTCTGGTAGAGCCGATGGACCCTCTCAGTTGAATATTCTACTTATTTATTTTAATTACATGTAGAAATAAATTTTGACAATTGTTTCCCGACATTTTAGGATTCAGATTTTCTTCCTCCTTTCCTTCCCCTCTCTCCTCCCCTACTGCTCCTCAAGACAATAAATAATCTGATGTAGGTTATACCAGTGCTTTGCTCTAATACATATTTCCAAATTCTTCAGGCCATAACAAAAGAAACATATCACACAGACAATAAAAAATTAATGAAGGAAATGAAGGGAAAGATGGCATGCTTTGATCTGCAATCAGATTCCAACAGTTCCTTCTTTGGCTATGGATGGCATTTTTCATCATGGGTCCCTTGTGGGTAGGAAGATGAATATTTTCAATTAGCAGTTGAAGGAAATGCTAATTTTCAGTTACATATTAATGAAAAAAGATGTAATTTAACCCTCTTTCCCTGAAATCTAGACATGAGCTCTTTGGAAGTCTGTGGACCCCAGGTTATGAACCCCTGGGCTGGGAAATGCCCTCCCCCAATGGTTCCACAAATGAGAGAGATGGAAGTCTGTGCCAGTGGGCAGGGGATTGACTATGATAATTCCTCAGGATCTTTTCCAGTCCTCAAAGTCTATGATTCAGGACAAGGGAATCTCTAGACACCATTAATCTTGGATCTAGGATCTGATAGAAATACCAACCTGCAATGATTCCATTTTGCACCTGGATATCAAGCATTAGAGTATGGCAGAGGCAAAATTTGGGCAAAAAGGAAGGCTCTCCTGCTCCTGGATGGAGAGTCTATTCTTCAATTTCACCCCCATTACAATTGGGACGTTTTTCTTTGTGTGTAACTGAGCTGCCTTTGACTATAACTAGTCTGTTATTCCAGTCCTCTTTAGAAATGAAGAGCAAAAGGTCTTCATCCAATGAACACTTGATTTCTTACAAAGGTTAAATTCTTATTTTCCAAAGAGAAAAAGAGGGAGAGAAAACAGATTTTTTTGTTAGCTGAAATAAAATTAAATTTTATATTTACAAAATCAGGCCTGGCTACTGTCTATATAATAACCATGTCCCCTCTAAAAAAAAGAGTTCTGTCTCAGATTAAATTTCTTTTACTTCCCAGTGCACAATTTGTTTTATGACAATTGCTCTTGTCTTGGTCATTGTGTTGCTACTTGCTCCCCTCTCTCCCATCAGACTGGCCCATATCATTTCCCACAGCATGCACTTCTGTACGTCCCTTAGCCCAGCTCAAGGGAGCTGGAGATGGAAGAGGAAACATGAAAGAGCAGAGAGAAATCACTGAGGCTAGGTCATCAGAAAGGCTTTCAGAAGAAGAATCTGAGGCCTCTCTAGAAGAAGGTAAGAAGGATAATGACAGGACCTAGAAGCATGCTGTATGAGGATTGGTTAAGGAAATAGAGATGCTTAGCCTGGAGAAGAGAAGTCCATTTTTCAGATTGCCAAGGAGGAAGGACTAAGCTTATTATTCTATTTTGCCCCAGAGGACAGAACAGGAATAATGGGCAAGAGTTGTACAAAGGTAAATTAAGGCTTAATGTCAAGGATTAAAACTGCCCAGTGATTGACCTGTCGAAAGTGGAATGGACTGCCTAGAGAGGAAGTGGGCTGCCCATTCTTTGAGGTCTTTTAGTTGAGACTGAACAATCACTTCTAGGATATATTAGAGTGGAGATAATTTTCCTGAATGGATTAGACTATACAACCACTCTCAAACGCTGTGATCTTATGATTTAATTGGAGAGGGGGGATGTAGAGAAGATTAAATACCTTTCAAGTCTTTGAAGACCTGTTGTGTGGAAGAGGGATTGTTCTAATATAAACTCAACGAGGGCAGGAACTCCTTTGTTTGAGGCTTTTTGTATCATCTGGCTAGTAAAGGGCTTTGGCCATAGAAACAATTAGGAAATATATTTTAATCAAATTATTCTGCTTGGATCCAGAAGCTTCTGCTTCTGGACATTGGAGGATGGCTGATAGGGACTCAGTATGAGAATTTCCTTTTGTTTATGTTTAACCCATTACATTCTATATTAGAATCAACACTGTGTATTGGTTTATAAGGCAGAAGAGTTGTAAAGGCGAAGGAATGGAGGTTAAGTGACTTGCCCAAGATAGGAAGTGTCTGAGGCCAGCTTTGAACCCAAGACCTCCCATCTCTAGGCCTGATTCTTAATCCACTGAGCCATCTAGGTGCCCCCAAGAATTTTCTAGTTATTAGAACCATATGAAAGTTGAATGGACCACCTCCTGAGGTACTGATTTCCCACCATGACTAACAGTCTGGACATGCACTGAAATTCAGAATGTTAGAGAAGAGACTCATGCGCTAGTCTTCAGAAGTATCCTTCAACTTGGAAATTGTGGAATTCCCTGCTTCTTTGGGAGAGGAAGCAAGGTATAATGGAAGGATGGCTAGGCTACCATTCAGTAAATGTGGGTTCTAATCCCAGCTCTGTCACTCTCATTATGGCCTTGGGGAGGAAATCATTTCTCTATATCTTTTCATCATCAATCAGAAAAAGAGATTCAAGGAGATGAATTCTACAGGCCTTTCAAGCTAGGAGAGTCCATAAGAGCAAGTCTCCATGACTTCTTTGGGAGCTGCCTAGGATGACTTTGGAGTCCTAGCTCTGCCTAGACCTTTCTGGGGGGTCAAATGGTGTCCTGTGTATCACAGACCGGAGCCCTGTGTAATCACAACGAAAGATGTTTACCTGCTGGGGAATGAAGTTCTTAGAATCTTGATAAGCCACAGAAGCAGAGGGAGGGGGAGGCGCCAAGGTGATGAGAAGATTAGGAAGTCTAGGGCTGAGATGACTAGGAGGATTTTGTTTGGTCTATGAGCTTGGTGCTTCTAGAGAATATCTAGGACCAGTCTTCAAGGAGATGTGGAGGAGAATGTTGTATCCAGGCCTGCCACTGAAATCCTGATCAATGTGTCCAATCGTTAGGCGATTTGGGGGAAGGTCTGTGTGTCCAGTCATGCCAAGAGGCTTCTGTGGGACTTGTTCCTCTTTGGAGTTTGTATAGTCCATCTCCTGGGGGAGTTCCCTGTCAGAATTCTGTCCCTCATGAAAGAAGGGAGGATGTCTGTTTATTCAGAACCTTTGAAGAAGGCAAATGAGGGGCATTCTGCATGTGCAAGTTCCCTTGGAGGATCTGTTTCTAGATATCTCTTCCGAGGGTCTTTGGTTTTTTTTTTTTAATAATATTTTATTTGATCATTTCCAAGCATTATTCATTAAAGACATAGATCATTTTCTTTTCCTCCTCCCCCACCCCCCATAGCCAACGCGTGATTCCACTGGGTATCACATGTGTTCTTGATTCGAACCCATTGCCATGTTGTTAATATTTGCATTAGAGTGTTTGTTTAGAGTCTCTCCTCTGTCATGTCCCCTCAACTGCTGTAGTTAAGCAGTTGATTTTCCTCGGTATTTCTACTCCCACAGTTTGTCCTCTGCTTATGAATAGTGTTTTTTAGATCCCTGCAGATTGTTCAGGGACATTACACTGCCACTAATGGAGAAGTCCATTACGTTCGACTATACCACAGTGTATTAGTCTCGGTGTACAATGTTTTCCTGGTTCTGCTCCTCTCGCTCTGCATCACTTCCTGGAGGTCGTTCCAGTCTCCATGGAATTTAGATATCTCTTCCGAGGGTCTTTGTAAGCAGCTTCTTTCTTGGCGTGTTCACTTCCTTTTGGAGAAATGGTCCATATATTTGGTCCTTTTGAGAGGCATCTATCTGTTTGCTCCTTGGAGAACAAGGGAATCTGGACAGCTAGCCCCTGGAGCAGGAAGGTAAAAGTTGAAGGGTCCTTTTGGGAACCTGGGAAGAAAGTCTCCCTTAGAGTGCTTCAGTAGTGATGTAGGGCAGGAAAAAGAATTCTGCAGATACCTGTAGACCCAGGTTTGAATTCCACTCTGTCATTGATGAGTTGCATTACAGTGCCAGATCATTTACATTCTCTGAGTTTTCAGAAGCACAATTTCCTTACCTGAAAAACACGAATAATTCTATTTTCAATATTTGCCTCACAGAATCATTGTGAAGAACATTTTTTTTAACTAAGTACTGTGTAAGGGTGAACTGTTATTAAGTTATCCTATCCCAACTATTTTATTTCTAGTATTTAAAATATTTGGTTTCTTCCCCCTCATTTTAGCCATCTTTTACTTCTTTTTTTAATTTTTCTTTTTAAGACAGACCTCATTTGCAGTTTTCTTGGCAGAAATGTTGGAGTGGTTTGCCATTTTCTCATTAAAAAAAAAACTAAAACCTGTTACTTTCCATCTTCAAATAAATATTGTGCATTGATTCCAAGGTAGAAAGAAGTATAGTAAGGGCTAGACACTGGGGGTTAATGACTTATCCAGAGTCACACAGCTAGGAAGTGTCTGAGGTCAGATTTGAACCCAGGACCTCCCATCTCTAGGTCTGACTCTCAATCCACTGAGCCACCTACCTGCTCCCCTTTTTTAATTCTGAAGACAGAAATACAGGAAAGGGGCCTCAATGTCAAAATTAGATTGGGCTAGGGAAGAGCTCATATCTGAGTTGTCAGACACTAAGAGGAATTTCTGAAGGATGCTATGGGGTCATCTTTTCTGGAAATATTTTTAAATGATGAGAGGGAAGGGAGGGCAGTAAAGAATTTAGATCACGAAATATCAGAAAATGAATGTTAAAAATTATTTCTGCCAAGTCTTTGGGGAGGAAATGTTAGAGATGTCCCATCTGTCTGGGATATTAACAGTTCTGCCCAAGGACAGAGAGATGGATGAGATAACTTTTCAATGTCTTCCTGAAAGAGGATGAGTAAATGGATGGGTGAGTCAATGGCCTGTCTTCTCCCAGAATCTACTTATTTTAAAACTCAATAATGACTCAAGGGAAATATCCAAAGACCAGAGATGAAAATGAATTCCCAGAGTGGGAGGATCAAAAGAATAAGGGAAGAGGCCTAGGGGATAGCCTTCATCAACATCTTAGCCTGCATCACTCATGACTGCTAAGTCATGAGCTAAGAACTTATTAAGGGCAGTTAGGTGGTATAGTAGTTAAAGTTTCAGGCATGGACTCAAGAAGACTCATCTCCCTTAGTTCAAATCCTGCCTTGAGCAAATCACTTAGTACTGTTTGCCTCAGTTTCTTCATCTGTAAGATGAACTCGAGAGGAGGCAGCTACTTGGCTTAGTAGATAGTCCTAGAGATGGGAGGTTCTGGGTTCAAATCTGACCTCAAACACTTCCTAGCTCTGTGACCCTGGGCAGGTCCCTTAACTCCCTTTGCCTAGCCCTTACTGTACTTCTTTCTACCTTGGAACTAATGCACAGTATTGATTTGAAGATGGAAAGTAAGGATTTTTTTAATGAGAAAATGGCAAATCACTCCAACATTTTTGCCAAGAAAACTGCAAATGGGGTCACAAATAGTCAGACGTGACTGAAAAGGCTTGTTTTACCATTACACTGTTTCCTGGTCTGCAATCAACACTGAGCCTCCAGAACAGCAGCTCCTAGGAGAGGAAACTTTAAAGCAGGAGACCAAGTACCATTTAGATACTCAGCATAGAAGTAAACAAGATGGCTCCTGAGTCACGTTGTGGTGGCAGTTTGATGATTGAAAGGATCACCAGAATGTCAGTCAGATTTCCCTCAAGTCTAGGTAAGAATTCTCCCAGAGGACAGTAGGTTCCATACCCTTGGGACCTTTCATTGGTGGGAATGGTATTAACTGTGACCTGATGGTAATTGTTGAGACATGATCCCCTACTCCAGTTATGGCAAACTTTTTAAAGAAAGAGTCCCCCAAACTGCACCCTCACGTTGCATGCAAGCCACCCCCTTACCCCAGACAGGGGAGTGAAGAAGCTCTCCCATTGGGCTGCTGGGCAGAGGGGCAGGTGAGAAATGTCCTCAGGAGAGGGAGAAGGGGAAGAGAGTAGCCCCCTCCAGCACACGTGCCATAGGAATCCTTCCACCCAATCCATTCTCTCATGTTGGATCACTGGCTCAGCATCTGACATTACTTATTAGAGTGGCTTATCTGGTACTCCATCACTTGGGTACAGCTCATACCTAAGAGGCAGGGGGCATTGGATCTGCTCTTCTTCCTGTTCTCCATCATTTTGGAAAAGGGTTTTAGACTTTGTAAAGAAGCTAGTAATTCCCATCTTGGGTGTGTATATCATTTCCTTTTGTCTCTGTCTGGGAGCTCCCTGAGGGCAGAAGTGTTGTCACCCTATGCCTTGGTCTAGGATCCAAGATGGTGCTCTGCAGGATATAATGGCAATAGGACTAAATGCAGGGATCAGGAGACTTAATTTGTAATCCTAGTTTTACCTTTAACTAATCTATGAACTCTAGTTATTTGATCTCTTTGAGTGTCAGTTTCTTATCAAATGAGAGGTTAAACTAGATGATCTCCAAGATTCTTCAGGCACTCAAATTCTATGATACTGATTCATGCAGTAGCTTTCCTACCAAATCAGATGAGAAGGCTAAAGTAAATTGGCTATTCCTCAGTGGGATAATGGATCCAGCTTGGTGGGCCATTTGGCTTTTTGTTACTCAGTCATTTCAGTCACATTCCACTCTTCAAGACCCCATTTAGGATTTTCTTGGCAAAGATACTGGAATAGTTTGCCCTTTACTTCTCCAGCTCATTCTACAGATGAGGAAGCTGAAACCAAGAGGGTCAAGTGACTTGCCCAGGACCCCACAGCTAGTAAGTGTCTACAACCAAATTTGAACCCAGGTCTTCTTGAATCGAGAACCAATATTCTGTCCAATGTGCCACCTTGCTGCCCTTAGTTGGCTCACAGGAGCCAATTGTTTAATTTTCACTGTAAGCATTTAGACCTTAGAAACTGGCAAAAATCAGCACTCATTTGTTGTTTTGTTGTTTATCTAAACTTGAGAAAGTAATGGAGGGAAATCAGGTCAAGATTGTGGCTTAAAAGCAGCAGAAGTTCAGACCTCTGAAAACCCTTCCTTACCAATCACAAACTGACTGCTCCTAAGAGACTGAAAATCAAACCTAACAACAAGACAGAGCTAAGGAACCCTCCTGTTGGACTCAATCCAAAAGGTACACCCCTCCCCCCAAAAGCCGGAGTCTGAGAACACTTGGGGTTTAAGGGGAAGGCAGAAGGAAGGTCCCAGGACCCCTCCTCTTCCCCATCTAGAGCACTAAGCCTCCAGAGGCAGCTCTGGGTGGGCAAAGGCATTGGTCTGGAGGGTGTACCTTGCAGGCAGGGCTGTGCCAGGCTCAGAGCATTGAACACAGGTAGCAGGGAAGGAGCTGGAGAGGGAACACAGAGCTAGCAGCCTAGACAGAACTACGAAGACACTCCATATTGCTCTAGCCTTCCAGGTGGTTTTGGCCTCAGGGAACATCCAACCCAACCCAAGTGAACTTAATTGCATCATAAGTCTTCAGAAGTCAGGGAAGCTCAAACTACAACACCCCTCCCCCACAGACTGCAGGAAGAGACCTTCTGTCAAAGCTCCAAGAGGGGAGACTGACAGAAATCCCCAAAATGAAAAAAATGAGAGGATCAAGAACACAAATATAGGAAGCAAAGAAGGGGGTAAATATGAGCAAACAACAGAAAAAGAAGAAAGAAATTACAATAGACAGCTTCTGTATAGGTAATGAGCAAAGAGAGAACAAAACAGAGGGGGAGGAATCAGCAAAGGAAAAATCAGAAATTCCAGCAAATTGAATACAGGCTTTGGAAGAACTCAAAATGCAACTCAAAACACAATGAAGAGAGGCTGAAGACTATTGGGAAAAGAACTTAAAAACTAAGATAAGTCACCTGGAAACAGAAAATAGTGTCTTGAAAGCCAAAATCAACCAGCTGGAAAATGAGGCAAAGGAGATGAAAGATGAGGTGAAGAAGATGAAAGATGACCCCCAAAGAAAATCAGACCAGAAGGAGGATGACCAAAAAGCCAGGGATGAAATTCAGTCTTTAAGAACCAGAATACAACAACTAGAATTAAGTGACCTCACAAGGCAGCAGTACACTATAAAACAAAACAAAAGAATGAAAAAATTAAAGAAAATAGGAAACATCTCATTCACAAAACAAAAGATTTAGAAAATCATTCAAGGAGAGAGAATTTAAGAATCATTGGTCTACCAGAAGACCATGACAAAAGAAAAAGCCTGGACATAATACTACAGGAAATTATTCAGGAAAACTTCCCCGATATCCTAGAACAAGAGGGAAAAGTGGAGATTGAAAGAATCCACAGATCACCTACTGTACTTAATCCCCAACTGATAACACCCAGAAATGTTATAGCCAAATTCAAGAACTATCAGACCAAAGAAAAAATATTATAAGTTGCAAAGAAAAAGTCATTCAGATACCATAGAACCACAGTGAGAATAACGCAGGATCTGGCTGCATCTACACTGAAGGACCAAAAGGCATGGAATATGATATTCCAGAAAGCAAGAGAACTAGGTCTACAACTAAGAATCAACTACCCAGTAAAACTGACTATATTCTTACAGGGGAAAGTAAAACAAAATAGAAGAATTCCAAGAATTTGTAAAGAAAAGAGCAGACCTGAACAGAAAATTTGATGTCCAAGCATAGAACTCAAGAGAACCATCAAAATGTAATTTGAAAAGAGGGAAAAAAGAAAAACAAAACAAAACAAACAAACAAAAACCTTTTTTTAAGAGACTCAATAAGTTAAAATGATATGTATCCCTATAGGAAAAGAGGTCATTGGTAACTCTTAAAAACTGTTGTTATCACCTGGGCAGCTAGAAGAATTACACTTAGAGGGAACAGTGACATACTGTATAGGATGAAATAATAAGACATAAATAAGTATATAGATATATGTATGCATAAATATATGTAAGTATATATATATGTATATATATACACAACTAGAGCTAAAAAAAGAGGTTAATACTAAAAGAAATGGGAAAAGAAAAAAGGGGGTAATTTATATGTCACAAAGAAGCTCATAGTGGGAGGGGTGAGAACATCAATACACTGGAAGGGTAAAGAGGTTGGAGACAAGAAATACTTAACTCTTACGTGCATTGAAATTGACCCAAAGAGGGAAGAACAATCCAATCCACTGGGGCAGAGAATATATTTGTGCCCTATAGGGGAATAGAAGGTAATGACTGGACTAGTGGGGAGGGAAGCAATATAAGGAAGGGAGATGGGGGGGTAGTTTTAAAAAGACTGCAAAGAAAATAAGGGGGGGGAATAAGAAGGGAGGGCAGTAGAAAGGGAAGTAAAATAAGGGAGGGACCTAGGGAGACTGATTAAAAATAAACATTGGTGTAGAAGGAAATAGTGAAAGAAGAAAAGGCAGGACTAGGAGTAGAAATCAAAATGCTGGGAAATACACAGCTGGTAATCATAACTCTGAATGTGAATGGAATGAACTCACCCATAAAACGCAAGCAAATAGCAGAATGGATTAGAATCCAAAACCCTACCATATGCTGTGCACAAGAAACATACATGAGGAAGATAGATACGCATAGGGCGAAAGTAAGAGGATGGAGCCAAATCTATTGGGCATCAACTGATAAAAAGAAGGCAGGAGTCACAATCATGATATATAACAAAGCCAAAGTAAAAATAAATCTAGTCAAAAGATATAGGGAAGGTAATAACAACCTGATAAAAGGCAGTATAGACAACGAGGAAATATCAGTACTCAACTCAACAACTGAATGGCATAGCATCCAAATTTCTAAAGGAGAAGCTTCTAGTGGAGCTCAAGGATGAAATAGATAGAGAAACTATACTAGTGGGAGACCTGAACTTTCCTCTATCCAAACTAGATAAATCAAACCAAAAAATAAATAAGAAAGAAGTAAGAGCAGTGAATGAAATCTTAGAAAAATTAGAGTTAGTAGATATGTGGAGAAAAATAAATAGGGACAAAAAAGAATACACCTTCTTTTCAGCAACACATGGCCCATCCACAAAGATTGACCATGTATTAGGGCATAAAATCATTGCAAACAAGTGCAAAAGAGCAGAAATAAAAAATGCAACCTTCTCAGTTCACAATGCAATGAAAATAATAATTAGTAAAGGTACATGGAGAGGTAAATAAAAAATTAATTGGAAATTAAACAACACAATTCTCCAAAACCAGTTAGTCAAAGAACAAATCATAGAAACAATTAATAACTTCACTGAAGGAAATGACAATGAGGAGACATCCTTTCAAAATCTATGGGATGTAACCAAAGCAGTTCTCATGGGGAAATTTATATACTTGAATTCATATATTAACAAAATAGGGAGGGCAGAGGTCAATGAATTGGGCTTGCAAATTAAAAAACTAGAAAGTGAACAAATTAAAAATCCTAATTAAAACTAAATTAGAGATTCTAAAAATCAAAGGAGCAATTAATAAAATTGAAAGTCAAAGAACTATTGATTTAATAAATAAGACTAGAAGCTGGTACTTTGATAAAACAAATAAAATAGACAAAGTACCGGTCAATCTCATTACAAAAAAGGAAAGAAGAAAACTAAATTGACAGTATCCAAGATGAAAAGGGAGACTTAAACTCTAATGAAGAGGAAATTAAGGCAATCATTAAAAACCACTATGCCAAATTATATGGCAACAAATATGGCAATCTAGGTGATATAGATTACTTACAAAAATACAAATTGCCTAGACTAACAGAAGAAGAAATAGATTACCTAAACAACCCCATATCAGAAAAAGAAATTGAACAAGCCATCAAAGAACTACCTAAGAAAAAATCCCCAGGTCCAGATGGATTCACAAATGAATTCTATCAAACATTCAAAGAACAACTAACCCCAATATTATATAAACTATTTCACAGAATAAACAAAGAAGGAGTTCTACCAAATTCATTTTAGGACACAAATATGGTACTGATCCCAAAGCCAGGCAGGTCAAAAACAGAGAAAGAAAACTATAGTACAGGCTCCTTAATGAATGTAGATGCAAAAATCTGAAATAGGATACTAGCAAAAAGACTCCAGCAAGTCATCACAATGGTTATTCACTATGACCAGATAGGATCCATACCAGGAATGCAAGGCTGGTTCAATATTAGGAAAACTATCCACATAATTGACCATATTAACAAGCAAACTGACAAAAATCACATGATTATCTCAATAGATGCAGAAAAGGCTTTTGATAAAATACAACACCCATTCCTATTGAAAACACTAGAAAGCATAGGAATAGAAAGGCCTTTCCTAAAAATAATAAACAGTATATATCTAAAACCATCAGCAAACATCATCTGCAATCAGGATAAACTAGAAGCCTTCCCAATAAGATCAGGAGTGAAACAAAGATGCCCATTATCACCTCTATTATTTAACATTGTACTAGAAACATCAGCTGTAGCAATTAGAGAAGAAAAAGAAATTGAATGTATTACAATTGGCAATGAGGAGACCAAGCTATCACTCTTTGCAGATGATATGATGGTCTACTTAAAGAATCCTAGAGAATCAACCAAAAAGCTAGCCAAAACAATCAACAACGTTAGCAAAGTCACAGGATACAAAATAAACCCACATAAATCATCAGCATTTCTATATATCTCCAACCCATTTCAGCAGCAAGAATTAGAAAGAGAAATTCCATTTAAAAATCACCCTAGACAATACAAAATACTTAGGAATCTATCTGCTGAGACAAACACAGGAACTATATGAACACAACTACAAAACACTCTCCACACAATTAAAACTAGATCTAAACAATTGGAGAAACATTGATTGCTCATGGGCAGGACTAGCTAACATAATAAAAAAATGACAATCCTGCTCAAATTAATTTACTTATTTAGTGCCATAGCCATTGAACTACCAAAAAAACCCTTTTTACTGAATTAGAAAAAACCATAACAAAGTTCATTTGGAAGAACAAAAGATCAAGGATATCCAGGGAAATCATGAAAAAAAATGCAAAGGAAGGAGGACTTTCAGTCCCAGATCTCAAACTATATTTTAAAGCAATGGTCATCAAAACAATTTGGTACTGACTAAGAGACAGAAAGGAGGATCAGTGAAATAGACTAGGGGTAAATGACCTCAGCAAGATAGTCTATGATAAGCCCAAAGATCCCAGTTTTTAGGACCAAAACCCACTATTTGATAAAAACTGCTGGGAAAATTTGAAGACAGTATGGGAGGGATTAGGTTTGAATCAACATCTCACACCCTACACCAAGATAAACTCAGAATGAGTGAATGACCAGAATTTAAAGAAGGAAACTATATAAGCAGATTAAGCGAACACAGAATAGTATACTTGTCAGATCTTTGGGAAAGGAAAGACTTTAAAACCAGGCAAGAGCTAGAAAAAATCACAAAATGCAAAATAAATAATTTTGATTACATCAAATTAAAAAGGTTTTGTACAAACAAAATTAATGCATCCAAAATTAGAAGGGATGCAACAAATTGGGAAACAATCTTCATTACAAAAACCCCTGATAAAGGTCTAATTACTCAAATTCATAAAGAACTAATCCAGCTGTACAAAATAATCAAGCCATTCTCCAACTGATAAATGGGTAAGGGACATGAATAGGCAATTTTCAGTTAAAGAAATCAAAACTATTAATAAGCACATGAAAAAAGTGCTCTAAATCTCTAATAATCAGAGAAGTGCAAATCAAAGCAACTCTGTGGTGTTACCTCACACCTAGCAGATTGGCTAACATGACAACAAAGGAAAGTAATGGATGCTGGAGGGGATGTGGCAAAGTTGGGACATTAATGCATTGCTGGTAGAGTTGTGAATTGATCTAACCATTCTGGAGGGCAATTTGGAACTATGTCCAAAGGACTCTAAAAGACTGTCTGCCCTTTGATCCAGCCATAGCACTGCTGGGTTTGTACCCCAACGAGATAATAAGGAAAAAGACCTGTACAAGAATATTCATAGCTGCACTCTTTGTGGTGGCCAAAAATTGGAAAATGAGGGGATGCCCTTCAATTGGGGAATGGCTGAACAAACTGTGGTATTATTGTGCTCAAAGGAATAATAAAGTGGAGGAATTCCATGGAAACTGGAACAACCTCCAGGAAGTGATGCAGACCGAGAGGAGCAGAACCAGGGAAACATTATACACAGAGACTGAGACACTGTGGTACAATCAAATGTAATGGACTTCTCCATTAGTGGCAATGCAGTGATCCTAAACAAATTGGAGGAATCTACGAGAAAGACCACTATCCACATTGAGAGGAAACAGAGTGGGAGTAAAAACACCAAAGAAAAACAACTGCTTGAATACATGGGTTATGGGGATATGGCTGGGGATTGTAAACCTCAAAATTTCTTAGACTTATAAATGTTGGAAATTTAAAATCTAAGAATTTTTGAATTTTTTTTGTTTGAGATTGTATTTTTATAAAAATCCAAGAATTTTGTTTAAGATTTTACTTTTATAAAAAAAATTCAAAGATTTTGATTCTGTTTGAGAAAAGATCTTCAAGAAAGAAGCTTGAAATTTTTATATCCAGAGAATGAACTGTTGCAGAAAGATGCCGAAAACCTACACTTCATCAAGAAGATCAAGAATGAACTTTGAAATTTCCAACATTTATAAGTCTAAGAAATTTTGAGGTTTACAGGATGGAGACTCTAAATGAACATCTTAGTGCAAACAACAACATGGAAATAGGTTCAGATCAAGAACACAAGTAATACCCAATGAAATTGTGCATTGGCTGCGGGAAGGGTGGGTAGAGGGGAGGGAGGGAAATAAAGTGAGTTTTGTAACCAAAATAATAAAATAAAATCAAAGGAAAAAATAAAAATAGAAATCAACACCAAAAAAAGAGAAAGCAATGGAGAAAATGATAATAATGCAAATTGAACTTTAATGCATATCATGTAGACCTTCTTCTGAGAGTCTTATTAAACACTTACTAATCAGTGGATAGAGAACCAGGTCTATAGATGGGAGGTCCTGGGTTCAAATGTGACCTCAGATACTTCATAGCTGTGTATGACCCTAGACAAGTAATTTGATTCCCATTACCTAGCCCTTACAGCTCTTCTGCCTTGGAACCAATGCTTAGTATTGATTCTAATACAGATGGTAAGAGTTTTTTTAAAATATTACCAGCATAACTATAGGAGGATAGATATTGGACTAATGACTAAAAATACTGGTTTTTATTACTGGGCCTCAGTTTCTTCATCTGTAAAATGAAGGGATTGGACCAAATCATATCTAAGGTCTCTTTGAGCTCTAAATCCATAATGTGGTTAGTATGTAGAATCAGAAGAAGTAAAATAATAGTTGATATGTTTATGGTGCTTTAAATACATTATGTAATTTGATACAACAAATCTAGGAGATACTTATTATTATTATTCCCATTTTACAGATGAAGAAATTGAAGTTTAGAGATATTATGGCATTTGCACCGCAAATAAGTGTGTGAGATTAGATTTGACCTTCTGTCTTCTTGACACCAAGTCCAGCATTTCAGCCACTACATTTTCCTTAGAATCTTACCTCTGTTACTTGGATCACTGATTTAGAGTTGGACAGGACCTCAGAGGCCATCTAATCCAAGATTTCTCAAATTGAAGAGCCCCAAAACAGCCCAAGTTTAATTGTGTAGGTTTTTAATGAATCTTATGTTATTCAGTCATGTCTGATTTGAGGGGAATGGTTTGTGACTTCCTTCTCTTACTCATTTTATAGATGTGGAACCTGAGGCAAACAAGGTTAAGTGACTTGTCTAGAGTCACACAGCTGGTGTCTGAGGCCAGATTTCAACTTAGGAAGATGAATCTTACTGCCTTTAGATCCAGCACTCCTATCTACTAGCTATTTGTTAATAGAAATCAAAATAAATTTTAAATTTAATTTTAATTAAAAATAAAATTAAAATTTTAGAGAATTTTATTATAAGCATCCTGCCACAGCTTTGTTAAAACTGAAGGATTCTACTACCATGGAAAAGTTTAAGAGCCCCTAGATTCAAATCAAAGCTCCTCATTTTATAAAGGAGGTAACTGAGGCTCAGAAAAATTTAGTAATTTCCCTAAGGTCACATGGGTGTTAAGGGGCAGAGTCAGGATTTGAACCAAGGGCCTCTTCAATCCAAATCTACGGAGTGTTCCTACTGCACTAGGGTGCTTCTCTTACTGCCTCATTTTTCTACTCAAAACAAGATACCTGGGGGCAGTTAAGTGACTCAGTGGATTGAGATCCAGATCTAGAAATTGGAAGTCCTGTGTTCAAATTTTAGCTCAAACTTTATAACTGTGTGACTCTGGGAAATTTGCTTAACTGCCATTGTTTAACCCTTAGTGCTTTCCAGTCCTGGAACCAATACATGGTAAGGGAAGGGTTAAAAAAATCCCTGCACTTACTATCCAGTCACTTCTCTTCCTGAAACCTTCATTTCCTCTTCTGTAAAGTGAGAGGATTAGACTCTAATCTCTAGGGACCCCTCCAGCTCTGATATTGTGTGAATAGGATCACTGACATCTGTGCCTTTAGTCTGGGACTTTGGATTATTTTCTGATGATGCCAGAGGAAGGAGGGGAACCCAGATTTCAGTCTGCAAAATCGAGTCTCCTTAGGGAGGGACCCAGCCAGTCCCTCCCAAGAGCAAACCCTCTAGGCAAAGCTTTAGCTAACACCCACAATTTGACACGTTTGTTGCAGGGACACAGAAAGAAAAAAAACCCAAAGGGAACAGGGAGGTCAGGCAGCAAAAGGGGAACAACATAAAGTCATCTGTACAATAGCATGTTTACAGCCCTCACTAGAAACCCCACTTCTAGAGCAGTCCATCATCAGCTTGAGCTGCCCCTGGGTTTTCTGTTGTATTCTCAATGAGAAAGAGACCGCAGTGGACCCTGAGCTTTATCCCTCTGCCATTGCGGTCAGGATGCCTCCTTCTAGAAGAGGTTTCACTCTGGTTTAAAAAGGAACTTCCTGGGGCACTTAGGTAGCACAGTGGATAGAGTTCCAGGTCTGGATTCCAGAGGACTTGGGTTCAAATGTGTCCTGGATACTTCCTAGCTGTGAGACCCTGGGCAAGTCACTTCACTCCAATTGCCCAGCTCTTACCACTCTCTTCTGCCTTAGGCTTACTATGGATGCTCAGACAGATGATAAGAGTTTTAAGGGAGAAAAAGATTAATTTCCCCCTCTACCCAACAAGACCAAAAAAAAAAAAAAAAGCTCATATCCTTAAACAGAAGAGACATGATAAACATTTTAATTGAATTGAGACGGTGGGGTTACACAAACATTCCCTCGGAAGGGAGAAGGATCTCTAAGTAGGATATCCCATTGACAAATAACTCCTTAAGCACGGAGGCTGCCGAAGCAAGCGCCTGGATTACGCTGACGGGAGAACTTCCCTTTTCTCTAAAAGCCCTGGGTTGGCAGCAGCGATGCAGGTTGTCTTCTCCAGACCGGTAACAGTCGTGGAAGCTGCTGGGTGGAGACAGCGGAAACAGACAAGGCAACCTCCGTTCCTAAGAGTCTGGGACTGTGTAGCGAGAAAGAATAGGGCAGAGAGCCTGGAGCTAGAGGAGGCTCCAATGGCCAAGAAAGGGGGAGGATCCTAAAGCGGAGAGGAACTCCTTGGAGAAAGGAACTAGGAAGACATCAGGGGAAAGTGATCCTTCGCCTTCAGGTTAGTGCTCGAAGAGGAAGCCCTAGAGAGAACAGAATCTCAAAGCATCCAAAGCCAGCCTAGCGTGGCTCTCGCTCTTTATCTCGCCATTTTCTTGGCGGGTGAGCTCAGAGCCAAAGACATCTTCCCGAGGGTGTCCTTGTATTCACTGGCACTGCCCAGCTGAGTCTTGGAGTCCCCTCTTGGGCTGCAGGTCCCACTGCCAATGACACAGCCTCCACCAAGGGCTCCATAGCCGCCACTGACTGGGCTGGACCGGAAGCCATAGGTGCTGGCACCGCTAAGCCCAAATCCAGCCCCTGTGCTGGCATTCCCAGGCATGGTGCTGCTGATCACAGCTGAAAAGAAAGGGAGAAAGAGGGTGAGACTGTGTCCTGGAGAAACCAGGAAGACCTGACTATATATTATATATGTATAACCTCCCAATTCACTAAAATTTACTTTTGAATGACATGCTGGCATTTTCTTATTCATTCATTTTCAACCCTTACCTTCTGTCTTTGAAACTATGCAACAACCTTTTCCAAGGCAGAAGAACAGTAAGGGCTGGCCAGTCAGTGTAAGGACCTTGCTCAGGGTCACACAGCTTAGGAAATGTCTGAGGTCAAATTCGAACCCATGTCCTCCCTACTCCAGGTTTGGTGTTCTATCCCCTAAGCCACCTACCTGCCTCCTCTGGTACTTTAAAATTGAGACGTTAATAACTACAAAGAAATATTTCAATGTACAAAGAAGAGTAAAGAAAAACGTTGAACTTCTGCTATACAGATTTTTGAAAAGAAATATTCATTTTTGCTAAATTTAGCCAAGAAGACATTGGGCAGCTAGGTGGCATAATGGATAGAGTGACAAGCCTGGAGTCAGGAAGAAGTCAGTTCACATCTGGTCTCACACACTTACTAGGGGTGTGACCCTGGACAAGTCATTTCACCCTGATGACCTCAATTTCCAAATGATCTGGAGAAGGAAATGGCAATCCACTCTGGTGTCTCTGCCAAGAAAACCCCAAATGGGGCCATGAAGAGTCAGATACAACTGAACAACATAAAGAAACAAAATCACGCTATGTTCCTTTCTGTACTTTATTTTGTTGTTGTTTAATTCTGGGCATCTTATAAATTATTCATTAAATGGACAAGTTGAGCCAATATAATAAAAAATGATAAAGAGACTTCTTCAGTGTCATACCAAACTACTCAAAAATTATTTTATAGAACTAGAAAAAAAAATAATAACAAGATTCATGTGGAAGAATGAAAGGTCTAGAATATCAAGGGAATAAATGAAAAAAATATGAAGAAAGGAAGCCTAGCCAACCCAGGTACCAAACTGTACTCTAAAGCAGTAATCATCAAAACGATCTGGTACTGACTAAGAATTAGAGTAGTGGATAAATAATCTAGTGTTTGGAAAACCAGAAGATTCAAAAGCTTAAGGGGGAAGAACTCACTAAACAAAAATTGCTGGGAAAACTGGAAAATGGTATGGCAGAAAACAGTATGGCACAACATCTTACATCATATGCCAGAATAAAGTCAAAATGAATACTTGATCTAGAAGGACACCATAAACAAATTATAGAGAACGCTGAAGACTTTACTTGTCAGACTTAAGGATACAGGAAGGATTTATGACCAAATAAGATGTAATGAACATTACAAAAGATGAAATGGATCATTTTAATTACATTAAATGAGAAAGATCTTGTACAAAACCAATGCAACCAAGAATAGAAGGGAAACAACAAACTTGGTGTGTGGGGAGGGAATTTATAGCAAATGTCTCTGACAAAGGTCTAATCTCTCAAATATATAGAGATCTGAGGCAAATTTATAAGAATACAAAGCATCCCCCAGTTGACAAATGGTCAAAGGCTATGAACATGCAATTCTCAAAGGAAGAAATCAAAGCTATCTCTAGTTATATGAAGAAATGCTCCATATTGCTATTTATTAGAGAAATGTAAATTTAAAACAATTTTGAGATATTGCCTCAGATTTGTCAGATTGTCAGATTGACTTGTCAGATTGGCTAACATGACCAAAAAGAAAAATGATCAATGTTGGAGGTGACATGGAAAAATTGGGACATTAATACACTGTTGCTGGAACTGTGAATTGATACAATCATTCTGGAGACCAGTATGGAACCACTCAAAGGGTCCAAAAATTATGTATGCTTTTTTGGCCCAGCAATACCACCCTTGGTTCTGTATCCCAAAGAGATAAGAGGTAGGGGCAATGGATCTACCTATACAAAAATATTTTGAACAGCTCTCTTTTTAGTGGTAAAGAACTGGAAATTGAGGGGTTGTCCATCACTTGGGGAATGGATGAACAAGTTGTGGTATGTGGTTGTGATGGAATACTATTGTACCATAAGACATGGCAAACAGGATGTTCAAAAAAACCTGGAAAGACTTATATGAACTGATGCAAAGTGAAGTGAGCAGAACCAAGAGAACAGTTTATAAACTGACAGAAATATTTTAGGATAATCAACTGTGAAAGAAAAGTTCCCAAGATATCTACAAGGGACCCAGGATGAAAATATGTTATCCAGAGCCAAAGAAGGAGTGATTTCTGATCAAAGCTTGCCATTCTTCACTTCATCTCCTTCATGAGTTTTGTATTATATGGGTGATAAGTGTCTTCTGTCATGGCTTGACTGTATAACCAATATCAGACTATTTACTGCATATAGGAAGTGGGGAAAAGAGGAGGGGGAAAATATGATTCCTAAAATGTCAGAAAACAATTGTCAAAAATTGTTTCTACATGTAACTGAAAAATAAATTTGAAAAATTGAAATTCAAAAATTGTAACGATCGCTTTGTTTTTTACCTGTCATTTATCCACTAACATCCTTCCCCTGAGTCTTCTCTTTTAATAACCATGTAGGGAAAGTCAAGTAAAATAGGTCAATGTTACAAAAGGTAGCAGTGGTCCTCTGGCAATAATCCTTGAAAAAGTATCCAAAACCTTGTCTTTGAGGGGCAACTAGGTGGCTCAGTGGATTGAGGGCCAGGCCTGGAGTCAGAAGAACCTGGGTTCAAATATGGTCTCAGACTCTTCCCAGCTGTGTGACCCTGGGCAAGTCACTTGACCCCCATTGCCTAGCCCTTACTACTTACTTTTCTGCCTTGGAACCAATACACAGCTTTGGTTCCAAGATGGAGGGTAAGGGTTTAAAAAAAAAAAAAGATGGTCATTAAATGGGTATTTGAAGTTTTATGGTTGTTGGTTGGTTGTTTTATTTTTGTCTGATTGGAGGGGAAAGGGAGAATTCATTTTTCTAGAACCTCTTGATTGCTTGGGGAGAGGGTGGGAGTGATGTGTTTGAAAGAGAGGCTCTTTGTAAGAAGGTAAGTTTTTCTCTGCATGGTGTCTCTCCCATTAGACTGTAGGCTCTTAGTGGGTGGGTTCTCTCAGAGAATTGTAAATCAAGGCCAGGTATAGAATGTATTTATGACTCCATGCTGTTCCTCTTCCTGACCTCTGTTCACTACTTTTCTGGACCCCTCTAATAATCCTGTCAAGCATGTAATGTTAATGGAGGCTTTGCTTAGAGAATGTTCTCTTGGGAGGGACTGGACCAGCTCCTCCCTTGAGAGCAGCAATAGTCTTGTGCTTTTCTTTCTATTCCTTGTAATTGGCATTATGCCTGAGTCAGAGTAGGTGCTTTGTTAAATATTAGTTTACTCTATTGGTTTGTTCTATGAGCAAGACAGAATTTCGGAGGCTCCAAAGAAACATGAGATGTGCAAATTTAGAGACGTCTCCATCCCAAAGGTTTATACACACTATTTGTGCCCAACCCATGGTAGCTGGTCCGATCAATCACTATTGGACACACTGTACACTGACCCTGACATAGTGATGCCATTTGTGCCCTCTGAGTACAAAGGACAACAACCAGCCTGTCACTGACTGTAAAGCCCTTGAAATTTGCACCCCAAAGAGATCATAAGGAAAAAGACACGTACAAGAGTATTCATAGCTGCGCTCTTTGTGGTGACCAAAAACTGGAAAATGAGGGGATGCCCTTCAATTGGGGAATGGCTGAATAAACTGTGGTGATGGAATACTATTGTGCACAGGCAAGGATTGGTGATCTGGAGGCTTTCTATATGAACTGGGAGAACCTCAATGAACTGATGCAGAGTGAAATGAACAGAATCAGAAGAACACTGAGCACAAAGTAAAACATTGTGGAACAATACAATGTAAAAGACTTTGCTTTTAGTAGCAATGCAGTAAGCCAGGACCCTTCTGAAGGACTTATGGGAAAGAATGCTATCCACATTGGGAGAAAGAACTATGGGAGTAGAAATGCAGAAGAAGAACATGTGACATCCCTTATCACATGTTTATATGGGGATGTGATTTGGGGTTTAGGCTTTTAAAAAATCACTCTCTAGAAAAGATGAATAATATGGAAATCAGTATCAAGTGACAACATTTGTACCACCCAGTGGAATTGCTTGTTGCCTCTGGGAGTGGAAAGAGAAGAGGGGAGGGAAAGAAAATGAATCATAGAAACATGGAAAAATATTAGAAAGAAAGAAATAAAAGTTTTAAAATAAATAAAAGCACATTTTAACAGGTAAAAAATTAAAAGATGATAGCTCTTAATTGCTAAAAAAAAAAAAAGTAAAGCCCTTGAAAGAAGTGAGGAACAAAGCTATCGCCTGTGGTTCCTTTCCCACTTAAAATGCCAGTACAGAAGGCAAAGGTGACACCTCAGGATGAAGGTGTACAACTGTTAGCAGCAAGAATAAATGGTCAGAGGCACAGTGGATAGAGTTCCAGGACAGGAGTCAAAAGTCCTGGGTTCAAAAATGGCCCCAGGGATTTCTTAGTTGGGTGACCCTGGGCAAGTCACTTAATCTCCATTGCCTATTATTTCTTACCACTCTACTGTCTTGGCATCAACACACAGTATTGACTCTAAGATGGAAGAAAAGGGTTTCCTACTTTTCAAGTATCAACTGATTTTAATTGATGATGGATTTTCAAGATACTTACAAATGCTCACAGAATTGGTGTACTCTCCAGACATCCTATAGGAAAGAAAAGAGTAGATCTGAGCTCCCCCGCATGGTACGGTATCCCAGAATGACAAACATGGTAAACTAATATAAATTAACATCCAGAAAGGGAGACTAGATCAATACAAAAACCCTGGAAGCCAGACTCCATTCATTCATTCTTTCTGACTGTCTTCCTTGCATTCACTCCATCCCCACATCTCCAGGCTCCTAGTCATCTGCTAACTTCTCTTCACTCATCAAAATAAGAGAGTTACAGCTGAATAGACCTTGGGGACCAGCCAGGGCAATACCCAGAGTTTACACAGGAGGAAAGTAAAACCCTAAGGGGGCAATTGATATACTTAGAACCATCATTAAGTGAGAGCACCAGTGTCTGAAGCCAGGTCCCAAGGGAAGAGGCTGAATAAATCTCCTGTGTCTTAGACTTGCTTCTCTCAATTCTAATTAAGCCCCATTTTCTTTCCACACATCAGTAGCCACACTTAAATCAGATGATCTCCACTTAGGGCTGTTCTTCACCCTCACCTGCACTCCTCGCCCTCCAGGAGCTTCCTGTAGGTAGCAATCTCAATGTCCAGGGCCAGCTTGGTGCTCATCAGCTCCTGGTAGTCCCTCAGCAAGCGGGCCAGCTCCTCTTTGGAGCAGTGCAGGGCACCCTCCAGTTCATCCATCTTGGCCCGGGCATCTTTCAGGGCACAGTCACCCCTCTGTTCAGCATCTGCAATGGCTGTCTCCAGGTTGGAGCACTGTGGGGCAAAGGGTCAGTTCTAAGATGCCCAAGTCTACCCTCCCATTCACCATCTAATTATTGTAGTTGGCTCCAGATGGAAGCTACTACATCCCTGCTGAGAGTAAGGTGAGATGGGGGTGAGGGGGAGTCGCTGCTAAGTGATCCAGGGAGAAACCTTATGTTTGAAGACAAGTGTTTCCATTAGGACCCTCAGGAAAACATTTTTCGACTTTCTGCGTTAGAGTTTGGAGCTAATTGCCAGGGCTGGGGACATGTAATGCAGAGGCATAGGGCTATGCACAAAGAAATAACACTGAATGAGGAGAGGGGGAGGGAAGGGAATTTGCAGGGGGTCCAGCCTGAGTGTGAAGGATGAGAAGAATGTGTAAAGTACATACAGATGGGCTGAACCTGGAATGAGGCTAAGTGTGCTGGTTGAAGACAATGAGTAGGGAAGGAGATAAGTTTAGCTAGGGAGGAGGAGAGATAAGAAGGCTTTAAGGATGGAGGATAGGGAATAGGGCTGGGTAGAAGAGATGGAAGCCTGACTGTAAGATAGACTGAGTGGAGAGAAAGAGTTAAATACCAGAAATGAAAAGAACAAATATTGGGGATTGTGGGAGCTAGGGAACAAAATTCAAGGACTATGGGTGGGGACTCCATCTCCTTCCCAGTTTAAGTTCAGGGTCCCAGAGCATCCCACCTCCCCATTCTAAATGCACTCACCTGCTTCTTCACACTCTCAGACTCTGAGCGAAGCCTCTGGATGAGTCTGGTCAGCTCGGATATCTCATTCTTGGTGTGTTTGAGATCATCCCCATGCTGGCTGGCTGCCAACTGTAACTCCTGGAACTGGATTCCAAAGCAGTGTCACTGACCCCAAACAAGCATTTGGTGCTAACCAGAGTGAATGGCAGAGCATCCCTGTACTAGTAGGCTGAGATGGTCAGGGAAGAGATCTGTGGGAAACATCCCATTCAGACCCAATCTGTGAGCCATTGTGAGCACCTGAGGGGGAGGATTTTGTTCTTCTTTACATTTATTCAGGATCTAGCACAACTCATTTCATCAAAGGTATTTCTGAGTTAATTAAGTAATTAAGTCACTTGTTAATATTTATATGCTTTTAATTTTCATCTCAGACAATTTCCGTTCAACTGACTGCCCCATTACTTCTAACGTGACCATGAGAATATCCCAAACTCTCCTTTTATCTCCATAAAGCTCACATTGATCCATGAAAGGATCCTCTACTTCAAAAAAAGTGCACAGGTCAGTTAGGGAAGCTTCAGGTTGTAAACAGCTATCATAGTAATGGAGGAATAAGTAAATGTGAAAGGAAGAGATAGAGAAAGTAAAAGAGAGATAGATACAGAGACAAATAGAAACAAAGAGACAAAAATGGAGACAGATGCTACTGAAAAAGATGAAATTTTGACTTCATGTAAAAGAAAAACTCGCAAACTACTAGCTATCCAATCAATCTGAAAGGAGAATGGGAAAGTTCAACAAGGTGGCACAGTAGATAAAGTACAGGATCTGGAGTCAGGAAGATCTGAGTTCAAATGTGGCCTCTGATACTTACTAGCTGGGTGACCTTGGGCAAGTCAGTTAACCCCGTTTACCTCAGTTTCTTCATTTGTAAATGAACTGAAAAGGAGGCAGCTAGGTGGCTCAGTGAATTGAGAACCAGGTCTAGAGACAGGAGGTCCTGGATTCAAATTTGGCCTCAGTCACTTCCTAGCTATGAAACCCTGGGCAAGTCACTTAACCCCCATTGCCTAGCCCTTACTGCTCTTCTGCCTTAGTAATGATTCTAAGACAGAAGATTAGGGGTTCTTTTTAATTAACTGGAAAAGGAAATGGCAAAATACTCCAATATCTCTCAAGAAAACCCCAAATGGGGTTACAAAGAGCCAGAAGTCTCCCCTTCCCAGTGGTCTCCAAGCAAAGACATGATGCCCACTTAGAGGAGATTTTGGTTCAGATCCTCATTGAACTCAATGAATCTCTGGGTTCTCATCCAGTCCTGAAATTTGGCCATTTTGATCTAGAGATAATCCAAGCCTGAGCTGAACTCCCTTTTGATAACACAAATAATTTTTTAAAAACTGAATTCTATGGCAACAATATGTCTTTAATGAATCATTCAATGAATGATTTCAATGAAATATTCATTAGACAAATACAGTCTACTCTCCATTCTCCACCTGTGAATATTCAAGTTATCTTCTCTCTGACTCTTCTGGTGCTTCTGGACTCCCAAGAGAATGGAGATCCTTCCCACCCTCTTCTGATTTTATCCCACCCCCAGGGGAATGATAACTTTGTTCTTCTTCTATATGAGTCTGCTTGGTGTTTTTCATCACTGTCATTATTATTATCAACAATAATAATTGCAATAGCCATAATAACAGCTTACACCGGTGCTGTTCTTTATGTCTCCATTACACATATTATCTAATTTGATCTATTTGAGGATGATAGTCAGCCAAGGTGGGAATGGGTGTCTCCTCTCAGTATACTTCATCTAAATGTTTGCCTCTAGAATAAGGGTCCAGGAACTTGTTTTTTAAATGTTTTGATCCCTGATTGCAATATAATTGGTTTCCCTTATAATCCTAGATCTTTTATTTATGCATTTAAAAATCTGATTCTAGAAAGGGCTCCAAGGGCTCCATCAGACTCCACCAAAGGAGTCTAGGTCACAAAAAAGTTGAGAACCCAGCCTACGCCATTGATTATGTATCTCAGTGTCTGAGTCAATTGAGCTAACTCTTCATCTTAGAGGATAACAAAAGGAAGAGTAGCAGAAATAATTGAAAATTTATTTTTTAATGATTCTGAAAAATATTCGGCCAGAAAAATGACCCAAGAAGAATCTTTCCTCCCTGGCACACATGAAGAACCTTTGATTTCATTTCAGAGGACCAGAGCTCAAATCTCAGTTTCCCCGTGTGTAAAATGAGGGTGTTGGACTTGATAATCTAGATATTCCATCTTTAAGTCTTGTTATCTTCTAAAAAAACAATGCGGAAGCAACTCTAGAACAAGAATCAGAAAATCTGCCTGAATTTAAAACTAACCCTATTGAATAAAGAATTTGCTCCAGGACTTCAGGGTGTTGCATTGTATACTCCCAAGGTGGATTTCAGAGCAGTGAAGTGGTTCACTGGTTAAGAGAATTGGACTTAGAGTCAGGAAGATCTGAGTTCAAATGAGGTCTCAGACACTTGCTAGCTATGTAACCCTGGGCAATCGTTCTTAGCATTACTTGCCTCATCTGTAAACTGAGGGGGCTAGGCTTAAGTTTCCTTTCAGATTTAAAGTTTTGAACCTATGTATGGGAGGCAGGGTTTAAAAGACTCATTGTGCCTGTAGACCATATTAGGAGGAGCCCATGATTTCTGGTCTTCCTCCCCCCCCCCACCATCCTGTCTTCTAAGCATTGTAATAAGGGCTCTCTGTGGTTTATGGTTCCCTTGAGAGAAAGAGTCTGATATACCCCAAGGGGTATTAAGAAAGTCATCTTCCAGTGAGTAACCAAGTTATCTGAAGAATCACCTTCCCACCCACCAACCATTAGGAATGGTACGATTAAAGTGACTCATTCTCTCTCTCTTTCTCTTGAGCCCTGAAATTGGGTTTGATTGGAGAACTAGAAAAGATTCAGATCACAGCTGAAATAGCACCCCACCATTCCCCCCTCCCCAGCAATTAATTTTAATTAACAAGAGACACTAATAGTCCATGTCTATTACAGTCTTCTAAACCTGCTTCAAAACTCGCCTCACCTAGAAAGCTTTCCTTGGCTAACCCTACCCAATGTTTAATAAAGTCTGTACTCAGCCATTGTGTACCTATTTTATCCTAAAATCACTTTTTTTTAACCCCTACCTTCTGTCTTGGAATCAATACTATTTATTGGTTCCAAGACATAAGAGTGGTAAGGGCTAGGCAATGGGGGTAAGTGACTAGCTCAGGGTCACATAGCTAGGAAGTATATGAGGTCAGATTTGAACCCAGGACCTCCCATCTCTGGGTCTGACTCTCAATCCACTGAGCCACCCAGCTGCCCCCAACTTATTTATTTTTTAACCCTTACGTTCTCTCTTAGAATTCATACTAAGGCAGAAGATTCTAAAGCAGAAGAGTGGCAAAGACTAGTCAGTTTTCCAGGGTCACAAAACTAGAAAATATCTGAGGCCAGATATGAACCCAGAACATCCCATCACCAGGCCTGGTTCTCTGTCCACTGAGCCATCTAGCTGCCCCACTAAATTCACTTATAATACTTGACACCGTACATCTCTTTGCCTAGTGGTATATCCTGAGTGTATGTCCATTTCTTCCCCATCAGACAAGTATTTCTCCTAGGGAAGTGCCCAAGTGTCCCCAGGGATCTCAATCCCCAATTACCCAGAACTTCTGTCCATGCACACAGTGGGTCTTGAACCTTAGAACAGACCTCCAAGCAAAGAACAAGTTGGTGCACCAATCCCTGGACATGGGTTGTATGGGGATGCTCACCTTGGTCTGATACAAGTTCTCAGCCTCAGTCTTGCTTTTCATGGCAGTGTCCTCATACTTGTTCCTGACCTCATCGATGATGCTGCCCAGGTCTAGGTTTCGGTTATTGTCCATAGAGAGGATGACAGATGTATCACTGATATGTGACTGGATCTGGGCAATCTCCTACAAAGACAAAAGAAGTAGAAAGAAACTCAAATTGAAGTGACTTCCCAAGGAAACTTTGAAAAAATATAAGAAAAGATTCAGATACTTTGGTTTAGGGAAACTTGAAGATGGAGTCATTATCTGGGACCAACCACTAAGCAAGCTTTTATTGAGGAGATGACACTTGGATGGGAACTAACTCCAATGGAGCAAGATTTCAAGAGGGAGAGATTAGAGTGGAATGTTCCAGGCATGAGGGGCTGACTTTTGAAATGCAGAGGTGGGGGACCAGCAAGACAGGATTGGGGAGCAATGGACAGCCTAGTCTGGCTGACAGAGAAAAGAGGAGAGTAACGAGGTTGGGTCAGACAGATAAATTGAGATCAGACTGTAAGCTCCTTAAATTTCAGACTCAGTTCATATTTTGTCCAAGAGGCAGGAGGGAGTCACTGAAATTTCTTCAATGAGAGTGGCAAGACATGACCTGCACATGCTAATCCCTAATAGGAGAGTGCAGCACAGATTGGAAAAAAGTCCCTGTAGTGAAAAGACTATTTACATATGTCCCATAGGACATTTCTGGATAAACAACCCAATCTTATACGGTTTGGGGAATTCCATCACCCTAGAGATTTAGAAACTTGGCCTGTTTCCTAAAGGTTGTCCTGGCATCATCCTAAACCCTGAAGGGCACCAACAGCAACCTGGGTCTTGGAATTGGATAAGAATAAAGGTGCCTGAGAGGAGCTCTGCCAACCCCAGAGACTCCTGAATAGAAGGCATCCTCTACTGAGGCTGTGTTGATTAGAATTAGGAATGAATGGGGAGAGGACACCCAAGAAAAAAGGTATGAATAGAAAGAGACTTGGGTTAGCCAATAGGATGTCCTGAGAATCTGCCTTCCCCCAGTAGATGAGTATGTGTGTTTGTGTGTGTAGGAAGAGGGCGGACGTGGGGCCAAGAAGGGCTATCAAAGCTCCCTAAGTGGGGATCCAGTGGGGTTCGGGATGACCAGATAGAAGCCAAAGGAAGTATATGACTATGTTTTATAGAATGTCAAGATTGACCCGAACTACATATATTACATCAAAATTCCTCTCCTCCTTGACCCACCCCAAATGTGCATACTTGAGAATGGATTCTTAGAGCATCCAGTGTCTCAGAGCCTGGCATACCCACTTCATCACCTCTGCCTTTATCTCTGAAGTGACCTGCTACAAAGATTCTAGCAGGGATGGGTTGGAGCACAACCTCATAGGTGTCTGAGAAAGAATGAATGCCCATTTGAAAAGGAAAGAGGGGCCACTGAATCAGGAGACTTCTTTTCCAATTATTGTAATTATGATCAGGAGGGTGAAGGCAGCCCTCCGAGAGGCCAAGCATCATAGTGATTGCTAGAAGCCCAGATCAGTGTTTTAGTAAGAGACTGGAGGGAATCCTTGGATGAAGGTCATCCAGATCACTGCTTCCATGCAAGGGAAGGAGGAGAAGAAAGGGAGACAGAGGTAGAGGCAAAAAGACAGAGAGGAGGAAAGGGGGATGGAGAAGGGGAGAAATAGAGAAGGAAAGGAAGGAGAAAGAAGGGAAGGAGGGAAGACCAATGGAGAACAGGGAAGGGCTACTCACTCCTTCATACAGGCACTTGAGGAATTTTATTTCTCTATCCAGGGATTCTACTTTGGCCTGAAGCTCCACTTTATTGGTGTAAGCAGCATCCACATCCTAGAAACAGAATAGAGAGTCCCTGATTTCTTCAAGCCCTGAAAGTGCAGACACCCTCCTTCCTCCTCTCCACCACTGAGCCTTCAATGCTGGTTCAGATGGTGTCAATCTAACCCACTGGAAAAGGCTCCAGATTGGGTTCTAATCCCTGTTCTGCCCAGGCATAACTCACTATTGGATGCTGGGCAAATCACTCCTCCCAGGGAAGGATTGAGAATGAAGTAAACTACAATCAACTTTCAATTATCTGCATATAGATTATCCACATGAGTTTCTTCTCACCACCACCACCACCACCACCACCATCACATGCTTGGGGCCATTCCCACCACAGGATATGCTCAGGGAATGCACACTCATTTTAGCCCTTGCCTCAGATAAACAGAACTCAAAAAGAAATCAGCTCTTTCAGAAAAGCATGTGATTTGTTCCCAAACCAAACAAGTTTTTAAATAATTATCAACAGCCAAACTCCTCTCAATTGTTCTAGACACTAGAAGGTTTTCCCCAGTGATTTAATAAAAAATAGTTCATTTTTGTATATTTTGTTTTATTTTATTCGTATCTTAACAAGGAATCAGAATTTAGAAAATTCGGAAATAAGAAAATTTTTAAAAATTTAATTTTAATTTAAAAAATTTAGAAACACACTGGGTGCCATGGGTAATCAACAGCCGCACCATCAGTCCCTTTTTGCCTTTTCTCATTCCAGAGAGAAAAGATGACACCCCTTTCAGAAGGCCTGGTGCCTTCCTCTTAGAGTTGAGGTCCTTCCACCCTCCCTCCATCCCCCACCTTCCCTACTTCCATTGCTAATGGACATCCACTTCCTCACCTTCTTGAGCACCACAAACTCATTCTCTGCTGTTGTCCGTTTATTGATTTCTTCTTCATACCTTTGGTTGAGAAGATGGTGATGGGGAGGGGGACATAGAGGACAAGAAAGATGAGAATTATGGTAAGCATATGTATTCTGCCCCATCATGAAGGAAGGAATGCCCTCATCTCACAAACAATAACATATTTAGAAGGATTATTCTAGGACCTTTCAGAGAAGTCCTGAGTGACCAGCCTCAGAATCATAGCAACAAACCTAGGTGTTGCTGGCAATTCTGAAACCTGCCTGAATGGAAGAAAGCAATGGCATTGTCAGGAAAGGATATCTCCAAATGGGTCTTGCTCATCTTACTATCACCCCTAAGCCAAAGGATGAATCCCCCAGTGTCCACAGGGCCAGACCCAACACTTCTGGACTGCATTTATCCAGCACCCAGTCCCACAAGAGTGATCTCCCTTCTCACCTCTTTTTGAAGTCCTCTACAACCTCCCTCATGTTCCTCAGCTCTGAATCCAGTCTCAACTTGTCCCCTGACAGGCTATCCTGCTGTCTCTTCAGGTTGCTGATAAAGCCCTCATAAATAGGTTCCAGGTTGTTCTTGCAATTGCTCAGATCCAGCTGCTGTAGCAGGTTCCACTTGGTCTCCAGGACCTGGTTCTGCTGCTCCAGGAATCGCACCTAGAACCCAAATCAAATTGGATTTTATGTCCCTAGAGCCTGGGTACACTGGCACCAACTCCAGTCAACTGCTGAGAGCCAATTATTTTCAATGAGAGCAGCAGCTGCTACAAATGAGGACTTGATTTATCACTTTGTTGGTTGTCTGGACTTTAAAGCAATGTAGAAAACATTCGTACTTTTAACTATAAACTTTAAAAATGTGTCATGCGTATATTTTTTGGAGATCCAAGCTATTAAACATTTACTAGCATATCCCTGCCTGGAGTCCAATATTGGACAGGCACCAAAAACAACCAGAACTCACTCTCCCATTATGTAGAACATTGTGCTAGATGCTAAGAAGGTAGGTGAGGGGGAAAGGATATTGCACAAAACACAATCTCTGCCCTCAAATTGCTTCCAATATAATTGAGAAAGGAGACATCTACAGATGAAAGTTAATAAAGTATCTTGACTATCACTCACTTAGGAAGCCTAAGTTTACAACCTTGTAAGTTCTAAACAAGATAAAACTAAATGATCTCAAAGTCCCTTCCACCCCTAAATTCAATGATGCTTTTAATCTCCATTCTAGAAGCACTTCTCCCTCTTTTGCCCATGTCCCTGTCCTTTCCCTCCTTAAAATCCCTTTTCCCTACTGCCCTTCCTTCCTTGACCATATGACTTTGCTTGTCCTAACCCCAATTAGTTGTTACTAACTCAGAGACAAAGTCTAGGCTTTATTGAGTACCTCCATTGTGTACAACATTGTACTAGATACTAAGTCTGGTGGTGGTGGGAAGTTGGGGGTGGGATAAGGGGAAGGATATTGCAGAAGACATGATGCCCATGATAGATCTCATTAGCAAAGGAGGAAGTCCAACCAAGAAAATAGCTCTTAGCTTTAGCTTGTGATGCCCCTCAGCCATTGAGTGCAGAGGTTCAACATCTGTGATAACTGTTCTCAGTAATGGTGCCCACCAACCACACTGATCTATATGTCAATTCATCATCAGAGCTCTAGAGACCCTGAAAGATGAGCTGCTTTAATTCCTAGGCACAGGACAGACCCTTGGTAAGCAGAGAATGATAACCTAGGGTCAACACTATCAATGTAACTAAACACAGCCCCATTGATTGGACTATACTTAGTGAATCATTGAGTCCTAGAGTTGGAAGGGAGATGGAAGGTCATTTAGTGTAGTCCAGACCCCATACATAAATTTCTTTAACAATATACTTCTTGCCTATGTGACCTCGAATGGACTATTCACTTCTCTCAGTCTCAGTGTCCTCATCTGGAAAATGAAGGCGTTGGACTAGTTGATAGGTCCCTCCCAATTGTAAATCCTATAAGATTTAGGATCCTGGAGAAGTGGTCCCACAGAATCTTTTTGAAAATTTCTCATGACTTACATCTTACTTACATTAAGACTTCATCTTACTTACTACATACTTACTTACTCAGGGAGTAAAGAAAATACAAAGAAAGGTACATAGCCCTGCTCCTGCTCACCAAGACCTCAAATGCCATAATAGACACACAAAAAAGAATAATGCAGGAGGAATTTGAGTTAAATTGTAACCACCTTTTGAGTATCTTCTGATTGATATAAGAATTATAAGATAGATATGTTTGGAGGAAGATCAAAAGATAAGATATATTTGAAGGAAGATAAAAAAATTGTAGAATCTCTTTCCCTAAAGGAAAAAAAATATTAAAGCACAGCAATACCATTTGTCATCAATGACCTGAAATGCCTCCCTAGGTCAGCCTCCTAGTCTATCCTACCATAAATTGGAGGCACTCTAGGGAAATGGGAGTCAAGGAAGATGAGTTATCTCAAAAAATGCTTAGGCAGGTGCTCAAATATTTTTGTTCCTCTCAATGGCCCATTCTGAATTGGTCAACCAGAAATTTACCTAAATGTTCTAAAATCTGTTTATGATTATATTCTATAGCAATTTTTTGTCAGGTTTCTCATCTCTCAGCAAGGCTGTTGTGGCCACTCATGAACCAGACAATTTAGTCGGTTGTGAGGAAGTTTCAATAGGACCTGGGCTCTACATATGTGCCAGGTAATGCTGATCATCAATCAGACTTCATGGCAACTAAGAACTCCAGAACTCAAGGGAGCCACCAGCCTCCTCCTGGAAATGAGATTACAGGTATCTGTCACCAACGTCCTAAACTTGTCTTTCTCAGTCTCAGTAGGGATCTCTCACCACCAGGTTTGCTGGGGTGGATGCATTGCTCTTGATTTTATAGGTTTTGAGCAGATCCCTTCTCAGTTCTGCCTTTAAGCAGGTGGCTGAATGAGCTGATGATGGTCTGGGGTCTTTCCAAACACATGCTTCTAAGGATTCTACTAATAAGAGCATCTCTCTGGAGATCATAACAATTGGCTCAGTGGCTAGAGTGCTGGACCTAACATCAGGAAAACTTGATTTCAGATCAGACCTTAGACATACTAACTCAGTTTCCTCATCTTTAAAATGGGGTTATAACCTTCCAGAGTTATCGTGATGCTTAAAGTACTTTTAAGATCTATAAAATGCTTCTTTATAGATATTATTATGGAAATTGTTTTTTTCCCAAAATCTGGTGATCATTTAGCATAGTCATGACCCAAAGGGCCTCTGAACCTCACTCCCTATAGCTCTGCTTCCCTTGCATCTCCCCATCCTCTCCTGTTTCAAGTTCCCTTCTTGACTCTCAAGGGCAAGAATTGGTTCTTTTCTTCTTGGTTTCCTCCCACCACTAGCACACACACACACACACACACACACATACACACACACACACACACACACACGAGCTAGAAAGAATGAAATGGGAAGCAAGTCTAAGTCATCCGTTACTTTTACATACATGACTTTTACATATGATGAGAGATTCTCAAGACAATACAAAGAAGCTTGACCAACCCACCTTGTCAATGAAGGAGGCAAATTTGTTATTGAGAGCCTTGATCTGCTCCCGCTCCTGGGTCCTCACTTTCTGGATCTCAGGATCCAGCTCCACATTGAGGGGAGCCAAGAGGCTCTTATTGATGGTGACTTGGTGGATGCCTCCTGGAGGACATACCGATGGGCACACAGGACTCAGGGCAACATTGCCAAAGATGCTCCCAGCAAAGCCACTGGCCCGACTCCGGGAAAAACCATAGCCCCCACTCCGGCCACTCCCACTAGCCACATTGAAGGAGATGCTCCTAGTCCCTCCCAGGGAATAAAGGCTCCGACTGCCAAAGCCACACTGGAGTCCTTTGCCCCCTGCCCGGTAGGAAGATGAGCTGCTAGGCCCCCCAGAAAGCACAGCTGAGCAGCCACTGAAGCCTCCCTTTGTGGCCGCTCCTGACTTGCATGTGAATTGACGACTCATGTTGCTGCTGGAGAGGGTGGTAGTGAGACCTGAGCAGAGATGAAGTCCTTTGGGAAGTGATTGAACATTTCCCCTTTATAGAGCTCAGGAGAGGAGTCACTACCCTAATTTGAAGGTTTGGTTTGCCTTCAAGCAAGAAGTCATTTTCTCCCAGCAAAATCAGAGACACCGAGTAAATAACATGAACACCCCCTCCCCAACTGCTTGGCTTGCAAGCCTTGTTCATGTAATTTGGATTTTATCTAATTAAGGGACTGCCATAGGGCAATTAGCCCAGGTTGAATTATCCCTAGAAGGATCTGGGCTGTGGAATTCATCTTGGCCGCTACTGCTCTTCATTAGGGACTGCTGAGAAAGCTGGGGGGGGGGGATGAGGGGGAGTCATCGCAGAGGGGGTGTGAAAAGAGACTTTTAATTTACAAGGTCATTGATAAGAGATCTCTGGACTGGCTGGCTAGATCAGATGGGCAAGGGCAAGATCCTTGGCTTGTATCTCTTTAATGTGGTTAGGAAATGAATCTCCAGGCTTGCCTTCCCAAGAGCTGAAGACACTTTTCTCATGGCTTTATAGAATGGGAGAATCTCAAAATGGGAAAAGACATCGGAGGGCATCTAGTCTGTCCTTCACCCAAAGTGGGAAATTCTTGCCAGAGAAGCATTCCCCAACCTCTGCATGAATGCCTCTAACAAGGCTGACCCCAACACACATCAAATTAAGTGAGAGCATTTTATAATGGACAGCTGAGAAGAAGTGTGGAAAAACACCAGACCTGAAGCCAGGAAAGGCTGAGTTCAAGTCCTGCCTCAGCCCATGCACAGGCTAGTCACTGATTTTTTTCCAAACCGCAGTTTCTTCATTTATTAAATGGAAATAATACTAGCACATACCTCACAGCATTGTTGTTATGATCAAATGTGAAAAAATAGTATATGCATGAATCTATATAAACTAGAGCTAATTCCACAACATTCATGGACAGTCAGAAAGCTTTACAGCCAGATTTCAGGGAAGGGAAGGCAGATTTGGGTTATAATGTATTGATTAACTAGCTGACAATGTATTAAGCCCTCTTTGTAAAACATCAAACAGAGCAGTGTTCCATAGAGAGTAACTCTAAAGTCAGACCCTTCCAGCCTGGTGGGCAAGGTTCCTTCATTAACCATCCAAATCATTGTTTAGCCCTCCCCAACACACACACACACACACACACACACACACACACACACACACACACACACACGTGCGCGCGCATGTATATTTCTCAAGGCACTCTTCCCTAGCAAACTAGCCTGCTTAACTTATAGGAGGCAGTTAGGTAGCACATCAGATAGAGAACCAGGCTTGGAGTCAGGAGGATGGTGGTTCACATTTGGCCTCAAACACTCCATAACTATGTGACCCTGGGCAAGTCACTTGTTCCCCATTGTCTAGCCCCTTCTGCTCTTCTGTCTTGGAATTAATCAACTCACAGAATTTGTTCTAAGATAGAAGGTAAGGGTTTTTATTAAAAAAAAAAAGAAGAAGAAGAATTGGCTTACTAATTTCTGTCTTTCAGACTCAAAGCTATGGGTAAATCAATCCACTCACCTAAAACGACCTTTCTTTCCCTTCTTCTTCTTCCAGAATATTGGGACAGTTTTCTTGGATAATTTCCTTTAGTATTATGTCCAGGCTTTTTCTTTTGTCATGGTCTTCCAGTAGACCAATGATTCTTAAGTTGTCTCTCCTGGAATGATTTTCTAAATCGTCTGTTTTGTGAATGAAGTGCTTCATATTCTCCTCAATTTTTTCATTCTTTTTATTTTTTATAGTGTCCTGCTGCTGTATGAAGTCATTTGCATCTAATTGTTATATTCTGGTCTTTAAAGACTGGATTTCATCCCTGGATTTTTGGTCATCCTACTTCTGATCTTTCATCTCCTTTGCCTCATTTTCAAGCTGATTAATTTTGACTTTAAAGACACTGTTTTCTGTTTCCAGATGACTTATCTTGCTTTTTAAGTTCTTTTCCCAGTTGTCTTCAACCACTCTTAATTGTGTTTTGAATTGTATTTTGAGTTCTTCCAAAGCCTGTACACAATTCACTGGAGTTTCTGGTTTTTTGCTTGTGGTTCCTTTATCCTTCTCTGTTCCATTTATTCTTTGTTCATTGCCTAGATAGAAGTTGTCAATTGTAATTTCTTTTTTCTTTTTTTGTTGTTTGCCCATATTTACCCCTTCTTTACTCCCTGTAGTTGCCTGCACTTTTGCTCCTCTCATTTTGTGTTGGATCTCTGATTTGGGGTTTTTCTATCAGCCTTCACCCTTGGAGCTTAATCAGCAAATCTCTCTGTGGGGGAGGGATGTTGGAACTTGAGCTTCCCTGCCCTCTGAAAGCTTTGATGGGATTAATCCCAGCTGAGTTGCAGAGCTGGATGTGCCCTGAGGCCAAAACCTCCAGAAGAGGGGGGGGGGCAATATGGAGTGTCTCAGCTGTTGCAACTAGGCTGCCCACTCTGAGCTTCTTCTCCAACTGCTTCCCCACCACCTGAGTTTGATGCTTTGAGCCTGGCACAGCTTTGCCCACAAGGTACTCCCTCCAGACCAGCACCTTTGCCTTCCCAGAGGTTCCAGCTACTGCTGGAGGCTCAACACTCTAGGTGGGGGAGGAGTCCTGGGACCTTTCTTCTTCCTTACCCTTAAATTGGAGTGTTTTGGAATTCAGACTTTTGGGGAGCATACCTTTTAAGTTGAAGCCAGCAAGAGGGTTCCTTGGCTCTGTCCTGTTGTTAGGTTTGATTTTCAGTCCCCTAGGAGCATTTAGTTTGTAATCCATAAGGAAGGGTTTTCAGAGGTCTGAAATTTCGCTGCCTCTAAGCCGCCATCTTGATTCCACCTCCCCTTCTTCTTCTAAACTCAATACTAGAGTGAACTCCTCTAGACAGTCTTCCCTAAGGAGCCCCAGTGAGACTGAGAGAGGCACTCACTCCATTCTTGCCATCATATCTCTTGATTCCATTCCCCACCATACTTAAACCTTTACTTATCAGCAATATCAATTTCCACTGGTTTGGGAATACTCTGTCCTTGGATGTGATCCAGGCCTGGGATTTCTCTGTATGGTGGGGTTGAGTTAATAGGTAGAGAAAAAGATAGCAAGGGGGAAAGTTGGAATAAAGAAGAGGAAACTAATTCTGTGGGTAAATTATACATGTCAAATCTAGAAGGGATCCTAGAGATCATCTAGTCTAACCTCTTCTCTTTAAAGGATGAGTGAGAAGGCAGCTAGATGGCTCACTAGATTGAAAGCCAGGCCTGGAGATAAAAAGTCCTGGGTAAAATCTGACCTCAGATACTCCCTGGCTTTGTGACCCCTGGGCAAGTCACTTAACTGCCATTACCTAACCCTTACCACTCTTCTGCCTTAGAACCAATGAATAAATATTAATTCTAAAGAGGAAGGAGGGAGGAAGGGAGGCAGAAGTAAACACTTTCTCTATAACTAGGACTGGAACTAGGTCTCCTAATGCCCAGTGTGATTGTCTTTTCATCATGCCATTTAGCTTTCAGCAAATAGAAAGACCCAGAAGAAAGAATGTGCTGATAAATGTTTAATAACCAGATCTCTAAAAGGGCGTAGAAATGAATCCATGACATACTTTCAAGTTTAATCTGCCTTATTAATATTTTCTACATTATTTTCTCAAATCTAAATTTTTAAAATAACAAATAAAACCTTTATTTGTAGCATTTGCTGATTTCTATGGTGTAAATAAATGTTCACACTGAAAATTGACTTTCATTAGCTGGTTTGAGCTAGCTTCAGCACATCCCTGCCCATAGATCCTTAGGATGCAGTGCCAACTTCAAGGCAGATGCCAATATATCTTCATTAGTGTTGTTTCCATTGGTATTGCTGATGTTGAGTCATTTGACAGGACCAAAGACAGTGGTGAGAAGTATTTTTCTTTCTCTTCAGGAACATCATTAGGTGCAGTGTCCAGCAGTCTTAGAAACAATGGTGGTAGAAGCAGGCCTTTTGGGGCTCAGTTGGTCTTTGTTTCTCCTTCAAAACTAAATACATGTCTACAATATGTGGTTACTTCATCTCTGTAGATGTCATATTTTTAATCACTAAAATGAAGGGGTTGATCTAGAAGATCCTATCTAACTCTCAAAGTCATTAATAAGTCTATAAAAGATCTTTTCTAATCATTCCTAATTCTGGGTCTCCGGACTTTTGACCCTGACCTAAAACATTTTTCTAAATGGGTGAACTTAAAATACATTTTAAAAACATTTTCCATATTACATGTCAATTAATTACACTATAATATTTAAGATTAATTCTACTTTTTAAATCTTTATCTTCCATCTTAGAATCAATGCTGTGTATTAATTTCCAGACAGAAAAAGCAGTAAGGGGTAGGTAATTGTGGTAAAGTGGCTTACCCAGGGTCACATAGCATGTCTGAAGCAAGATTTGAAACCAGGCCCTCCCACTTCTGAGCCTGACTTTCAAACTACTGAGCCACCTAACTGCTCCCTAATATTAATTTTCTGACATTTTGTATTCCATATTCTCTCCCTTCCCCTCTTCCCAAGAAAGCAGCCCTAGACACTGTATCCAAAAATATTATGAAGGAAAAGTACATATTTTATCATGTAATACATATTTCCCTATTTGTCATGTTGTAAAATAAGACATATTTCTTATACTAGAGGAAAATTAAAAAATTAATGGAGGAAATAAAATGAAGAATGGTATGTTTCAATCTGCATTTGGACTTTGTTTGCTCCTTCAATGATTGTGGATATTCTTTTTCATCATGAGTTCCTTGGACATTTTTTTAAAAGTGGCTTGTACCATGTCATCCCCTCCAGCCCTACCCCAGACATCAGCAGATTGTCAGTCTATCATCTAATTGCTCTGGCAGCCTAACTTGGTACAAAGAGCAAAGAATATATAATTCAGAAAAGTTCACCTGGGTTTCAGGTGCAGGTATTTCTGTTTCTCTACAACTGGTCCTGTCAAGAAGTCTACCACAAAATAAATACAACCATATATAATATGTGTTTCATAAAATACAAATATGTTTATGCATTTTATATATAAATATTTTATAAGTATTATGTTTAGCACAAAGCTGTGAAATGGTGAATTACAGAATCAGCTGACTGGTTGCCCAAAGATCTTTATAATCTAGAATTATGGGGAAAACTTAATTAAAATCTAATCAGGTTTTATTTACACCTAGGAAATGAACTTTAATCAGCATAAATCCTTTGTTGTTGCTTAAGCTTATTCATGACTCCATTTGGGATTCTCTTTGCAAAGTAATTTGACATTTCCTTCTCCAACTCATTTTCTAGAAGAAGAAACTGAGACAAACATCATTAAGTGACTTGTCCAGGATCATTTAGCTAGTAAGTTTCTGAGGTCACATTTGAATTCACAATATTGAGTCTTTCTGACTCTAGACCCAGCACTCTGTCCACTGAGTCACCTAGTTGCTATATATACACAAATATTAAAAGCATTAAATCCTATATAAATGCATAAGTCCTACAAATGAATTTTGGGAGAAAAAAAAAGCTTAAGTGCAAAACAGAGCTAACCAAGAGTGCACTGATCATGTGCTTTGTTGATATGGGGTGGATGGGTGTAGGTCTTATCACTTCCCTGCATGTCTGTCTGTCTTAGTGTCCTGCAAGGGCAGTGTAAATCAGTGGTGTGATGTTCATTTGTTGACTCATCTTTAGGAAAGTCCTTCATAAGCTCAAACATGTACAATACAGGGCAAACAGTTTGGTGAGGATAATAGAATCCACACTGCTGGGGAATTGTTTGAATCATCTTGGGTTGCTTAGCCCAGAGGAGAGTCAATTGTTGGACCAAAGAGGGGCTGGTGAGTAATTGACCAAATAAATAGTTCCTAGAATCTGAAGACCTATCATGTGAAAGAGAAATCACACCTCTCCTTACTGGCTCCTAAGAAGAGGACCAAAAGGCATGGGTAAAGAGTGTAAAAAAGAAGCTTGCATGACAACTATTATCAGTAATGCAAGGATCCAGGATGACTCCAAGGGACTCATGCTAGAAAAACTCTCCATTGCTATTGAAGAAATTGATGAAGTCTGAATGCAGATTGAAGCATGCCATTCTTCACTTTACTACCTCAATGAATTTTTCACAGCATGATGAACATGGAAATATGTACTGTATGATAACAGATGTAAAACCTATATCATGTTTCTTGCCATCTTGAGGGTGGAGAGAAACTGGGGAAAGAGAAAACAGATAAACAATATTAGAAAAGAATTATTGAAAATCATATGAACCTGTGATCTGGAAAAAATAAAGTATAAAAGAAGCAACCTCCTTCTTTAAATGAAGCAAAGCTTAATAAAAAATGTCCAAAAAGTGAAACAGGTTTCTTCAGGAAGTGGTGAGTCACCCTTCATTTGGTGGTGTTGTTCAGTCATTTCAGTTGGGACCCCATGACTTTTTCATTTTGGTTTTGTTTTTTGTTTTTGTTTTTTTTACAGAGATAGTAGATGGGTTTGCTCTTTCCTCCTCTTGCTCATTTTACAGGTAAGAACTGAAATAGGGTTATTTAATTTGCTTAAGGTCATATAGAGAAGAAGTTTCTGAGGCTGGATTTGAACTCATGAAGATGAATCTTCCTGGTTCCAAGCTGGGTGCTCCATCCACTGTACCACCAAGCTGCTCTTCATCAATGGTCTTCCAAAGGAGGCTAGATAAACATTAACCTGTCAGGAATGTTGCAGAAGTGATTCCTGATCAAGTAGGATTTGGATTAGAAGAAGCAGTTAGGTGATGCAATGTTCAAGTACAAGAAATCATTAGAATGCCAGTTCTTTGAAAGCAACTACTTTTGTATCCTTGGCACTTAGCACAGTGCCTAAGAAAGAACTGAGTTCAAATCCCACCTCAGGTATTTACTAATCATGTAACCCTGGACAACTCACTTAGTTTGCTCATCTGAAAAAATGGTAATAATAAAAGCCCCTTCTTGCCAGGGTTATTATGAGGTTCAAAGAAGATAATATTCATAAAGTGTTCTAAAAATGATAATTATTATGATGATGGCCTCAGATCTCCCTTGAGAATCCCTGAGATTCTATCATCCTGTCATTGTAAGACAGAAGGTCTTTCTTATCACCTGCTCCCTTCATTACCAGGGTGCACCCCTCTGTCTGGGAACTGCCAGTCTCATTCAATTGAATTCATGTCTCCATTTAGTGCATAGTCTTGGGCAGGGCATTTTGCTGAGAGCTGGGGATTAAAGAATTTTTTTTAAGTATCTTTCTCTCAATAAGTCTCCAATCTAATGGGGTGGGAGGAAGAATGTTGCATTTAGCTCCATTCTTTTCATATGACTTTGTCTTGGATGAGAATCCAATCTCCCCTTGCAAACTGGAAGCTTTCCCAGCATAAAAGCCGTCTTCTCTCTCCAAATCTTCCAATTGCACTAGATGAGACTTTGCACACAGTGGACTGATTAAACTTAGTGCTTCTTAGTTCTAGCCTCCTTGAGTCTCCAGGGCTAACCTGGGTTGCTTCCAAGCAAACAGATTAATTTAGAAGGAAGGAAAATTATGATGATGATGATGATGATAAAGATGATGATTGTACCTCTACTAAGAACCATAGCCAAGAACTCGGAAACCTGGGATAAGGTCAGGTGGATGGGATAGACAATGGCAGGAAATGTATATAGAATAATCTGGCTCGCTCCACAAAAGCCAGCTGCACGGGACTTCCGGGTAATCATGGCTGCAATCTAGACGCCACACGCTTCCTCTCCCCAGCACCGAACGAAATAGACTACATCAAAGGAGCATAAAAATCACCTTTGGAGGAACAGAAGGACTCCCCAGTACTCCCCAGTACACCACAGAGGCGAAGGTATGTGGGGTTTGAACATTTCCACACTATAATAAGAAGGAAGAAAAGCTTGCACAGAAACGTGAACTGAGCCACCGTTCCCACCCCCCCACCTCCCCCACCAAACCAGAGCGAGCTACCAGAGCACTCACTGGGACAGCGAGTGAATGGGGAATGTCTCTGTCTGGGGGTGGGGGCACTCCAGGGTTCTTGAGATCTGGGGACTGCCAGGAAAAAACGTCTCAGGGTGGTTTCATGGGAGAACCCGGCGCTGAGCACAGGGGGTCCACGGAGCTGTACTCAGGGCGGTTGCGCTGAGCATCTGGGTGGAGCTAAACACCAGGGGCAGACCACGTGCTGATTATCTGGGTGGAGCTGAACACCTGGGCAGTTTGGATGTGATCAGGGGCCCAGCTCTCTAAGAAACCTTGGAGGCTGGGAAGAACTAGTCTGAGGCACCCTAAATTCACAGAAAACCCATCCATATCACCCATACCCCAGACCAAAAAGGAAAGGGGAATAAAACCACCAAAGGGATGGCTCACATGGCCCAAAATCAAGCCTCCAGGAAGAAAGGGAAAAAGGTGACTATTGAAAACTTTTATGGTGGAAGTACCCAAGGAAAAGAAGAGAATGAGGAGGAAATCAAAAAAAAATCAGAACATGCCTCCCAAAATGGAAGCTATCAACAAGCTCTGGAAGATCTCAAACTGGAACTTATCCAAAAGATGGAAACCTGGAAAGAAAAATGGGAGAAAGAGATCAGCAGTCTGACAGATAAGACTGCTCAATTGGAAAAAGAGCTCGAAGCATCCAATAGAAGGGCAGACAAAGCTGAAAAGCAAAACCAATCCCTAACGACCAGAATTAAGCAACTCGAAGAAAGTGAGATCATAAAACAGCAAGAATCAATAAAGCAAACCCAAAAAATTAATGAATTAGAAGAAAACATAAAATATCTCACTGAGAAGGTCACAGACCTGGAAAACAGAGGGAGAAGAGACAACCTCCGAATTATCGGTCTCCCAGAAAAACCAGAGATAAACAATAAACTCGATATTATTCTACAGGAGATTATAAAAGAAAATTGCCCACACATTCTGGAACAAGAGGGAAAAATAGAAATAGAAAGGGTTCATAGAACACCCTCTATACTAAATCCCCAAAAGACAACCCCTAGGAATGTAATTGCCAAATTCAAGAGCTTGCAAGAAAAGGAGAAAATCCTACAAGAAGCCAGGAAGAGGAGCTTCAGATATAAGGGGGCTCCCATAAGGATCACACACGACTTAGCGGCTAACACACTAAGAGACCGCAAAGCATGGAACACGATATTTAGAAAGGCAAGAGAGCTGGGTCTCCAACCAAGAATCAACTACCCAGCAAAACTGACTATATACTTCCTGGGGAAAGTATGGGCATTCAACAAAATAAAAGATTTCCAAGCATTTGCTAAGAAAAGACCAGAACTTAGTGGAAAATTTGATATCCAAGCACAGAAAGCAAGAGAAACATGAAAAGGTAAATATGAAAGAAAGGGAAAAGGAGATAAATCTTATCTTTTTCTTTAAGTCAAACTCTCTTCTATAAGGACTACATTTACATCAAATTATATATATTAATATGTGGGGAAAATGTTTTGTGTAACTCCCAAAAATTGTAGCATCATAAGAGTAGTTAGAAGAAACATGCATAGGGAAAGATTGGGGCATTAAGAAGATTTGGGGAAAGTGGGGGCAAAGAAAGGAAAAGGGAGGGAGGGAACAGTCGAGAACACTAAGATTTACTTCAAGAAATAGGGGGGGGGGGATTTAATAGAATAATCTTTCCAATATAAAGATACACATGGGAAGGGGAGGGGAAGAACTCTCATATGAGAAGGAGAGGAAGAGAGTGTGAAGTGGAATTACTTAAACCTTACTCTCAGTGAAATCAAATCTGAGAGGGAAGAACATCTAGATCCAGTGGGATCCTGAATTCTATCTTATCCATTAGGGCAAGAAAGAAAGGAAAATTAAGGAGGGGGAGGGGGAGAGAGTATAAAAAGGGAGGGAAGGAGAGGGGGGAGGGGAAAGGAACAAAAAGGGAGGGGCTAGAAAGGGAAGCATCTCAAGGGAGGGGACTAGGGGGACTGACCTAAAGTAAATCACTGGTTCAAAAGGAGATAGCTAAAGAAGAAAGGTCAGAATTAGGGGAAGATATCAAAATGCCAGCGAATCCACAAATGACAATCATAACTTTGAACGTGAATGGGATGAACTCACCCATAAAACGTAGACAAATAGCAGATTGGATTAGAACCCAAAACCCTACCATTTGTTGTCTTCAAGAAACACATATGAGGTGGGTTGATACTCACAAGGTTAGAATTAAAGGTTGGAGTAAGACCTTTTGGGCCTCAACTGATAGAAAGAAGGCAGGAGTTGCAATCATGATATCTGACAAAGCCAAAGCACAAATAGACCTGATCAAAAGGGATAGGGAAGGTAAATATATTCTGCTAAAAGGGAGTATAGACAATGAGGAAATATCACTAATCAACATGTATGCACCAAATGGTATAGCATCCAAATTTTTAATGGAGAAACTAGGAGAATTGAAGGAGGAAATAGACAGTAAAACCATATTAGTGGGAGACTTGAACCAACCACTATCAAATTTAGATAAATCAAACCAAAAAATAAACAAGAAAGAGGTAAAAGAGGTGAATGAAATCTTAGAAAAATTAGAGTTAATAGACATATGGAGAAAAATAAATAGGGACAAAAAGGAATACACCTTCTTTTCAGCACCACATGGCACATTCACAAAAATAGATCATACACTAGGTCACAGAAACATGGCACTCAAATGCAGAAAAGCAGAAATAATAAATGCAGCCTTTTCAGATCACAAGGCAATAAAAATATTGATCGGTGAGGGTACATAGAGAGCCAAATCAAAAATTAATTGGAAATTAAATAATATGATACTCCAAAATCGGATAGTTAGAGGAGAAATCATAGAAACAATTAATAATTTCATTGAGGAAAATGACAACGGCGAGACATCCTTTCAAACCTTATGGGATGCAACCAAGGCAGTACTTAGAGGAAAATTCATATCCCTGAGTGCATATATTAACAAATTAGGAAGGACAGAGATCAAGGAATTGGAAATGCAAATCAAAAAACTTGAGAACGAACAAATTAAAAACCCCCAGAAGAAAACCAAACTAGAGATCCTAAAAATTAAGGGAGAAATTAATAAAATTGAAAGTGACAGAACTATTGAGCTAATAAACAAGACTAGAAACTGGTACTTTGAAAAAAACAGACAAAATAGACAAAGTACTGGTCAATCTAATTAAAAAAAGGAAAGAAGAAAAGCAAATTAACAGCATCAAGGATGAAAAGGGGGATCTCACCTCCAATGAAGAGGAAATTAAGGCAATCATTAAAAACTATTTTGCCCAACTATATGGCAATGAATATACCAACCTAGGTGATATGGATGAATATTTACAAAAATATAAATTGCCTAGACTAACAGAAGAAGAAATCGATTTCTTAAATAATCCCATATCAGAAAAAGAAATCCAACAGGCCAACAAAGAACTTCCTAAGAAAAAATCCCCAGGGCCTGATGGATTCACCAGTGAATTCTATCAAACATTCAGAGAACAGTTAACTCCAATACTATACAAACTTTTTTGACATAATAAGCGAAGAGGGAGTTCTACCAAACTCCTTTTATGACACAAACATGGTACTAATTCCAAAGCCAGGCAGGCCAAAAACAGAGAAAGAAAATTATAGAACAATCTACCTAATGAATATATATGCAAAAATCTTAAATAGGATACTAGCAAAAAGATTCCAGCAAGTGATCAGAAGGGTCATCCACCATGATCAAGTAGGATTTATACCAGGGATGCAGGGCTGGTTCAATATTAGGAAAACTATCCACATAATTGACCACATCAACAAGCAAACCAACAAGAACCACATGATTATCTCAATAGATGCAGAAAAAGCCTTTGATAAAAATACAACACCCATTCCTACTAAAAACACTAGAAAGCATAGGAATAGAAGGGTTGTTCCTAAAAATAATAAACAGTATATATCTAAAACCATCAACTAATATCATCTGCAATGGGGATAAACTAAATCCATTCCCATTAAGATCAGGAGTGAAACAAGGATGCCCATTATCACCTCTACTATTTGACATTGTATTAGAAACACTAGCAGTAGCAATTAGAGAAGAAAAAGAAATTGAAGGCATTAAAATAGGCAAGGAGGAGACCAAATGATCACTCATTGCAGATGACATGATGGTCTACTTAAAGAATCCTAGAGAATCAACCAAAAAGCTAATCAAAATAATCAACAACTTTAGCAAAGTTTCAGGATACAAAATAAACCCACATAAGTCATCAGCATTTCTATATAATTCCAACACAGCTCAGCAGCAAGAATTAGAAAGAGAAATCCCATTCAAAATTACCTTAGACAAAATAAAATACTTAGGAATCTATCTCCTGAGACAAACACAGGAACTATATGAACACAACTATAAAACACTTTCCACACAACTAAAACTAGACTTGAACAATTGGAAGAACATTAATTGCTCATGGGTAGGATGAGCCAATATAATAAAAATGACCATCCTACCCAAACTCATCTATCTATTTAGTGCCCTACCCATGGAACTTCCAAAAAAATTTTTTACTGATTTAGAAAAAACCATAACAAAGTTCATTTGGAAGAACAAAAGATCAAGGAATATCCAGGGAAATAATGAAAAAAAAATACAAAGGAAGGTGGCCTTGCAGTCCCAGATCTCAAACTCTATTATAAAGCAGTGGTCATCAAAACAATTTGGTACTGGCTAAGAAACAGAAAGGAGGATCAGTGGAATAGACTGGGGACAAGTGACCTCAGCAAGACAGTATATGACAAACCCAAAGATTCTAGCTTTCGGGACAAAAATCCATTATTTCATAAAAACTGCTGGGAAAATTAGAGGACAGTATGGGAAAGATTAGGTTTAGATCAACACCTCACACCCTACACCAAGATAAATTCAAAATGTGTGAATGACTTGAACATAAAGAAGGAAACTATAAGAAAATTAGGCGAACACAGAATAGCATACATGTCAGACCTTTGGGAAGGGAAAGACTTCAAAACCAAGCAAGAATTAGAAAGAGTTACAAAATGCAAAATAAATAATCTGGATTACATCAAATTAAAAAGTTTTTGTACAAACAAAACCAATGTAACCAAAATCAGAAGGAAAACAACAAATTGGGAAACAATCTTCATAAAAACCTCTGACAAAGGTTTAGTTACTCAAATTTACAAAGAACTAAATCATTTGTACAAAAATTCAAGCCATTCTCCAATTGATAAATGGGCAAGGGACATGAACAGGCAGTTCTCAGCCAAAGAAATCAAAACTATTAATAAGCACATGAAAAAGTGTTCTAAATCTCATAATCAGAGAGATGCAAATCCAAACAACTCTGAGGTATCACCTCACACCTAGCAGATTGGCTAACATGACCGCTATGGAAAGTAATGAATGCTGGAGGGGATGTGGCAAAGTAGGGACATTAATTCATTGCTGGTGGAGTTGTGAATTGATCCAACCATTCTGGAGGGCAATTTGGAACTATGCCCAAAGGGTGATAAAAGACTGTCTGCCCTTTGATCCAGCCATAGCACTGCTGGGTTTGTACCCCAACGAGATAATAAGGAAAAAGACTTGTACAAAAATATTCATAGCTGCACTCTTTGTGGTGGCCAGAAATTGGAAAACGAGGGGATGCCCATCAATGGGGGAATGGCTGAACAAATTGTGGTATATATTGGTGATGGAATACTATTGTGCTCAAAGGGATAATAAAGTGGAGGAATTCCATGGAGACTGGAACAACCTCCAGGAAGTGATGCAGAGCGAGAGGAGCAGAGCCAGGAAAACATTGTACACAGAGACTGATACACTGTGGTACAATCGAAGGTGATGGATTCCTCTACTAGGGACAATGCAATGTCTCTGAACAATCTGCAGGGATCTAAAAAATACTATCCACAAGCAGAGGATAAACTGTGGGAGTAAAAACATGGAGGAAAAGCAACTGCTTGACTAGAGGGGTTGAGGGGATATGACTGAGGAGAGACTCTAAATGAACACTATAATGCAAATTCCAACAACAGGGAAATGGGTTCGAGTGAAGAACACATGTGATAACCAGTGGAATCATGCGTCGGCTATGGGAGAGGGAAAGGTGGGGGGGGGGGGGGGACGGGGAGGAAAAGAAAATGATCTTTGTTTCCAGTGAATAATGTTTGGAAATGACCAAATAAAATAATGTTTAAAATTAAAAAAAAAAAGCCAGCTGCACATGCCACCACTGGTCCTGATCCCAAGCGTTCTGCATGACCTGAATCCCCAGGACAGGCAGCTCTCAGCTTGTCCTCCTCAATCAGATGTGCCAGTGAATTAAATGGAGTGAAAAGGTGACTACAAAACCCTCAGACAACCCCAAGGTGGATGGTCACCCTTTATCAACTTCACAACGGATGCTGGAGTCCCGTGTGACTTGGCTCCATAGCCACTGGTTGGATAATAGTGAGAAAGGCAGATCCAAAGCAATCAAATCCTTAGAGTTAATAGTCCAGAGCAACTAAGAAAAGGGTCACTTCCTTATCCAGGGTAAGGGTAGAAGGGTGCGAGGAGAAAAAGCTGACTGACATTCCTGGGCAGGCCACTATGAAAGCAAGAGGATTAACTATTCCCACCACTGAGGCAAAACTCCAGTCACTCCATGCTCTATAACCTGCTAAGTCCTACTCAAAGATTTCCTTATGCCATGGAGGTGGCGCTGGGCTAGGCCAATGGAGCCCAAGATTGTGAGTTTCTCTAAAGCCAGAAATGTCTCCAGCATATGGAAAGAGATGAGATTGGGAAGAGAGGAAAGTATGGCCAGAACAGGAGTGGTGACCTGGCTTGGACACTGAGCTTGGAGTCAGGAAGGTGAGTTCGAATGCTGCTTCAGACCCCTTTTAGCTTTGTGAACCAGGGCAGATTTAGTTGAGAGCACTTATTAGCCACCTTCTCTGTCTGGCTCACTCCACAAAAGCCAGGCTGTTTTATCTGGTGTAATGGTCCTAGAGTATCCGGATGAGTTAGGATGTTTCTTTATAACTCTTGGCTGGAGCCCACACCAGCTGTGTTCTGTCCTCTATGAAGAGTCAGGCAAGACTGCAAAATGACTGAAACTGAACTTGAACCAGACATGAGTGACATCATCCATGAGAGATAGACCTGGAATCAGAAGGTCTGGTTCTGAGACGTGCTAGATGTGTAACTTTGGGGAAGTCACTTGACCTATTGAAGACTTAGTTTTCTGATCTGTAAAGTGGGGATACTGATTTATGCACCAAACTGCCTCCCAGAATCGTTGTCAGGAAGGTGTCTTGTATGCCAGAAAGCACCCCAAAAGTGTGAGTTATTTTTCCTCTGATTGATAGAAAGTCCTCACTTAATAGATAAGAAAGATAAATGTTCCATCTTGGTTGGAGAAGTTAGAATGGGGCATGTGATCAGGGAAGCCTGCAGTCTGTTTTTCTGGTGAGCATGAAGAGTATTTAGACACAAAATGACTTTATTCCCATGAAGTTTATTGACATGATGGAGAGGAGGGGGAGGAAGAACATTCAAGGCTTTAAAACAGGACCCCAAAGCATAGGCAACAAGGTATTAGCTTCAAATAATGGTCTCGATGATTCAAATGTAGGTCATACTTTTTGTAGAAAAGACTTGCATTCTGGACAAAAGTCATCCTGCCACTCGGGATGCTCCTGGACTTTATCTGTTCTCTCTTGTCTGAAACGTGCTCAGAGATAGAAAATCTCCCTGAGCAGGAAATCAAACCCTGCCATCAAACAGCAGAATAATGTCATCCAATCAACATGGTTTTCGGAGCCACCATTCCTGTGGCTTCTCCTTCCATAGTGGCAGATAATCAAAAGTTGACACTAATTGGCTTGCAATTGGGCCCCTTGTTTAGCACCAGGAAAGAAGGGAAAGAAGAAAGGGGAGAACAGACTTCTTTCAGCAGCCTGATAGAGAATGGGCAATGGTAGAATGCCAAGGGATGGGAAAGGAATCATAAGAGGGACCAAGTAGGAAGGGAAGCAAACATTGAACAAAGAACACCATAAGAGGATCCTCCTCCTGCCTCCCTAGTTCCACTGAGAAGGGAGGATGGAGAAAGGAGATCTGCTTGAGATTCAGTATGCCAAAGGACGAATCGGAGGCCAGCATCAGGGAAATCACATCTCAACAAGCCAGAAGATACCAGAAATCTGAGCCAGGATTTTAGAACTTTACTCGGGTATAAGAGCCTTCCTGGTTGCCCTGCCCTGAGCTGTAGCCCTGAGTCTTCCTAGACCCAGATTCCTGGGCTCCATATCCAGAGCTGGTGCCTGCAGATCCAAAAGTAGCACGAGTAGAGCCAGATCTGGTGCCAGAGCTATAGTCAACTCCAGAGCTGGATCTGCTGCTTCCATCTCCAGAACTCTTGCCCCCAAGACCAAGGCTTGTTGATGATGCCCCACTGGATGAGATGCTGCTGGTTACCACAGCTATAGGGAGACAGAAAAGAAGATCAAGACTCTGAGGAACTCCATGGCTAGCCTCACTGCTCTCTGCCTCTCTCTACCCCCCCCCATAAAGCTACCCAGGCTCATGACCAAATCCCTGCTTCTCATCTGAGGCTCTATGACCTCTCAAAATTAATTAATTAAATAATTAGAAAAACAAATATGAAGTGAGCAAAAAAAAAAGACACCTGTCATTCTTCTCTCCCAACTATCTCCTGTCTTGCCTGTGCCCTGGGCATCTTGTCCAAAGGGCAGACACTACATGTCCTCTTCCCCTGGATATTGCCCAGTACCATATGTTTGTATACAAGGGAGTCCCCATCCCAGACAAGGAAAAGAGTTAGGAGCTCAACAGAATTCTTCCCCCAAACCCCCACCCCATCCCCAAATGACTTACAGTAGCTCACAGAACTGGAGACCTCTCCAGAGATCCTGGGAGAAAGAGAAAGAAGAAGCACAACTATCAATCGCCCTTCCAAGGGAGGCTTGGAAAAGAATTCCAGGTTTCAGTAATCCCTGCTCTATCTGAGAATTGCACCATGGTTCTAAGCCAGGGTGATGAGTTCCATGGGCAGTCACTCTCAGCCTCGTCTCCTGGTTGTTGCTTCCCAGATAGTTTCTCCTGAGCCCCCACCATCACCCTGTTCTTCATGGCCACTTTGTCTCCCCCAGTGAGTGACTGGCCCCAGGGCACCAACATTAGGCAGCATACAAGTTTAACAGGGAAACTCATTGAGCAGCACGGAATCACTTCTTTCCTGGCTAGGAGCTAAGGACTTCATCAGCAAGAATAATTAGGTAAAATTGAAAGCTACCAGACTGTTAATGGCACCCACTATTAGTCATTAGAGATACTCCTCCTCCCACTCAGTTGAATTTGCCTTAATTACTTTTAGATCATGTTGCACATAACAAATTAGAAAAGAAGGGCACCGCTTCAGCTCCTTGTCCCATTGCCTTCCAAACTGTTTCTGCCAAAGGGCCCAAACTACTCTTTGCAGCTCTACATCAGCCTGACCACTATTCCACTTCTGTCCTTGAGATCTGCCCCCCCCCTTTTCTTTGTCCTTTCTTAATGCCAAGATACCAAAAGTTAAGCTCCAAGGAGAACCCAACTAAGACCAAAGGGGCAATGGCATGATTCTCACTCTCTTCTTCCACAGAAAGGAAATCCTAACACAAAATTGAGGGGGTTATTTGCTAAGGGAGAAAAGGCAGGAGATCTCTGTATTCAGAAATTCCCAACCAGAAGTCGTGATTATATTGGACATGGGCCCTAAACTAACTCAGCATTTTAGGATCAATAATTGTCGATGAGTCATAAAGTGTTGGTAAGTCTTATACTCACAAGAGGCTAATGTTGGCTCTATACTAGAATTAGAAAGAGAAGAAAACTAGATCCAAAGTCAGGAGGACCTGAGTTCAAGTCTGGATTCAGACATGTCCCAAGTGTTTGACCCTGAGCAAGTCACTTAACCCTGTTTCCTTTATCTGCAAAATGACTTGGAGGAGGGAATGGAAAACCACTCTAGTGTCTTTGCCAAGAAAACTCTAAACGGGGTCAGGAAGAGTCAGGCATGACTACTCAGCCAAACAACAAGAATAATGTGAGCGGACTAAAATAGCAAGGAGTCACATTGGTTGTGAGTTCCCCATCTGGATAGCCTTTTGTCAGAGAGGTTGTGGCAGAATGCTGGCCAAGGTTGGGATCAAACTAGGTAACATCTGAGGTCCTTCTTGGCTCTGAAACTCTCAGGTCTCATGGCCTGGTTCCACTCAAGAGGAGGAGCAGTCAGGATGGTCCCCATCTCCCTGCACTCACCTGCTCTCTTCTCCCTCCAGCAGCTTCCTGTAGGTAGCAATCTCCACATCCAGAGCCAACTTGACGGTCAACAGCTCCTGGTAGTCCCGAAGCAATCGGGTGAGATCTTCCCTGGCCTGGTGCAGGGCATCCTCCAGATGGACCAGTTTGTCCTGGGCATCTTTGACCGTTTTCTCACCCTTCTGTTCAGCCTCCAGGATGGACTCCTGCACAGCAGCACTCTGCAGAGGGTAGAATGAAGTGAGTCAATGAAGCCCATGTTGCATTGGCTACTTATCTAGAGAAGCTCTTCAGTGAACTAGGATCATGGGATTGAGAGCTGCTAAGAGTCTTGTCTATCTATTCCAGCCCCCTCCTTTGACAGATGAGGAAAATGAGCCCCCAACACATTAAGTGACTGACCCAATGTCAAAATGGCGGTCAGTAGCATAGCTGAGATTTGAACCCAGCCCTTTGGAGGTAAATAGGTGACACAGTGGATAGAGCATTGGACCAGTAGTTCAACTCCTACCTCCAGTGCTCTCTGTGCCACCTTGAGCAAGTTATTTAACCTTTCTCAGTCTCAGCTACCTGATCTGTAAAATGAGGATAATTAGAGCACCTATCTCCCAGGGTTGTTGGGAGAACTGAATAACAAAACATTTGTAAAGCCCTTAGTGTCTGATACATAGCAGCTATTTGATCAATATTTGTTTCCTTCCTTCCTCTTCCTTCCTTCCTTTTTTCCCTCCTTTTTTCTTTCTTCCTTCTTCCAGATTGAAAATTCTATTGGCCTCTTACTCCTTCTCTATTTCTTTTTCTTTTTAACACCACACTACCTTCTCATGGTAACTAATTCTTGTAACTTATTCATAGCTCCTTGGCTTGGCCCATATCCCCAATTTCCCAAAGGCCAAGACCAAGGGCTTCCTTATTCTGGAGCTCTCTCAGAACCCCATCCCCCTGCCCTCAGCCCTTCTCCCTCCCTTCATGGCCAGCACTAGTAGAGTTTTGTACGCGGGGACAGAAAGTTCATTCATTGACTTGGAAGCCCCAGATGGGCACAGAGACTTTGCCCACAGAGTCCCACCACAGCCCCTACCTGTTTCTTGACCCGGTCGATTTCTGCCCTTAGTCTCTGAATGACTCGGTTCAGCTCGCTGATCTCGGCCTTGAGAACCTTGACATCATCATCGTGTTTCCCTGCAGTAACCTGAAGCTCTTGGTACTAGAATTAGGGAGGAAGACCAGAGTCAAGAACAAAGTAGAGGGAGATTGTCTAGATGATGGCAGCCCTTCCCAGGTGGCCAGTCCATCTCCACAAGGTCTTCTTGAGCAGTGGCCAAGCCTCCCAGATACTCATCTGCCCTAAAGCAGAGCCTGAAGCTGGCCAGGTCAGAATCACTGACCACAGAGAGGTAATACAGCCAATGGAAAATGGAGAGTCTTCTTGTGGCCTTTGAGGCTGATAGAACCATCCATGTGTCCCTGAGAGTTCTCCTGGTGGCCTGCCTTCCAAATGAAATAACCTCCCCAAAGTAGACCAGGCCAAGCCCAAGGATGCTGGGGTCCACTGGACAAATTTCCCAGGAGTTCTGACGCGATATCCTTCTCCCTCTCACACGCCTTCCCAGAAATGGGTTTTTTCAAATGCTGGTTCCTCTGCAGACCAGATTGTGCCCGGGTTCCCTCACTCACCTTGGCCTGGTACAGGGAGTCAGCTTCCGACTTTGCATTCTGGATAATGTCATCATACTGACTTCTGATCTCCTCCAGGATGCCATCCAGGTTCAGGGTGCGATTGTTATCCATGGAAAGGATCACGTTGGTGTCACTGACAGTTTTCTGCACTTGGGCCAATTCCTGTAAGACCGACTTTGGATTGGTCTTTGGGGACTCCTGAGGGGGCTCCTTCTCTGACTCTTTTTACTCCTGAGGTTCCCAGAACCACCTCTTCCTCCCAGCTCCACTCACAAATTTAGAGACCACCCCAGAGATGCTTCTCTCCCTTGTCTCTGCTTCCCAAGGGTCCCCGGGTCTCCTGGATTGAGGGAAGCAGACCCTAAACTTACCGTCTCATACAAGACTGTGAGGAAATCTATTTCTTGCTGCACGCTGTTGGTTCTGGTGCTGAGATCAACTTTACCCACGTAGGCAGAATCCACATCCTGAAATAAAGCAGAGGGCAAGTGCAGAAAGATCAGGCTAGGGAGGATTAGCCCAAATGTCTCTGGATATGCTTTAAGTGCATGTATGCCTGTTGATCTGAGAATTCACCCCCAAGAGAAACAGCCAGAGTAGGAAGAATTGGCTCAGGATCCCAGAAGGCCTGAGTTCAAATCCCAGTTCTGCTATTATGTTATGTGACAAGTTATGTGACTTTGGACAAGTCCTCCCAGGATTCTTCATGTGTAAAATGAGAGAGAGACAGAGAGAGAGAGAGAGAGAGAGAGAGAGAGAGAGAGAGAGAGAGAGAGAGAGAGAGAGAGAGACAGAGAGACAGAGAGACAGAGAGACAGAGAGAAACAGAGAAACAGAGAGAGAAACAGAGAGAGAGAGACAGAGAGAGACAGAGAGAGAGACAGAGAAAGAGAGAGAGAGACAGAGAGAGAGACAGAGAGAGAGAGAGAGAGAGAGAAACAGAGAGAGAGAGACAGAGAGAGACAGAGAGAGACAGAGAGAGAGACAGAGAAAGAGAGAGAGAGACAGAGAGAGAGAGAGAGAGACAGAGACAGAGACAGAGACTAGATGATCTCTGAAATCCCTTCCAGCGCTGGCACTGATTCTTTGAGAATTCAAAAGCCATCCAGATTCTGCCATTCTTTGACTTAACTTCTTTCTTTTCCCTGATCCATGCTGAGAGGGGGTGATCGTACCTCTCAGATTGCTGCTGAGCTGTTCTCTGTCTCAGCTTACTGTTAGCCTCAAACATAATCAGTCCCCTTCCTGATAGGGAGAGGTAATTAATAAGAAATCAAAGCACTAAACCACTGTTCAGTTCTTCAGTCATTTCAGTTGTGTTTGACTCTTCATGACCCCATATGGGTTCTTGGCAAAGATACTGGGGTGGTTTGCCATTTCCTTCTCAATTCCATTTTACAGATGAGGAAACAGAGGCAAGCAGGGTCAAATGCCTCGCCCGTGGTCACAAAGTCAGTAAGTGACTGATGCTCTGACACTCTAACCACTATGCCACCAAGCTGCCTTCTCAACAAAAAGGCACTAAACCACATGTTGGTTTAAAGGGTCTTCCCAACCCCCAACCCCTGTAAGTTGTACTGTCAATAGTTATCAAGAATGTCAGCAAATGAGGAAAGAGTAATTGATAATAGCTGACATTAAGGGATACTTGCCTCAAAACATTATGTCAAGAAGTTGGATTTGCAGGATTTACTGCCAAGAATTTTCAGTGCAGAAACCCAAGAATTAATTAATACCTAATTATCATTAACATGATTACTGTAGGCTTAACTGAGCTTCACGTCACATAGACCTGAGAGTTAAACTGGGGACTATAATTATTCACAACTGGAGAAACTGAGACCCAGTAAGTGAGGAACTATAGCTGGCCAAGATCTCGGAAATGGTGCCTGCTTCCTTGGCTCCTGGAAGAAGAGTCAGCTCTACTCACCTTCTTGAGCACCACAAAGTCATTCTCAGCATTTGTACGGGCGTTGATTTCGGTTTCATACCTGGTAAAATTGAGGAGATGGATAAGTGACCACCACCTACCCTGATGATCAGTTCTGTAAGGCTACTTTCACCCGAAATGTCCCAATTACTAAATTCCCCTGCGCTTAAATGATCTTGGTCTCTACAGCAGACCTGGGGCTGAGGAACTTGAAGGTGAAAGATAGACAGACAGATGATAGATAGATAGATAGATAGATAGATAGATAGATAGATAGATAGATAGATAGATAGATGAATAGAGCTAGAGATAAAGAGATGATATAGGTAATATAATTCATTTCCTTTGAATTCTTATGAATTAAAAAGCATTATTCTGAAAAGGGACAAAGGCTTCTCCCAATATCCAAGAGGATCCAAAACACAAAAAAAGTTATAAACTCCTGATCTAGAAGCATCTCCAAGGCCATCTAGTCCAACTCCTTCCCTTCATAGATAAAGTGACCTGCAAGTGCAAGCAAGTGACCTGCCCAACTTCAGAGAGGCATGATTTGATCCCTGTCCTCTGACACCAGAGGCAGGACTCTTTCTACTGTACCATCCTGCCTGCCCTAGTGAAATGTGATAAAACCCTTATAGTCACTGTAGAAAAATGATTTTTCTTCACTACATCAGGGAACAAGAACAGCTGTTTGATGATGGCATGGTCTTCCTTTACAGGACCCTGGCACAGGTGAATATTTGGGGAAGACAAAGGTGTTAAAACCTTCTACCCTACATATAAGTTGGGTAAATAAGATAGCATTCCGCCCCCGTGAGCCCTACTTACTTCTTCTTGAAGTCTTCCACTGAGTCCTGAGTGGTCTTCAGTTCCAACTCCTGTTGGTTCTTCTGGGACTTGAGACTGTCCACCTGTCCCCGCAAGAGGCTGATGTAGGTTTCAAAAACTGGGTCCAGATTGGTCGTTCGGGTGCTGACATTCAGCTGCTGAAGTAGGTCCCACTTGGTCTGCAGCACTTGGTTCTGCTGCTCCAGGAACCTCACCTGAAATCAGGGAAACAAATCCATCCTGGAGGCAACAAGGACCACCTCAGAGCAGGGGGCACTGGTACCTCTAGAAGGTCTATATTTTTCTTTCTTCCTTCCTTCCTTCCTTCCTTCCTTCCTTCCTTCCTTCCTTCCTTCCTTCCTTCCTTCCTTCCTTCCTTCCTTCCTTCCTTCCTTCCTTTCCTTTTTTCTTTCCTTCCTTCTTTCTTTCTTTCCTTCGTTCCTTCCTTCCTTCCTTCCTTCCTTCCTTCCTTTCTTTCTTTCTTTCTTTCTTTCTTTCTTTCTTTCTTTCTTTCTTTCTTTCTTTCTTTCTTTCTTTCTTTCTTTCTTTCTTTCTTCCTTCCTTCCTTCCTTCCTTCCTTCCTGCCTTCCTGCCTTCCTTCCTGCCTTCCTTCCTGCCTTTCTTTCTTTCTTTCTTTCTTTCTTTCTTTCTTTCTTTCTTTCTTTCTTCTCTCTCTCTCTCTCTCTCTTCTTTCTTTCTTTCTTTCTTTCTTTCTTTCTTTCTTTCTTTCTTTCTTTCTTTCTTTCTTTCTTTCTTTCTTTCTTTCTTTCTTTCTTTCTTTCTTCCAAAGATCTACCCACAATAAACATTCAACAAAAGTTGCCCATCCCTCCACTGATTTTCGCCACCCTTAAACTTCCCTAAGGCAAAATTTTCTCTTCAGGCTGTTATATGACATTCCTTTGGTGCAAGAAGAAAAAAAATTAATCATCTCATAATCAAAGGGAGCCTTCCTGAAATTGCACAACTCACTGGTCCCTCCCTATTCAAGGGGGCCCTTTAGCAATATACTCAAACAGAAATATACTCCCACTGTTTCAGGGAGGATTTCCCAATTGACCCTACCCTATTAATTTTTCTAATATTTTATCTCAGGGTGAAAGGGACCTAGGTTTCTTGAAGTCTGGATGACAACTTGTAGAAGATATGAACTCCAAGGTCCCTTCCAGTGCTGAGAGTATGATTCAATAATTCCATTCGAAGGGCACATAAACTCTGGTCCAACCATACCAGCAGGCTAGAAAGGTTCTGAGGACAGGTTGTCTGTCTGTTGCCTGGGTAGCAGTTGAATTAAGTTCTGCTAATCAACAGAAAACAGATGGCCACCAATGAATAGATTCTTTTTACCTATTTTAATTCAGGAAGAATTCTTTATTAAACTGTTTGAACCTGCATTCATAGAGGAAGTCTTGCTCATATCCTCCTTCTTTTTTCTATCCTTCCTTCTTTCCTGCCTTCTTTTTTCTTTCTTCCTTCCCTCTTTCTTGGCTTCCTTGCTTTCTTTCCTTTTTTGTTTTTGTGTCTGGATCTCTAAGATTAATCCAGCCTAGAAGTTCCCAGTCACTCAAGGCCCAATCTGATTATTGATAAGTGCTGAAGCTTTGTCCTACTACATTTTTCTCTCCCTAAGGCTATATTTGTCGGGAATTCTGTGTGTACATCCAAATAATTTCATCCTTGCTGCAGCTCAGAGGTCAAGAGATCCACCCAACTTCAGAGTTCTCCAGTAGGAGGGATTACAGGCATACATCACTACTGCCCACATTGCCCAAACTAGAACCCAGTCTAAAGATCAGGAGAGGAAGACTGGGAAAAGGCCAGAGAAAAAAGGGCCTTTTATGATAGCTTGGTATAATGCAATGAGCCTTGGCCTTAGAATCAAGAGCTCTTGGTTCATACCTTAATTATGTAACCATAGGCAAATGCTGTATACCTCAAAGTAGAAAGTATGAATAGATAGGATTAAAGATTTTTAGATTCATTTAAAAATAGATTTCCCAATCAAAGAGAAAGCTCCACTTTTCTATCTGAAGTCATGATCTTCTAGAGCCAGTGAAATTGGTCAACCCAGCTAATAAAATTTCAAGCCAACTGACCATGCCACCTACAATGGCCCACCTTCCCCGATTCCCCTCCTTCTCTCTTGGCTGTCAACACTACCTCCTATTCCAATTCCTTGACTCCCATCTGTAAGGACCAGCATGCTGCCAACGTGCTCCTAATGCCTCTTATGGATTTAAATCCACAGGAAGCCCATGGGAGCCAGAGCACATTCCCTGGCTTGATTCTAAGTAAGCCCACTGAGGAGCCTCAAAGATTCTGCTGTGAAAAATATCTTCTTCATCGCTGGGTGACGTCACTCAGAGAGAACTAAAAGGAGATGTTGCTACCCTCAGACTGAATCAAGAGGAAATCAAGGTTCAATACTGAGAAGGACTTGATTTCCGATCAAAGTCAGACCCATCCCCCTTTCCCCAGGACAAGTTATGTTGGAAAGCCGTGACATCTCCTTCGTGTTGGAGAACTGTGTGGACAAAGTGGTCCTCTCTGAAAACCTTCTGACACTTTCCTCTTGAAAGACGGTGAAACAGACTGGATAGATAGCCTCTGAGAGTTCAGAAAATTCCTTCTCTAGGACTCTGAAATAGTTCTCTCCTGGCTCTCTGAATGGTAGATGCTGGGACTTACCTTGTCGATAAAGGTAGCGAATTGGTTGTTGAGGACCTTGAGCTGCTCCCGCTCCTGGGTCTTGACCTGTTGGACCTCAGGGTCTATCTTCACATTCAGAGGCTCCAGCAAGCTCTGGTTGGTGACCACTTCGTGGATCCCACCAGGGCAGGCATTGGGGCCAAAGGGCCCACCGCCCAGACCACCAAAGCCACCTGCTCCAAAACCGCCACCACCAAAACGTCCACTTCCAAAGCCTCCCACTGCGTAGCCTCCATATCCCAGACTTCCTTGGCCTAGGCCTGCACCTGCCACACTGGAAAGGATGCTCTTGTGCCCCCCGAGGTTGATGAGGCTCTGACTGCTGGAGCCAGCCCCTCTGCCCCTAGAACAGCTTCCAAACCTCACAACAGAGGAGCTCCCAGCCACTCTCCGGCCCCTGCCAGGCAAAATGGCAGAACCACTGCTGTAGCTCCCACTTTGGGATCTCCGGATAGACAGCCTGCTCATGATGGCTAAAGGAGAGGGAGTGATGCTGAGATGAAGAGAAGAACAAGAGATGAGACCAGGAGTGCTCGTCTGGTGGGAGAGGGGAAGGCTCCCCTTTATATTCCCTGCTGGCTTTGGCAACTGGCCAAGGTAGTTGGAATACAAATGGGTGGGTTTGGTTCCCCTACAGCAATAAACTAAAAATGACAAGAAAATGAATCGGTGCCATCCATCTAGGGAACAGTGTGTCAAATGAGAAGCGCTTGGTTAGCAAGTTTTACTCAATTATCTATTGACTATCTGCTGGCCCAGCAATAGGAGGGGTGTGAGATGGCTCCCAAAAGCCTTCCGAGAGGTGGTTTTTCAATTGTTAGTATTTCACCACTTTTTCGTTTCCATCAGGGTGGGATCGAAACTGGGAGGTCAGAGACTTTGACCCACTCCAATCAGCTGCCTAGCAGGGGCACTGGATAAAGAAGCTCCCCTCCATGCAGTTTTCTCAGACTGAAAGAAAAGTTGCTTTCCCTGTTGCCCACTTCCCAAAAAAGAAGACTATTTCCCATAGGGACAGACTAGCCGAAAACTCTTGAAGATCAGTCATTCTTTAGACTCTTGAGGAAAGAGAAAAATGGTGGTTCTGTCACATTGAACTCTTCGTGACCCCATGGACCATAGCACCCCAGGCCCTTCTATCCTCTACTATCTCCAAGTCTATCCAAGCTCATGTTCATTGTTTCCATGACACTATCTATCCAGCTCATCCTCTCTGTCTCCTTCTCTTTTTACCTTCAATCTTTCCCAACTTTAGGGTCCTTTCCAATGGGTTTTGTCTTCTCATTATGTGGCTAAATTATTTATGCTTCAGCATCAATATTTAACCAGCCACAGGTAACTCCCTGATCATTAGACTGTGATACCTAGAGTGCAGAGACTGTTATGTCTTTCTTTCCATCCCCAGGGCTTAATACAGTGCCTAGCAGATAGTAGGTGCTTAATAAATACTTGCTGATTGACTGACTGACTGACTGATGGAAAGCCCTCTCAATTTCCAGAAGGTTGGCTTTTCTCTTAACATTTACCTTTGAGAAAATGATCAGAATCCTCTGGGCAAAGCTTCATGACTTCCCAGGGTATGTTGAACCTTCTCTCTAGTGAAAGTAAGTTGTTCTTTTCCCCAGGCACAGTAGCCCCTGATGACATCAGTAGAACTTGTGTCCAGTTACTTGTAGAAAAATGTCCTTGGAACAAACAATTCTCAGCCCAGCCTTGTCTTCTCTCTTCCAGACAAGGTGACAATTTATCTATTCCTCCTAATGAAAGCCTACTAGACAAACTTCCATTTCCTCCCCCTCAATAGCTATGGAATAGCTAAGCCTTTAGTCTCCCAGGTGGATGCCTACATATCTATTTCTATAGGGATTCTACATATCTATTTTTATAGCTCTCCAAATTTCTAGTTCTATTATTCAGATCTAGAGTTGTCCAGGGTTCTAGGTTCCTTGATTTGAGATCTCCAGGTCTCCATTTCTCCAGAGATAGCTGGTGCTACAGCAGACAGAGCACTGACCCTGGAGTCCAGTAATCCTGAGCTCAAATCCAACCTCAGACATTAGTTTTGTGACCCTGGGCAAGTCACTTAACCTCTGTCTGTCTCAGTTTCCTCAACTGCAAAATGGGAATAATATTAGCACTTACCTCCTAGGATTGTTTTAAGTATCAGATGAGATAATAATTGTAAAGAGTTTAGTACAATTCCTGGTATGAAGTAGGTGCTGTATAAATGATTATTCCCTCCTTCTAGGTCTCCAAGTTTCTAATTCTCCAAGACTCCAGACCTCTTGAGCCATTGGATCCACAGACAAATGCCTTTTTTATCTCCAAGGACTTTCCTTACTCTTATGGCTCAACATTTCCACAGACACCTTCATCGGTGAAATTACCCAACCAAATCTCTATATATGTTCTTGTTTCTAATCACTGAGTCCAAAGAACAAAAAAAAATGTAGTTCTGACTTTGGTCCTTTTTTAAAAAGTGTTTTGCAGAACATAATCTTTTTTTAAAATTTAGAATAGTTTTCCATGGTTACATGATTCATGATCCCCTCCCCTGCTCTTCCCCACTCCCAAAGATGACAAGCAGTTCCACTAGGTTATCCGTATATCATTGTTCAAAACCTACTTCCATGTTATTCATATGTACAGTAGAGTGATCTTTTAATATCAAAACCCTAATCATATCCCCATTGAACTACGTAATCGATCATATATTTTTCTTGTGTTTCTACACCCACAGTTCATTCTCTAAATGTGGATAGAGCTCTTTCTCATAAGTCGCTCAAAATTGTCCTGGATCATTGCATTGCTGCTAGTAGAGAAGTTCATTACACTCAATTGTATTACAGTCTATTCATCTCCTGGTTCTGCTCCTTTCGCTCTGCATCAATTCCTAGAGGTCTTCCATTTCACATGGAATTCCTCCAGTTCATCATTCCTTTCAGCACAATAGAATCCCGTCACCATCAGATACCACAATTTGTTCAGCCATTCCCAAATCGATGGACACCCTCTCCTTTTCCAATTTTTGCCACCACAAAGAGTGTGGCTATAAATATTTTGTACAGGTCTTTTTCCTTATTATCTGTTTGGGGTACACACAACTTTGGTCCTTCTAAAGACGAAGGCATAAGTCCAAGTGGAAAAGACTTAGCTGTGAGCTATTAGCCATGAGCCTTTAGGCAACTTACCTCTCTGGGATTCCATTTTCTTCTCTGTAAAACAAGTAGGTTGGATAAGGTGATCTTTCAAATCCTTTCCAATTCTAATGCCCAATGACCCAAAGACAAAAGGTAGGTTTGAGACAGGTGCAATGGGTATTATTTTTTATTAAAGACACTCAAAACAACTAATGTAAAGCTAGTGTTTGAGAAACAATTCTCACTCTAAGTTAGATGATGATAAGATTTCATTATATGATGAAATGTCATCACACTAGAGACATTTATAGAAGTCTTTAAAGAGAGGTATCATGGTTTACTGGAAAGAGTTGATCTTCAAAACTAGAAGATCCAAGTTCAAATTGAACTTCTGACACCTGCTAGTTATATGACACTAGACAAGTGACTTCATCTTTGGTGCTCAGGGATATCTAAGATATCCATTTGTGAAGATGGTGCTGTCCTTCATTGACATGGGAGTTACCTATAACAAAGAAATCACAGGTCTCGTCCCCATCCTTTAAAAACTTACAAATCATCTTACAGGTATTATCTGATGACCCTATGAGGTAAGTACTACAACTATTATTATCTTCATTTTATACATGAAGAAAATGAGGTTCAGAGACTAAACCACTTGTCTATAGTTATCAGAGATGGTGTGTGAGCCCAGATCAGTCAGCCAGTCAATAAAAAAAGAAATCATTAAGTGCTACTACATGTTAGCACTATGCTTATTAGTTTAAGAAGCAGAAAATTGAAATGGAAAAATTCTCTCTTCAAGGTACACAGCACATTTTGGGTCAGCAGAACCAAAGAATAGTCTTGACACATGTTCTAGCCATTGGAATCTAGCTTGTAAATGATTCTATCTGTCTCCATATGCAGGCCTCCATGGGAATCCATTCCAGGATCCTTTAAGAATCATGGTAGTGAATGCTTGTGATCTCTGCTGTGAGAGAAGGCTCAAGATGGGGAATCACTTGTACTCAGAGAGGTCTGAGCTACAACAGGATGAAACTGATTGGGGATGATCCAAATTACATCTGGCACCAATATGGGGAACCACTGAGAGTAGTCGATCAATCAATAAGAATTTATTGAGCATCTGCTATAAAACAAGCGTTGGGAATACAAAAAGAGGGAAAGATAATCCTTTCCCTCAAGGAGCTAATATTGTAATGGGGGGAGAGAGAGAGAGAGAAAGAGAGAGAGAGAGAGAGAGAGAGAGAGAGAGAGAGAGAGAGAGAGAGAGAGAGAGAGAGAGAGAGAGAGAGAAAGAGAGATGGTTTGTACTGTGTGTTTGTGTCTGTATACAGAATAAATAGGAAATACTAACAAAGGGAAGGTACTAGAATAAGAGAGGATAATTAAAAGAGGGTGGAAAAAGCTTCCCGTAGAAGATGAGAAGCCAGGGGAGCCAGGAGATAGAGGTGATAAGGGAGAGCAATCCAAGCATAGGTATCAGCCAAAGAGAATGTACAGTGCCTAGAGATGGACCATCTTCTTCAAGGACTTGCCCAGAGACCAGCATCCCTGGATGTATTGGAGAATGAAGTATAAAAAAAATGCAGCATAGTTAGGGATGGGAAAATGAAGGGCTCTGAATACCAAACAGGATTTTGTATTTGATTATTTATTTGATCCTGGAGCCAATAGGTAGTCATTAGAGTGTATTAAAGAGAGAAATGGAATGCTCAGACCTCAGTTCTAGGAAAATCACCTTGAAGGCTAAATGGAAGATGGATTGGAATGGAGAGAATTTGTGGCAAATAGACCCACCCTACTTGGTTGTCTGTTTTTGTTAATGCTGTTCAGTCATGTCCAACTCTTTATGACCCTATTTGGGGTTTTCTTTGCAAAGATACTGAATGACTTGCCATTTCCTTCTCTAGCTAATTTTATAGATGAGGAACTGAGGCAAACAAGGGTTAAGTGACTTGCCTAGGAACACACAGCTAGTAAGAGTCTAAAGTCAGACAGCTGGTTAGTATAGGAGATGTCCCCACATCAATTTAGGACATTGTAGAGATGTAGGAAATAGATATAGGAAAGGCTAAGTGCCAAAAGTAGCAGCTCAAAAAGTGTATCTGGGTACAACCACCCCAGAGCCCTCTATCCTCTTTGCTTTCAGGTTCATTTCCCAGTTAAGTATCTTCTGGATTAAAAAAGGCTACATAGGGTATTGTTAAGTTATTGCTATTATTAATTATTATTATCACTTATTAATTGTTATCATTAAATTGTTCATCAGTATTTCTAAATGTACTCTCATTAACTCATCCACCTTAGCCTGAATTGGGAAAAATTTCTTCTCCATTCTTGATCAGTCTCTAACTGAACACTTAGAGACTTGAACCTAAATCATAGTTGGCGACCATGTACTTTAAGTACAATAGTTCTTATATTTGCAATGCCAGCTCCAATATGGAATGTTCTGCATGAATTCTGGATGATGGATAATGCTCTCAGGATTTTCCAGTCACCAAAGGAGTGAAGCAGGACTGTGAGGGTGCTCCCTTACTTTTAGAATGATGTTTTCCACAATATTTTCAGATGCCTTCAATGAGGACCAAAATGGTATGAAGATCAGCTACTGCACTAATAGTAGCTTATTTAACTTGAAAAGGCTATCAGCCAAGACTAAAGTGGAGGAAGAATTGGTGCATTACTATTTACAAATGGTCATGTATTCAATGTAGCCTCAGAGACTGAGACACAACAGAGTATAGATCAATTCTCTGATGCTTGTACTAATTTTGACCTAACAATGAACACCAAGTAAACAGAGGTTCATCACCAGCCAGTACCATAACATCCAGACAAAGAACCACTGGTTACAGCAAATGTAGAAATTTTAAATGCTGTGGATATACTTTCCAAGGATGTCCATATGGATGATGAGATTGATGCACTCATAGCCAGAGTTTGCTTAGTGTTTCAGAGGCTCCAAAGGAAAGTGTGGGAGAGAAGAGGTATTAGGCTGCCTACCAAACTGAAGGTCTACCAAACTCCTTATTGCTGTATGCTGCGAAACCTGAACAGTAGACCAACACCACAAGAGTAAATTGAATCGATTCCATTTGGATTGTCTTAGGAAAATTCTGAAGATCATCTAGCAAGAGAAAATATCTTACCCTGAGATCCTTTTTCAGCTGAATTGCCAAGAGTCTGTTTCAGAAAGTGGAATGCCTAGGGGCTGGCCACTTTGTTTGAAAGAGAATTCATACAAAGCAAACACTCACACAGTAATCAAAAGAAGCAAAACTTCTTTCTAAAGAACTTTGGTATCAATTATGAGTCATAGGAAACATTGACCCAAGACCATCTGACATGGCATGCCTGCATTAAAAAAGGAGCTGTGCTCCATGAGCAAAGCAAAATTGTAGTAGCTCAAAAGAAATGTGAGAAATTTAGAGACATCTCCATCTCAACAAATGGTCACATGGGTTATTTGTGCCCAACTTGTGGTAGAGCTTCCCAAGCTCATATTGATCTGATCAGCTACAGTTGAACACATTTTATTTTGTACATTTAAAAAAATGTTAAGTATTTTAATCACATAAAGAAACAATTTTTAACAATTATTTTCTGACATTTTGTGATCCAGATTCTCTTCCTCCCTTTCTCCCCTCTCAAGATGGTAAATAACCTGATATAGGTAATAACAGTGTCATGAAATATAAATTTCCCTATTTATCATGTCATAAAAGAAGACATATCATACATACAAGAAGAAACTCATGAAGGAAATAAAGTGGAAAATAGTATGCTTCAAACTGCATTCAGACTGACAGTTCCTTCTGTGGCTGTAGATAACACTTTTCATCACGAGTGCGAGTGCCTTGGAATTATCTTGGATTCTTGCATTGCTAATAGTTTAGTCCTTCACCATTAATCATCGTACAATGTTTCATTACTGTATACAGTGTTCTCCTCACATCTCTTTGTACTATTTCATATAAATCTTCCATGTTTTTCTAAAATCATCCTGTGCATCATTTCTTATTCTATTACAATCGTACACCACAAATTGTTCAGCCATTCCCCATTTGATGGACTTTCCCTCAGTTTCCAATTCTTTGCCACCACAAAAGAGCTGTTGTACATATTTTTGTGCATATATATATACATATACATATATATATATATATATATATATATATATCTTTTTCCTTTTTCTTTTATCTCTTTGGGACACAGATGCAGTAGCAGTATTCTGGGTCAAAGGATATATACATAGTTTTATGACCCTTTGGGCATGGTTCCAGATTGCTCTCCAGAATGATTGTATCAGTCCACAATTCTGCCAACAGTATATTAGTGTCACAATTGTCCCACATCCCCTCTAATAGTTATCATTTCCATTTTGGATCATATTAACCAACATGATAGGTAAGAGGTAGCATCTCAGAGTTGTTTTAATCTGCATTTCTCTAATCAATTTGATTTGAAGCATTTTTATATGATTATAGATAGTTTCATTTTCTTTCTCTGAGAACTGCCTGTTCATATGCTTTGACTATTTATCAACTGGGAAATGACTTGTATTCTTATAGATGTCAGTGCTCTATATATTTCAGAAATGAGGGCTTTGTCAGAGATATTTACCATAAAAATTTTTTCTCAGTTTTTTATTTTCCTTCTTGTCTATGTTGCATTGGTTTCATTTGTGCAAAAAACCTTTTTCTTATTAAATGTATTTATTTAATTAATTACTTTAGAATATTTTCCCATGGTTACATGATTCATGTTCTTTCCCTCCCTTCCTTCCACCCCACTCCTATAACCAACAAGCAATTCTGCTGGGTTTTACATGTATCATGGATCAAGACCTATTTCCATATTATTGATATTCACACTAGGGTGATCATTTAGAGTCTACATCTCCAATCATATCCCCATCAACCCATGTGATCAAGCAGTTGTTTTTCTTCTCTGTTTCTATTCCCACAATTCTTCCTCTGGATGTGGATAGTGTTCTTTCTCATAAGTCCTTCAAAATTGTCCTGGATCATTGCATTGATGATAGGAGAGAAGTCCATTACATTCGATCGTACCACAGTGCATCAGTCTCTGTGTACATTTTTCTTCTGGTTCTGATCCTTTCACTCTGTATCAATTCCTGGAGGTCATTCCAGTTCACATGGAATTCCTCCACTTTATTATACCTTTGAGCACAATAGTATTCCATCACCAACATATACCACAATTTGTTCAGCCATTCCCCAATTGAAGAGCATCCCCTCATTTTCCAATTTTTTGCCACCACAAAGAGCGCAATTATGAATATTCTTATACATGTCTTTTTCCTTATTATCTCTTTGGGGTACAAACCCAGCAGTGCTATGGCTGGATCAAAGGGCAATCTTTTAAAGCCTTTTGGACATAGATCCAAATTGCCCTCCAGCATGATCAGATCAATTCACAACTCCACCAACAATGCATTAGTGTCACAATTTTGCCATATCCCCTCCACAATTTATTACTTTCCCTTGCTGTCATATTAGCCAATCTTCTAGGTTTGAGGTGGTACCTCAGAGTTGTTTTGATTTGCATTTCTCTAATTATAAGAGATTCAGAACACTTTTTAATGTGCTTATTGATAGTTTTGATTTCTTTATCTGAAAATTGCCTATTTGTATCCCCGGCCCATTTATCAATTAAGGAATTGCTTGAATTTTTTGTACAAAAAAACTTTTTAATTTAATTTAATGTAATGAACATTATCCATTTTTCTTCTCATAATGTTATGTCCAAATAAGAGATAGAAAACATTATGAGAAACATAAATTCTTCCCATTTCCATAGGTCTGACAGGAAAAATATTCTATGTTCCCCTAATTTGTTTATGGTATCACACTTTATTTCTAAATCATGTATCCATTTTGACTTTATCTAAGTATATGTTGTGAGATGTTGGCCTATGCCTAGTTTCTGCCATACTGTTTTCCAGTTTTACCAGCAGTTTTCATCAAATAGTGAGTTCTTCCCCCAAAAGTTTGGATCTTTGGATTTATCTAATACTAGGTTACTTGGTCATTTACTACTGTGTGTTGATTACCTAATCTATTTCATTGATCCACTCCTCTATTTTTGTAGATAGTACCAGATTGTTTTGATGATTGCCATTTTATAATATCGTTTAAGATCTTGTACTGCTAGGCCACCTTCCTTCATATTTTTTTTTTATGCATTCTCCTGATATCCTTGACCACACATTATACATTAACCCCAACCTAATGATAACATCTTTGAGTATGAAGGACAATTAACCAACTTTATTTGACAAGATCAAAAGGTAGCACAATAGATAAAGTGCTTGGTCGGGAGTCAAGAAGACCTGAGTTCAAATCCAGTCTTGGAAACTTACTAGCTATATGACTCTGGGCAAGTCATTTAACCCTGTTTGCCCCAGTTTCCCCATCTCTAAAATGAGCTGGAGAATGAAATGGCAAACCACTCTAATATCTTTGCGAAGAAATCCTCAAATGGGGTCACAAAGAATTGGAAGCAAAACAACTGAATGACTTAGCAAAACAAAATTTGATAGACATTAGAAGGAATGAGACTTCCAGTGCCAGGCTGCAGTCAATTCTTCCATCCTTTTCCACCTCCCACCCCTGGTTGGATGGGGAATGTGGTCAGACTGGAGCCTCCTCAGGCAAAGTCCTAGGGAAGCAGGGAAGGGCTGGACTCTTCTCTTATTACCTTCTGCCAAAACTGTTTCCCAGGCGCCTTTTCTGTTGTTCTTGCTTGCTACACTTGCTAGTCCACACTCAGTGCAACATTCAATTGCAAAGAAGGTCCTGTCCCTCATTGGCAGGGGAGTTCCCCATAACTATGAACTCACAGGTCTAATCCCTGCCCCTTTAAAATGTGCAATCCCTCTTATTGGTATCCTCTCATGTAAGTCTCACCTGAGACTTTAGATGGTAGAAAGAACAGTATGCCCATCCCAAATTCCCTGATAGGTGTAGAAGATACATGGACAGAGGCACAATCCCACTGGTTTTTTCTCTGAACCTCCTTTTGGAATGAGTTTCTTCCCAAGGTCTAAGCACTGCCCCTGACCCATCCAGGAGAACCTCAGGTTTTCCTGTACACAGTTCTCCCATCACACCCACCACCACCCCCCCCCAACCTCTGGACTGGAATCCTCTATCAATCCATTGACACTCTGTCTGGGGGAGGGTGGCCCAAGGGTCTGAGTTCAGATTATAAGCCAGGTCTTCCCTGACTCTAAGACCAATAATATTACCTCTTAAAACATGCAAAACATAACTACAGAGATAGGCTTGAGATGAGATAGAAACAGTGATAGAGACAGAGATCTAGAGATAGTGATTGGAGACAGAGATCTAGATGGTGAAAGAGATAGATGCAACAGATAGTGATGTTTATAAAGAGTGATAGAAATAAGAAAGAGGAAAATGATAGGTAGATAGATAGACAGACAGACAGACAGACAGACAGACAGACAGACAGACAGACAGATAGATAGATAGATAGATAGATAGATAGATAGATAGATGGATGGATGGATAGATAGAAGGATGGATAGATAGATGATAGATGAATGGATATATAGATAGATAGATTTATATACACATACACAGAAGATGAGAGAAGAGTAAGGGACTAAGAAAGCACCTACTGTGTTCCAGGCATTGTGCCAAGTGCCTTTTTTAAAAAAACAAATATTATCTGGTTTGGACCTCACCACAACTATCTTTAAGGTTTTAAAAACATTTTTTACATGTTGGTTCATTTAATCTCCATCATAATCCTATGGAGTGGGCACTAAACGTAATTCAATTAATCCAGTTTTACAGATAAACAAACTGAAGCATAGAAAATTTAAATTAATTGATAACAGTAACTGTAAAATTATTCTTAGAGGTAGGATTTGAAACCAGTTGTCTCCTGATCCTAAGTCCAACAGACTCCCAAAAGGTAGCATCTTTTCCCTTTATCCTGAATCTACTTTGGTTTATATACATTTGCTTGCATATTGTCTTCTCTATTAGAGGGTAAGTTCCTTGATGTCAGAGACTATCTTTTGCCTCTTTTTAATGCTTAGCCTAGTGTCTGATATATATTAAGTACTTAATAAATGTTTATGGTTGATCTACAGAAGCAGCTAGGAGAAGCAGAAGACAGAGTGCCTTACATGGAGTCAGCAAAACCTGAGTTCATATCTAGCCTCTGACAATAATTTTGTTATCTTGGACAAGTCGCATAACCTCTACCTTGTTCAGTGATTTCAGTCACTTCATAACTCACTTTAGAGTTTTCTTGGCAAAGATACTGGAGTGCCTTGCCATTTCCTTCTCCAGCTCATTTTAATAAAAATGAAGAAACTGAGGCAAACACAGTTAACTGACTTGTCCAGGCTTGCCCAGCTGGGAAGTGTCTAAGCTGGATTAAAACTCAGGTCTGCCTTAGTTTCCTCAATTGTAAAATGGAGATGATAATAGGACCTAGAAGGGAGGCAGAGTCAAGATGGATGCATAGAAGCAGCGAAAGTTCAGACCTCTGAAAATCCTTCCTCACCAATTAAAAACCAAATGCTCCTAGGGGACTGAAAACCAAATATAACAACAGGACAGAGCTAAGGAACCCTCCTGCTGGACTCAACTTAAAAGGTACACCCCCCCAAAAAAAGCCTGAAATTGAGAACACTTGGGTTTAATGGGAAGAAAGAAGGAAAGTCCCAGGACCCCCTCCCCCACCTATAGTATTGAGCCTCCAGCAGTGGCTGGAATCTCTGGGCAGGTAAAGGTGCTAATCTGGAGGGAGTACCATGCAGGCAAAGTTATGCCAGGTTCCAGGCTTTGAACATGGGCAGCTGGGAGGCAGCTGGAGAAGAACCTCAAAGAAGGCAACCCAATTGCTGCTGAGACACTCCATATTGCCCCCTCCTTCCCAAGATTTTGGCCTCAGGGCACATCCAGCTCTGCAAGTTCAACTCAGCTGGGATTAATCTTATCAAGCCTTCAGAGGGCAGGGAAGCTCAAGCTCCAACACCCTTCCCCAAAGACTGCTCTGAGAGCCTTCCTAAGCTCCAAGGGTGAAGACTTACAGAAAAGCCCCAAACCACAGATTCAGCACATAATGAGAGGAGCAAAACTACAGGCAACTACTGGGGGGGGGGAGGGGAAGAAGGGGTAAATATGAGCAAAAAACAGAAAAGGAAAAAAGAAATTATAATCAAATACTTCTATCCTGGTAATGAACAAAGAGCAAATGTAACTGAAGAGGATCAAGGAATACCAAGCAAAAACACAGAAACTCCAGTGAATTAGACACAGGTTTTGGAAGAACTCAAAATACAATTCAAAACACAATTAAGAGAGGCTGAAGACAACTGGGAAAAGAACTTAAAAAGCAAGATAAGTCATTTAGAAACAGAGAACAATCTCTTGAAAGCCAAAATTAATCAGCTTGAAAATGAGGCAAGGGAAATGAAAGATGAAGCAAAGAAAATGAAAGATGAGGCAAAGAAAATGAAAGATGAGGCAAAGAAGATGAAAGATGACCTCCAAAGAAAATCAGACCAGAGGGAGAAGGATGACCAAAAAGCCAGGGATGAAATTCAGTCTTTAAAAACCAGAATACAACAATTAGAAGCAAGTGACTACATAAGGCAGTAGGAAACTATAAAACAAAATCAAAAGAATGAAAAAATTGAGGAAAATATGAAGCACTTCATTCACCAAACAAAAGATTTTAAAAATCATTCCAGGAGAGACAACTTAAGAATCATTGGTCTACCAGAAGACCATGACAAAAGAAAAAGCTTGGACATCATCCTACAGGCAATTATCCAAGAAAACTGCCCCAACATTCTAAAACAAGAGAGAAAAGTGGAGATTGAAGAATCTACAGATCACCTCCTGTACTTAATCCCCAAGTGACAACACCCAGGAGTCTTATAGTCAAATTCAAGAACTACCAGACCAAGGAAAAAATATTACAAGTTGCTAGGAAGAAGTCATTCTGATACCATGGAACTAGAGTAAGGATAACACAGGATTTGGCTGCATCCACATTGAAGGACCAAAAGGCATGAAGTATGATATTCTGGAAAGCAAGGGAACTAGGTCTACAACCAAGAATCAACTTCCCAACAAAACTGATTATATTCTTACAGGGTCATTTAATAAAATAGAAGAATTCCAAACATTCATAAAGAAAAGACCAAACCTGAACAGAAAATTTAATGCCCAAACACAGAGCTCAAGATAATCACCAAAAGGTAATTAAGAAGAGGGGAGGGGGGAGGAAGAAAAGCAAAACAAAGCAAAAAACACTTTTTTTAAGGGACCCAATAAGTCAAAATGATATGTATCCCTACAAGAAAAGAGGATATTGGTAACTCTTAAAAATTTTTATTAACACCTGGGTAGCTAGAAAAATTATACTTAGAGGAAACAGTGACAAACTGTATAGGATGAAATACCAAGACATAAATATGTATATAGATATGTGTATGCATAAATATACATATATATTTATAACTAAAGTTTTAAAAAGAGGCTAATATTAAGAGAAATGGGAAAAGAAACAAAATGGGGTAAATTTATATGTCACAAAGAAGCACATGGAGGGAGGGGGAAGAACATCAATACACTGGAAGGGTAAAGAGGTTGGAGATAGGAAATACTCAATTCTTACGTGCATTGAAATTGACTCAAAGAGGGAAGAACAATCAAATATATTCAACAGAGAATTGATTTGTGCCCTATACGGAAGTAGAAGAGTAACAAAAGGACTAATGGGGAGGGAAGCAATACAAGGGAGGGTGAGGGTGGGAGGTAGTTTAAAAAGATGGTAAAGAAAATAAGAAGGGAATAAGAAGGGAGGGGTAGAAAGGGAAGCAAAATAAAGGTAGGAATTAGGGGTATTGATTAAAAACAAAACACTGATATAAAAAGAAATAGTGAAAGAAGAAAAGGCAGGACTAGGAGTGGAAATCAAAATGCTGAGAAATACACAGCTGGTAATCATAACTCTGAATGTGAATGTAATGAACTCACCCATAAAATACAAGTGAATAACAGAGTGGATTAGAAACCAAAACCCTACCATAGGCTATCTACAAGAAACACACATGAGGAAGGTAAACACACATAGGGTAAAAATAAATGGATGGAGCCAAATCTATTAGGCATCAACTGAGAAAAAGAAGGTAGGACTCACAATCATGATATCTGACTACAGAGGTCCATCCAGTGGCCTCTCTAAGGACCCAGGTTTGTCTTCCAAAGTATGATGTCACGGTCAGATAAATGAGATGAGACACACCATGCATTCAACTCATGTATGCAGGCATCATACACAGTGCTCTGCCATAGTACCAAGGGACATTTATTATATAGATTTTCTGGTACACACACATAATCAACTCTATGTATGTGACATTTTACAGCTTGATTGGATATTATCAAATCACCTAAACAGCTCTGGTGATGTTATTATAAGGTTTCTACAACACTTTTGATAGATATGATTAATGTGAATAAAGCCATTTGTAGGTTAGTACACCTTGACCTGCTGAGAGGATCATTGTGCTTTTTGTCAGCTTTCACTATCCATCATAATTGCTTGGGAGATTAACAACAAAACATTCATATCTAGGTGTGAAAACTTTAGGCAGACCAAGTTTGAGGATTTCCTCAATTTACAAGTTCTGTTTTTCCTGTGTTACTTTGACATGCCTAGTGATGCTACTTGGTTCCTGTTCCAACAAATTCATTCAAGTGTGGTAACTGTAGGACAAGACTCATTATAGTATTTATTGTAGAGCCTTGGAGCGTATCTTGTGCTTGAGAAAGGAGGGGTCATGGGCAGTAATCTTTGGGCTTTTATTCTGTAATTGCAATCTTTTCGGGGGTATTAACCAAGGGGGCTTAAAGTAGGGTGTATATATTTATTGATCCTATAAGTATTTGCTCTTGTGTTATTTCTCCTGTACTGGGGAGAGAATAATAATCATAACAAGTTCACTAGTGGGGAAAATTTGGGGGAAAAAGTAACAAAGGAGGATCAGCAGGGGGCCCTCATTCTGGGGTATGCTTTGCTGACCTTCCTTCTTCAGACCATGACCTTGTCAATCGGTCAGAGTATGATGGCCTCTGGCATCTGTCGAAGCTAAAGTCAAAATAGATATAGTCAAAAGAAACAAGGAAGGTAATTACATCCTGATAAAAGGCAGTATAGACAATGAGGAAATATCAGTACTCAACAAGTATGCACCAAATGGCATAGCATCCAAATGTCTAAAGGAGAAACTAGTGGAACTCAAGGATGAAATAGATAGAAAAACTATACTAGTGGGAAACCTGAACCTTCCTCTATCAAAACTAGATAAATCAAACCACAAAATAAATAAGTAAGAGGTAAGAGAAGTGAATGAAATATTAGAAAAAACAGAGTTAGTAGATATGGGGAGAAAAATAAATAGGGACAAAAAGGAATACACCTTTGTTTCAGCAGCACATGGTACATTCACAAAGACTGACCATGTACTAGGGCATAAAAATATTGCAAACAAGTGCAAAAGATCAGAAATAATAAATGCAACCTTCTCAGATCTCAACCCAATGAAAATAATAAATAGTAAGGGTACAAGTAAGGGTACATAGAGAGGAAAATCAAAAATTAATTGGAAATTAAACAATATGATTCTCCAAAATCAGTTAGTTAAAGAACAAATCATAGAAACAATTAATAATTTCATTGAAGACAATGACAATGATGAGACACCCTTTCAAAATATATGGGATGTAACAAGCGCAGTTCTCAGGGGGAAATTTATATCCTTGAATTCATATATTAACAAAATAGGGAGGGCAGAGGTCAATGAATTAGCTTGCAAATTAAAAAACTAGAAAGTGAACAAATTAAAAATCCTAATTAAAACTAAATTAGCGATTCTAAAAATCAAAGGAGCAATTAATAAAATTGAAAGTCAAAGAACTATTGATTTAATGAATAAGACTAGAAGCTGGTATTTTGATAAAACAAATAAAATAGATAAAGTACTGCTCAATCTCATTAGAAAAAAAGGAAAGAAGAAAACCAAATTGACAGTATCCAAGATGAAAAGGGAGATTTAAACTCTAATGAAGAGGAAATTAAAGCAATCATTAAAAACTATTATGCCCAATTATATGGCAATCTAGGTGATATGGATGAATATTTACAAAAATAAAAGTTGCCTAGATTAACAGAGGAAGAAATAGACTACCTAAATAATCCCATATCATAAAAAGAAATTGAACAAGCTATCAAAGAACTCCCTAAGAAAAAGTCCCCAGGTCCAGATGGATTCACAAATGAATTCTATCAAACTTTCAAAGAACAACTAATCCCAATATTATACAAACTATTTGACAGAATAAGTAAAGAAGGAGTTCTACCAAATTCCTTTTACAACACAAATATGGTACTGATTCAAAAGCCAGGCAGGTCAAAAGTGGAGAAAGAAAAATACAGACCAATCTCCCTAATGAACATAGATACAAAAATCTTAAATAGAATACTAGCAAAAAGACTCCATCAAGTCATCACAAGGGTTATTCATTATGACCAGGTAGGATTTATATCAGGAAGGCAAAAATGGCTCAATGTTAGGAAAACCATCCACATAATTGACCATATTAACAAGCAAACTGACAAAAATCACATGATTATCTCAATAGATGCAGAAAAAGCCTTTGATAAAATACAACACCCATTCCTATTGAAAACACTAGAAAGTATAGGAATAGAAGGGCCTTTCCTAAAAACAATAAACAGCATATATCTAAAACCATCAGCAAACAGCATCTGCAATCGGGATAAACTAGAAGCCTTCCCAATAAGATCAGGAGTGAAACAAGGATGCCCATTGTCACCGCTATTATTTAAAATTGTGCTAGAAACACTAGCAGTAGCAATTAGAGAAGAAAAATAAATTGAAGGTATTAAAATAGGCAATGAGGAGACCAAGCTATCACTCTTTGCAGATGACATGATGGTCTACTTAAAGAATCCTAGAGAATCAACTAAAAAGCTAGTAGAAATAATCAGCAACTTTAGTAAAGTTGCAGGATACAAAATAAACCCACATAGGTTCATCAGCATTTCTATATATTTCCAACACAGCTCAGCAGCAAGAATTAGAAAGAGAAATCCCATTCAAAAGAATGTGATTCTTGTAACCAAGGAATAATGTTCTAAATTGATTAAATAAAATTTTCAAAAAAATTGTTAATAGGACGTAGGTCCTAGGATTGTTATTAGGATAAAATGAGATACTCCTAAGGTACTTTGTAAACTTTAAAACACTGTATAAATTTAGCTATTCATATCATAGTAGATAGATTGTAATATTTGGAGTCAGGTAGACTGGATTCAAATTCCTTCTCTGATATCTAATACCTATGTAGCCATAAGCAGGTCACTTAACTTTTGTGAGGTCAGTTTTCTCCTGTGTAAAATGAGAGTAGAATAAATGACCTTTTAGGTACTTTCCAACATAAACCTATTATTCTATGCTTTTCCCCTATACCATCTAAGAGGAAGAAGACCTACCTTCATCCTCTCATATACCTTCCATTTCTTGATATTGTCAAAAACCTAACTTTCTCCTAAAAGTGACACTGGGTGCCCTTTTCTCATACACCCTTTGGACCTGGAGAGAGGAAAATCTGAATTTAAGTCTTGAATCATACTAGCTGGGTAACCCTGGACAAGTGTCTTAACTTCTGTCTCAGTTTCCCCATTGAAAAAATGAGCTGGAGAAGGAAATAGCAAAACACTCCAGTATCTTTGCCAAGAAAATTCCAAAAGGGGTCACGAAGAGTCAGATATGACTAAACTGAGCAACAAAATAACTGAAAGAATGAAAGAAAAATTGATTATCACTCATCAAAACATTATCTTTGAGCCATTGATTTGGAGTCTAAGATGCTAGAGGATAATTCTAGAGAATGATATCTTTAACTTGAGAAAGAAGGCCTTCCTTTGGTTACCCGGTTTGTCAAAGTAGGAGAGTAAGAAGACCAAAGAAGGCAGAGGAATGCACCTTTGTTTTCCATGAAAAATATTTCCTTTATGGAAAAGGCCACTTGCATAAATGCTCTCTGACCTATACACTTAGTCTTGCAAAGTCCATTTGGCTAAGGAAACGCAGAATAATGATCGAGATGCTAGGATTAGGTAGGTTTAGATAGGATGTGCTCATCTTGGGCAGGTTATCTTGAAAAAGGTTTGGAAGGATGTAATGGTATGGCAGAGTAAAGGGTAAAGTGGTAGGGAAGGAGAAAAGATATGTGAAGACTTAGGAGTAGGATACATTTAGACCCAAGGAAGGAGGATAGAGATAAAGGGTCTAAGTACAAAAGTCTTAATTTAGCATAAGTGATAATAAAGGAACCATTATAAATTTCTGAGCAGGGAAAGATTATCCAGGCTCCTGGAGCTGGCAAGGACCTTTAAAGCAAGAATAGTCATCAAATATTAAAAGCTTTGCACAAAAAAAACATGCAACCAAGATTAGAAGGAAAGCAGAAAACTAGGGGTGGGGGAACTTTGCAGCAAGTTTCTCTGATAAAGGCCTCATTTCTCAAATATATAGAGAACTGAATCAAATTTACAAAAATACGAGCCATTTCCCAATTAATAAATGGTCAGAGGATCTGAACAGACAGTTTTCAGAAGAAGAAATTAAGGCTATCTACACTCATAAAAATACTATAAATCACTATCCATTAGAGAAATGAAAATTGAAACAAATATGAGGTGCCACCTCACACCTATCAAATTGGCTAATATGATAGAAAAGGAAAATGACAAATGTTGAAGGGTAGGTGGGAAAATTGTGACACTAATGGTGGAGTTGTGCACTGATCCAACCATTCTGGAGAGCAATTTAAAACTATGACCAAAACTATAAATATGCTATTTATGCTATGAAACTCTGCATACCTGTTGATCTAGCAATAGAACTTTTAGTTCTGTCTCCTAAAAAGATGAAAAATAAAATAAAAAAGGATACAAAGATATCTATAGCAGTTCTTCTTGTGGTGGTGAAGAATTAGAAATTGAAACAACTAGTGAATGGCTGAACAAATTGTAGTATATGATTATAATGAAATTTTATTGAGCTATGATGGGCAGGATACTCTCAGAAAAACCTGGAAAGAGTTACAAAATCTGATGCAAAGTGAAGTGAGCAGAACCAGGGGAACATTGCACAATAGCAAGAGCAGCACCATCCATTCATCAACTGTGAATGACAAATATTCGGAGCAACATAATAATTCCAAGAACAATTCCAAAGGACTTATGATGAAAAGTGCTATCCACCTCCAAAGAAAGAACTGTTGGAGTTGGAATGCAGGTGAAAGCATCCTTTTTTAACTTTTTTTTTTCATGAATTATTGGGGTTTGGGTTTTGTTTTGTTTTTTGGTCTGTGTTTTCTTTTACAACATAACTAATATGGAAATATGTTTTGCATGACTACACATGTAGAATCTATATCAAATTACTTGCCTTCTCAGGGAGGAAGGGAAGGAGAGAAATTTGTATCTCAAAGTTTTTAAGTAATATTAAAAATTATTTTTATATGTAATTGAAAAATATTTTTAAATATAAAAAAATAAAATTAGTCTTCTATATTCACCTTCCTCTGGGTCTATGACTAGGTCAAAAGGATGGGATTTTTTTCCTGACCTCAAAGATTTCCAGGGATAGAAGTTTTGGAACTTTGAAAGCCATTTTGTCTAGAATGCAATTTCTTGGACTGGGTGTGTGGGGAGGGGGTTCTGAAAAGAGCAGCAACACGTGAAGGACAGGACTTCTCAAATCTGGGGTTATTTTCTTTTTCAAAGTCCTATGTTAAACCAAAGTTTTAATGAAATCCATTTTTTTTCTTGTTCCATCCTACACGGGAGTGAAGAACAGTTTAGATTCCTCTAACCAGACCCAAAAGAAGGTTACGACAGAAACAATGTGAATTGCAAATGAAATTTATTGTATAGACATGGGTAAGGACAGAATAACATTTCAGACAGCAGAGTCAGAAAGAGGAATTATGTACACAAGGAATGTAACTTTTATTTTTTTCCTTTTTTCTACATGCTGGGAAAGAAGGACTCAAAAGTGGGGCTGTTAATCAGAAGAGGCCATTGAAAAAGATTGTAATTGGGAGCACAAAGGATGCTACATCCCCCTGAGCCCTAGGAGAGTTTCCCCTAACACAGGAGAGCCGACCCTTTTGGAGGGGCGGTGGAGGCAAGAGCCCTCAGAAAATATGCTTGAGCATCTCTTTCTCCTCTGAAAAGAAGCTGAGTGGTGTAGTTTGAAACACTGTCAGCAAGAGGAGCAAAGGAAAGCTTGTTTTCGCAATCTGTGTAGGGAGGCATTTGAGCATCAACTTTATCTGAATGAGAAAGACACACTAGAGCCACAGCCCTCTTCTCCCTGGTCTCCTCCTGAATTGGATCCATAACCTCCTCTAGAGCCACCACCTCTTCCTTCTTCTGAGCAAGACCCCCTGCCTCCAGACCCACTGCCTCCAGACCCACTGCCTCCAGAGCCATAACTTCTTCCTCCTCCAGAACCAGACCCCCTGCCTCCAGACCCACTGCCTCCAGAGCCATAGCTTCTTCCTCCTCCAGAGCCAGACCCTCTGCCTCCAGAACCACTGCCTCCAGAGCCATAACTTCTTCCTCCTCCAGAGCCAGACCCCCTGCCTCCAGAACCACTGCCTCCTCCTCCAGAACCTCCAAAGCCAGCCTTGGATGCCACATTGGATGAGATAGTGCTGCTGCTTATAGCTGTAGAGAGAAACCAAGTCACAATGAGCATCCTGTCTCCCTCTACATACCCACTCCTAATACTCCCACTTAAGGGATCCCATAAAGAAGGATCAACCCACATTACTTACATACGCTCACGTTACTGCAGACTTCTCCAGAGATTCTATCGGGGAAGAAGAGGGGGGGGAGAGATACTGTGATCAAATTGTATTTTTTTTATTTTGTAACCCCAGTCCAAGACCCAGCGGTGTGGAACTCTGTCTTCATTAGTGGGGGGAGAGGGGGAATGCCCTGCATGAGGGGGAAAGAAAAGCCAAAATACCTCAGAATGGCTCTTTGGCTTTCACCAGCGACATCCCACCTGACTAATGGGTTTGGGGACGGCTATTTTTTTCCTCATCAATCTCAGCAAATCAGAGTTCCCATAAGGAAACAGTGGCAAATACCACTTCAACGATCCCATTTTCTTCAACAATGACATCATAATTTTAAGACGCTGGTACAGGCCTGCCTTTGGAATGCTCCCACTTCTTTACCTGTAAATGCTCTTGTTTTTCTAAAAGAGGTGGGGAGGACCCTGGATGGGCCAACTGAAAAGAGTCATTTGCCTTTCCAGCTTTTTTAAACAAATGATATTGCGTCTGGTATTCTTAAAATTCACTCAAATAAAAAGTCAAGCTGCACCTCTCATTCTGATCCAGGAGGACCTAGAATAAGACTGTCCCTTCTGTATTCTCTACATGCCGCTACCCCGAGCTGAAATCTTCATCAACTCTTCTCTAAGCTACAGCCCTTCACATACAGCCTAAAGGTCTGCTTAAGCAGAGCTACCATTCCATGACTTATACCTTTCTCTGAAAAGAAGAAAATGAAATCATCTGTCGTCCCCCCCGCTTTTGCTGCCAAATTATAGACTTCTATTTAAGCAATGGCAGAATGTATTTATAGGGCAGCTGGATGGTGCATGGATGAGTATCAGGTGTAGAATCAGAAAGACTCATCTTCCTGTGTTCAAATCTGGTCTCAGACACTAACTCGCTTTGTGACCCTGAACAAGTCACTTAACCCTGTTTGCCTCCACTTCGTCATCTGTCAAATGAGGAAATGGCAAACCGCTTCAGCATCTTTCCAAGAAACCCAAATGTGGTCACGAAGAATTATACACAATAGAAACTACTGAATAACGATTTTTTAAAATTTTTTAAAATTGAACTTGTGTAAGGTGAAATTGTGTTTATTCTTTCAGAGGTGGAATAGGAGATATAATTTAAAACCTTACCTAGGGGATACTTTGGTCTCAGCAATTCTGTTCTACTCAGACCTAGCTTCATAAAATGCCACAGTTGGGAAGGAATTTTACAATTGAGGAAACAGACCCAGAGAGGGCAAGTCACCTGTCCCAGAGCTAATAAGTAGCAAAAATAGAGCTTAAACCAGATATCCTGCCTGAAGCACATCTTGTTTGTTGCTTCCCCTTCCCTTCTGCCACCTTACCCTGACAATTAGCCGGTCCTATTCAATGCAGATATAACTTTTAGCTGCCGTATTTCCCCCTTCTCTGGTCCTTAGCTTTCTTGTGCCTTTCCTCATCCCCAGAATCCTCCCTCTCTGTCATTCCTCCAGGGGAAGAGAGGAGGAATAAGTGCCAACTTGGGGCTTCTATCAGTCTTCATCGCTATCCATAAAATGTGAGTCATCGTTCAGTGCCCTTACCTTTCCTCCTCTCCCTCCAGCAGCCTCTTGTAGGCAGCAATCTCGAAATCCAGGGCCAATTTGACATTCATCAGCTCCTGGTAGTCCTTCAGCAGGCGGGTCAGCTCCTCCTTGGTTTTATGGAGAGCTTCTTCCAGCTCCTCCATCTTGTGTTTGGCATCTTTGAGAGCATGCTCCCCTCGTTGCTCTGCATCAGCAATGGAGTCTTGCACAGCTTGGCACTACAAAAGAAGGGGAAGGAGAGGTTCTGTGGGTCAATGAGAAGCCATGGGAGAGGGCAGCTACACAGCCCAGGGAAAGAGAAAGGCAAAGTGAACAGGAAACAGAAAGGTCGATGGACCAATTCAAGTCTTATTGGGAGTGCCATTATCATTGCTACAATTCTGAAGAGGGCTACAAAGACTTTGCTACTGGTATATGAAAGCACTCCTATCTCTGCATTGTCATCACCAATCGTCATCCCTTGCATTTATGTGTACCAATGTCTACACATCCATGACCTCATTTAGTTTTCATGACAGCACCATGAAATGATAGGCTTGACATTGTTATCCCCATTTTCTTTATTTCTTTTTAAACCCTTACCTTCCATATTAGAATCAATACTGTGTATTAGTTCCAAGGCAGAAGAGCAGTAGGGGCTAGGCAATGAGGATTCAGTGACTTGCCCAGGGTCACACAGCTGGGAAGTATCTGAGGTCAGGTTTAAACCTATTTTAAGAGCCACCTCCAGGTTTGACCCTCAATCCACTGAGTCACGGACTGCCCCATTTTAACATTTTAAAGAAAAGAAAATGGAAAATGTTCAGAGAATGTCTTTTGCCTTTCCTTGTATCTCTAATGCTCAGGAAAGAAGGAAACAAGCCTTTATCATGCACTTAAAATGGGCCAGGCACTATGTGAAGTGCTTAACAAATGTTATCTCATTGGACTGTCACATCAAATCTGGGAAGTATGTGCTACTATTATCCCCGTTTTACAGGTGAGGAAATTGAGGCAGAGGTTAAGTGACTTGCTCAGTGTCACACAACTAATAAATGTCTAAGTTCTTCTTGATTCCAGGCCCAATGATATAGTCACCTAGATGCACAGTGCTTGGCACATCGTAGTACACAATGTGACTGACTACTTCAATCAGGGAGTTTAGAGATCAAGGATATACTGTAGAATCATCTAATCCAGTTCACTCACTTTACTCAAAGAAGAAACTGGGACCTGGAAACCTTAAAGGGCATGTCCTAGGTCACATAGGGAATAAAAGAACAGAGTTTGAGTCTGTGAGAGAGAGTTCTTGATCAGAAAGCCCAAAAAGTACAATGAGTCTTTGTACGTACAAGAAGTACAATTGCACCCCTTAGAAGGCAGACGCTGAGTCTGTGTGGTGTACAACACAGCACCAAATCAGGAAAAATGTTAATTCCAAGATGTGGGATCATTTCATGTTCAGGCTAATTTTGTCTGCAAATAGTAGAATCCATCTCTGTCTCTGTCTCTGTCTCTGTCTCTGTCTCTGTCTCTCACAGACTCACAAGGCTCTTCACTGCCTTAGAAGAAACTTAAAACTCATTCAGTACACCATCCAAGCCTCCCACTGAGACCAGCCAGAAAGGCAAATTGAAGTCAAGGCTCACCTGCTTTTTCACATGGGAAATTTCTCCCTGAAGTCTCTGGATCATGCGGTTCAGCTCACTGATCTCCATCTTGACTTCCTTCAAGCTCTCTCCATGTTTCCCTGCAGTGATCTGGAGTTCTTCATACTAGAGTTGCAGAGAAAGAAATAGGGAAAGAGGGAAGGAGAAGAGGTTTGTTTGTAGTGGGTTTTGCTTGTTGCCCATGACTAGACCCAGAGAATGATGACTGAACCCCCTCCATGCCCTCCTCCTCAAGACTGATAAACTCTAGGATATCTTCTTTTTAAACCCTTACCTTCTGTCTTAGAATCAGTTCTAGGACAAAAGAGCAGCAAGGACTAGGCAGTTAGGGTTTAAGGGCCACACAACTAGGAAGTCTCTGAGGTTAGACTTGAACTTGGGTTCTCCCAACTTGAAGCCTGACACTCTATCCACTTTGCTAACTTGCTGCCCCTTCTAGCTCATTTTTTTCAGATGAGAAAACCAAAGCAAACAGGGTTAAGTGACTTGGCCAGGGTCACATAAATAGGAAGTATCTGAGGCCGAATTTGAACCTATGTCCTCTCTATTCCCAACCTGGAACTCTATCTACTGTGCTACCTAGCTACTTCAGCTCTAGAACATCTGAAGAAGTCAATGGATGGTAGCTTCTATCCTCTACCAGCCTATAGAGACTAAGATGTCATCTATAATTCTCCAAGGGAATTTGGAAAATAGACCTAGATTTGGGTCCTTTGAGGAAGTAGGGATGATGATAAGCATTATGAATCTCTACTTCAGGCAGTGAATTTATTATCACTTCTAATTACCCATAAGCTTCTGCAGCTCCCTGGCTTGAGTTCAAAATCTATGGTGATGGGACTGGTTAGGTTCTTACTTTGCTGTGATATAGGGCTTCCGCCTCTGTCTTGCTCCTCATTGTAATTTCTTCACACTGGGCTTGGATCTCCTTGATGATGCTATCCATGTCTAGGTTGCGGTTGTTGTCCATGGACAGGATCACATTGGTATCAGTGATGCATTTTTGCATCTGGGATTCCTCCTGAAATAGACAGAACTCTGGTCATGACTCCCACTTGCAGGGATATGGGAAAGTAAGTGAGATCATAGGCAGAACATTTCGGCAGGGTGGGACAACACCCAGACTCCTATTTCAGTGGCCCTCTCCCATTCAAGGACGATGCCTACTTATTGAGTCATGTCACCAATGGAAATGTTGTCTCCGATGCCTTGTTTAAATTTCAGGTGATTGAGAGAGCCAAGATGGCACAGTACCATCAGCAACTCAGTTAAACTCTCCCAACATTCCCCTCTGAAAAAGTTTAAAATAACTCTTCATGACAATTTTGGAGTGGCAGAGCCAACAAAAGGTCAAATTGAGATATTTTCCCCAAGACAACTTCAGAGATCAATAGGAAAGACAATGGGATTGGGGGGACCTGACCTTGAGTTCAGCAGCAGCACAAGCCATGGGAATTGAAGGTGACTGTGGTAGTAGTGGCAGTAGCTTTAAAAACTCAGCTAACAGATGGTAAGGGGGTCAGGCAATAAATGGTCAGAAAGAGTTTACAGGAGATCCTTTGCTGGCACAGGGTGCAGCTGGCATTGATTGGCAACTCTATTGACAATAAGCAATTCTGGGGCAGAATTCTAGTTGATGGAAAAACCATGATAAGAACTATATGAACGGATGCAAAATGAATTGAGAAGAGTCAGGAAATCATTGTGCACAGTAATAGTAATGTTGTAATGATGAGTAACTGTGAAAGCATTGATTACTATGAACAATACAATAATCCAAGGGAATTCCAAAGCACTCTCAATGAAAAGGTGATATCCTCCTACGTAGAGAGAACCGATGAACTCAAAAGTGCAAACTGAAGTAAAATTTTCTTCATTTATTTATTTATTACTTTTTTCACAATATGGCTTCATGTAAATATGTTTTGCACTTTCAAATGTATAACTGATATCATTTTGCTTATCTTCTCGGTGGATGGGGGAAGAATAGGAAGGAGAAAGAGAATATAGAATTCAATTTAAAAAGAAAAGGATATTTCAAAATAAATAATAGAAATTTTAAAAACAAGTGAGGAAAAATAAATTTTTAAAAGTTCACATGACTGAATCTATGATATAGGTGGAACAATTCAGGACATTAACTGTCCTGTCACACATTATACAAGCTACCGCTAATAGTCTCACCTGGAAATACTGCTCAATGGTCTTACCATTTCAGGCTGTCAATGAACTCTCTGTTCTGATCTTCGGAAAGCTCCCTAACCAGCTGGAAAGAGGGCTTCAGTGTCATCATCCCCAATGAACATCAAGAGAAATGATTCTTTTTAAAATCATACCGTTTCAAATAGGACACGTAAGAAGTCAAGTTCTTCTTGCATCAGGTTCACCTTGGTTTCCAGGTCCACTTTGTTCACGTAATCATTGTCCACATCCTTGAAAGAGTAATAAAGTCATAATAATAATGATATGATTGTGGTCAATGTTTATATAGCCCTTTTAGTTTACATAGTGCTTTTCACATGCTATCTAATTAATTGAAGATATTAAAATTGGCAATGAGGACACCAAGCTATCACTCTTTGCAGATGATATGATAGTCTACTTAAAGGATCCTAGAGAATCAACCAAAAAGCTAGTGGAAATAATAAAAATGTTTAGCAAAGTTGCAGGATACAAAATAAACGCACATAAATCACCAGCATTCCTACATATTTCTAATACATCCCAGCAGCAAGAGTTAGAAAGAGAAATTCCATTTAAAATCACATGTTATCTAATTTGATTCCCTCAACCATGCTGTGCAGTAGGTGCTATTATTATCCCCATTTTACCATTGAGGAAATTGAAGCTTAGAGAAATTAAATTGTTTGTTCTGGGCAAACTAGTAAGGATCTGAGACAGGATTTAAATTCAGGACTTCCTGAACGCGTCTATCACTCTATGCACCTCAATGTTTCCATATCTTCTTGCCTCCCCTCTATGGTTTCTCATGCTCCTAAACCCCAAGTGCTTCAAAAAGTGATGGTGAAATTCTTCCCATCCCCAGGCCTCCCACCTCAAAGCCTTCCTTCATCATACACAAGTTCCTTCAGCATTTTCTTTGAAGTTCTTCCCCTAATAAGCCTTGCCCAATTTGCCTTCCTACACAGAGCTTTTTAATCCTCTTGTTGCATTTCTGAGAGATCTTGGGGTTATATGTTCAAAGAATGTTCCCCATTTTCTTGATACATATTGGAGTAACATTCAGAATATTCCAGCGACAAGATACCAAGTAGTCCAAACTCCTTTTTATAGTTAAGACAAACCTGAGGCCCAAAGAGATAGAATTGCTTATTTAAAGGCATTCCTCATGGATGCCCTTTTCTCCTTTGTACTCTTTTCCCCCTGACTAATGCTATATGCTCTAAAATAAGAAACAGTCCTATGTGTTTATATCATTATACTTGACTCAAATCACTTGCAACTATCCCTGTCAAAAGCAACAATCATGAAGTCATTGAAAAAGCCTGGATAAGCTAAATCCCTAGCTACTGCCATATTGGCTGCCTTCTGCTACCAGAAAGGGCTGCCTTTCAAAAATAAAAGTGGGGAAAGGGGTAATATCATGATGGGCCATAGGAAAGTCACTCTGCTGCATTCTCCACCAAACTGAGAGTCCTTGACTTTCCCAGGGTTGGGTAAGGACATCAAGCAGATTACTTGTGAGCAATAAAAATAGATGGTCCCACAAGGAACACTTCTCCTCCTTCCCCAAAAGAGAGCTTTGCATCACTTTCTGAATATCCATCTTTGTTTCCAAAGAATTACTCCACTAGGCTATAAGCTATGGGAGGGAAAATATCATTTTGTAATTATCTCTGTACTCTAATAAAGAGTTTTTATAAAAAAATAAATGGATCAATAAATGAATGAATAAATGGCCAAGACAGAAACTTTTTAAAAGGCCACCAGCATTTCTTGGACTCCTTTTGCCTTCAGTTTTGCCTTTTTCTTTCCTAGGGCTCAGAGACTAGGAATAGGTTGCTCCAGAGATAAAGAAAAGCTATTTTGTCACAACTAGGATGAATGCTCACCTGTTCTGCCAGAGAGAGAATATACTAAAACCCCCTGTCCTCCTTGGAGCACTCTACTGTATCTTCCCCAACCCTTCAACTCTCTTCTTCCTAGTACATCTCCCTGGTCCTTCCTATACTGAGAGATCTCCTTCCTGTTCTAAGCTGCCATTTGAAGACAGTGAGGTCCCTCTCTAGCCAAACACCCCATCTTTCTCTTACCTTCTTAACTGTCACAAAGTCATTCTCACAGCTGGTACGTTTGTTTATTTCCTCTTCATACCTGTTAGGATCCAGAGGAAAGAGATCAGTGGGAGCTTTGCAGGATCATAAGATTGAGACCAGGAAGGATCTTCAGAATTCATTGAGCCTAATATCTGCATTTTACAGATGAAAAATCTGAGCCCCTGACAAGTAAAGGGATTTTGTTCCGGGTCCCACAGGTAATAAGTCAGAAGATTGGAAGTCAGTTTATTTCATTCTAAATCTGGTGCTCCCTCCACAATGCAAACTTCCTCTCCTGCCCTTTTTTGTTTTTTGGTAGGCTTACCCCCAAAACACCCCATATCCTGGGATTTACAGCAGTTTTAATTGAAATCATCTTAGTTGGGAATGACTCTCCTTGAAAACATGATAATAATAGCCAGAGGAATAATAACAGTATATTATATCACTGTAAATAACAGCATTATTAATAATAACTATATGAAATGCAATTTCTAAGACCTCTTCGTTTTAGAAGTGTTATCTAAGGAATAGTTTGAAGAAATTCAAAGGAGACATTCTCTGTCCCAGAAACTCATTTGTAGAAAAATGTTCTCCCAGAGAATGTATTGTGTTTATTAATATTCATGCTCCATTGGTATTTCCCCAGATATTCTTACTTACTTCTTCTTAAAATCCTCAACAAGATCCTGCATGTTGTTCAGTTCTGAGTCTTGCTTCGTTCTCTCTGCCACAAGAGAATCTACCGTGCGCTTCAGGCTGCTGATGTAATTTTCAAATAAGGGCTCTAGGTTGGTTGTTTGGGAACTGACATCAATTTGCTGGAGCATCTCCCACTTGGTTGTCAACACCTGGTTCTGCTGCTCCAGGAAACGTACCTGCAATTTCCCAATCCCCAAGACTTAACCTTCAGCATCCTTGCAAGTCATGAGCTCTTCACTTCACTAGGGCTCAGAAACTAGGAATAGGTTGTGCCAGAGATATGGATAAACTGCCAGTCACAACCAGGACTGATCACCCATTTGACTAGCCAGAGAATATACTAATACCCTCCTTCCTTGGGACACTCAACTGCCTCATCCTTTACCCTTCCCATCCTGAGAGATCATCTCTTTGATTCCACCAAGCAGCCCCCAAGACTCCAGAAGGGCTCCTCCCTAATCCTAGTGGAATTCCTGGCAAAGCTTTCATATATGCCAAGGAAAACCAAAAACCAGAATTTACTGGCATTGTGCCCAAGAATGGTTATTGTGACAGGACTGGAGGGCAGGGTTTCTCCAAGCTCTTAAGAGCCTTGTGAGTTTTAGTTACACCTGCTATGCAGTGGGAGCAAACCCTATAAAATTCCAAGGTGACCTCAATAAAAAGACTTTATGGTCATGGAGGCATGAAATCTGCTTTTAAAGGCAGAGTTTTAATTTACCAAAAAGCCCCGATTTTGGTAGGCATGTAAGTTTGTAAGTTTCTTGGAGGGCTTACCCCACAGAGAGAAGAGACTCACAGAACAGAAGTGGGAAGGACCATTCTACTCCCTTGAAATGTATCTCTAACTTGGCATAAAAGATTAGGCAGATTAGTGGACCACCGTCAAAAATCAATGAGCGTTTTTTATGTTGTTTTTGGATAGTATGTTTTCTCACAAATTTAAATCCCAATACTCCTTCAGCTAGACTGAAATGAGAAAGCCAGTCATAAAGTCTTTCAAAATCCAGCTAGAATCCCACCTTTTATAAAGCCTTTCTTGAACCCCCTTAATGCTGGTGCCCTCCCTTGTTATTTGCCACCACCACCCCCAATTTTTCCTGTATGCATCTTGTGAGTATAAGTGTTTGGATGTTGTCTCCCTTCATTAGATCGTGAGCTCCTTGAAAATAGGGACTGACTTCAGCCTTTCTCTGTATCCCTACTGTACTGGAGTACAGTGCCTAGCACATAGTAGGGCACTTAATATATGTCTGGCTGGATGAAAAACTGAGCCTGCTACTACCATAGGCAAGGTAGAATTGTCCCATCTCTCCATTTCCCTTTGTACCATGCAAAGTATCCAGTTCATTAGTTTATCATCGTCCACTGGCAACCCCCAGATAAAATTAACTGGCCATGGTTCCTTTTCACTAATCACTGACTCAACCAAGACATACTGAGCGAAGAAGATCTCAGGGTCTCCTACTCACCTTGTCGATGAAGGTAGCAAATTTATTATTGAGTTTCTTGATCTGTTCCCGTTCCTCGGATCTGACATTCTGGAACTCCTGATCAACTTTTATATTAAGAGGTTCCAGAAGATTTGGGTTGACAGTAACTTCATGAATGCCACCTCCAGGGAATCCTCCAGGACCAAAGCCACCAGATCCACCAGGGCCACCAAAACCACCACCTGGCCCAAACCGACCTCCTCCAAAGCCACTTCCTCCAAAACTGCTGCCTCTGCCAAAGCCGCCTCCACCAAAGCCGCCTCCGCCAAAGCCACCTCCGCCAAAGCTGCCTCCGCCAAAGCCGCTTCCGCCAAAGCTACCTCCTCCGCCAAAGCTGCCACCTCTGCCACCAAAACCACTGCCCCCTCTGGCCACACTGATGGAGATGCTTCTGTTCCCTCCGAGGCCAACAAGACTCTGGCTGCTCATGCCTCCACCATGGCGCATCAAACAGGGGGAACTGCTGACAGACCTCCGACTTCCACTGGAGACCACCGCAGAGCCTCCACTGAAGCCTCGGCCCCCTCCTCTTGAGCAGGACCCACTGTAACCCAAGCTTCCTTTGTTTACGGAGCTCGCACTGAAATTACAGCTTCCTCCACCACCACCACTTCCTCCTCCTCCACGAGATCTACAAGAGAACTGGCGGCTCATGATGACAGTCCAAAGAAGGAAAGAAAGTTCCAATGTGTGAGGCAAGTTAAGGCTGAAGACTCAACTCCTCTGATGGCTAATCTTAAGGGTCCCCTTATATACCTGAGGAGGAGGCGTCTGTACTCCTGGGTGTCACTATGCTTATGCATGGGTTTGGTCTGCCTGGAAGCTATGTGTGTTGAGTGATTATTGGGCTAATAGCCATTAAGAATCAACTAATCAGCTGGATCCCAAAACTTGCTTTGATTGCGAATGTCTCTTGTTTATCTGGGCATCTGACACGCAATTTGATTTTTGTGAAATCATCAGAAAAAGGAGATCATGGGCATCCTCCAAACTGGGATTCAGGTTTCCCAACTGGAGGGAGAACATTCTGCAGTCTTCTGCCCTCAATTCTGAGTCTTTCTCAAGAAAGACTGGCTATCAGTCAGAATGGTGCAGGCTGACTACCTGACTTTGAATAATGGGAAAAGTGATAGAAAGTTTGGGAGTCCATTTGCTGTCTTAAAGTCCTCTTTGCTTCAGGGCAAGTATCAACAAAAGAAAGCACAATATGAGACTTAGGACTAGAAAGGACTTATGGGATCAGTTCTCAGAGATCTTGGGTCCCTAATTTTTTTTCAATATAATGGGATCTTTTATATTTTCTTAAACCCTTACCTTCTGTCTTAGGATGGCTACTAAGAATCACTTCCAAGACAAGAGAAGTAAGGTCTGGCGATTGGGGTTAAGTGATTTGACCAGGATCATACCACCTAGGGAGTGTCTGAGGTCAAATTTGAACCCAGAACCTCCTGACTCCAGGCCTAGCTCTATCGACTGAGCCACCTGGCTATTCTGATATTGTGTATTTATTTTATGCATTTAAAAGCATATGGTTGAGAAGAGTTGCATGCATAGGCTTTACTAGAGAGTCAAAGGGACTCATGGACACTAAAAAAAGAACCCCTAATTAATCTCCTCATTTTATAAACTGAAGCCTTGAGAGGGATTTACCCAATTTCACACCGCCTGAATTTGAACAAGTCCTCTGACACCATATCCAGAATACATTTCACTGCAGCACTCTACCTTTTCATACATATTCCGTGGCCAAGGAGGCCGTCAAGAAATTCTGATTTCATAAAAATCATCCCTCTGAGCTGTCTTGGTGGTGATAAAAAGAGTGGGTAGGGGGAGCTGAGGAACCTTTCCTACTTTCTTTGCTCCTTTTCCTCCCCTCCCAGGGCCCTGAAGAACTCATCCAGGGTACATGATTTGGATGAGCAAAGAATCATGGACTCCAGTTCCTTGGAAGAAGCTGACCGTCCACCCAGGCAAACCCTGTCAGCACTATTCCCTGGCCTAAGACCTATGGCCCTTCTGAACCTTGCTATCTGCCCCACTGTTGTACTCTTAAGACTTTTAGCATTTTCAGTTGACCTACAGGGTGGATTTTATTATGTGCATTGGCTTCTCCAATGAGAATCTGAGCTCCTTGAGATCAAAGATTGTCTTGCTTTTTAAATTTGCATCCCCAGCTCTCAGCATAATGGTCTTGACACTAAGCAAGTGCTATGACTAGTTTAAAAAGTAGTTGAGTGAAGAATCTGGGAAATTCAATCAGAGGTAACCTAGAGAGCATAAAGAGAATAGTAGCCATTGCATGCACCCCTCCCCACTTCCAAGTATACAAACTTGCGGAGGGATTCTTTTAATGACTTCACACAGAATCCCGTTGTTTTATGATAAATCTCAAAGATAGTCAAACATCTGTAACACAATGGATTTCTGGCTATGCTGATTACATTCACCATATGTGGTTGATTACCCAAATTAAAATTCATACCAAATTTTTTTCCTTCCTCCATGTTGCTTTTAGGTTGGGAGAAAATGTTACCTTTTATTTTTGGCAGTGATATTAGCATGGCACAGGGGGAAAAAACATTGAATTTGGAGATGAAGGACCTGGTTTCAAACCTTTGATCTTACTACCTGTTGAGCTTTGGCAAGTCTCTGCACTTTTTTTGACTCTCAGTTTTCTCATCTGTAAGATGTAGGTACTGCACTATATGATCTCTTGAAGTTCCATCATCTCTAAATCCATGATTCAGAAAAAAATGGTGTAACATTCTTTTTCTCATTGGCTTTGACCATCCATTCTTGGAAACCCAAATTACTTGTACCAGATCCTCAAAGAACTTAAGCTTAAGGTGTTAACCTGTAGGGAGGTAGACTTTTGCAGCTCCCAAAAATGCCTGATTCACAAAGACATGCTTAGAAACAGAGAGAATCAATCCTGTGTTCTTCGTTTGGCTTCTAAAATTACATATAAGCCAATAAAAATTCTAAGCTACAGAGATTAGTAGTGACTCTCAATGAAAAAATCAAATGTTTCATTATCTATAGGTATCTAGACAACATCCTGATTGTTCAAGATTTTGCCAAAATTTTGCTACGACTATAAAGAGACAGTGTTGGCATCTTAAGTGTCTTATGCCAGCCATCACTTTGCCCTTTGAGCAGTACTAATAAGTATCACAGTTGGAATAGCATCCTAGTACTTCTGATTCCAGCTCTTCCTTCCCTTTCCTAATAAAGTTCTTGATCCCACATTCATTGCCTCGAATGCATTCTTGCCTAAGACTTATTTTCATAGCAATGTCCCTTATGAAACCATTTCATTATGATCTGGAAGTCAAGTTGGAAAGGAAAGTTACATCCAGGATGCTCACATGACTTTCATGAGATGAGAGTCACAAGCTCTAATTCCTTCCATTTAGAAGAAGATGACCCATTCTACCCAGTCAAATCCTTCCAGCACTATTCGGTGACCTAAGGCCTATTGTCCTGCTGTTGGACCTTATATTGTAACAAAATATAGCTATTATTAGTAGTTGGGAAATGTTTATATTATACAAAATAATAACATGCAAATGATAAAATTTAAAATATCTTCTTCATAAAGATTTTAATGTGCCAAAACAGAATCTAACATGAAAATTATCAATAAGTATATAATCACATATGATATCACATGTATGATAGTACATGTATATTATCTAATCCTTCTAGAATTAGATTCCGTGGAATATCTGTCAGATCTAGAATAATTTACCTGTCAGATCTATGGATAAGGGAAAAATTTATGACCAAACAAGAAATGGAGATATAAAATGGAAAATTTTGATCATATTAAATTTTAAAGATTTTGCACTAATAAAACCAATGCAGCTAAGATTAGAAGGAAAGCAGAAAACTGGGAGCCTCATTTCTCAAATATATAGAGAACCAAGTCAAATTTATGAGAATACAATTCATTCCCCAGTTAATAAGTGGCCAAAGGATCTGAATAGCATATGAGTTATTAAGTAACTTGGATTGATTACAGATTCTTGGTGAGTAAGAGTAGGCGAGGGAAAGAGTGTTGAAGGGTTGCCATAAGAAGCCAACTAGAATCTTCCTAGAGGTTCCTTAAAAGAATTCCCAAGAACCCTAGGGGATCTGTGGAAAAGTAACAGGCACTCTTTTGGAGGGTCTGAGACTCAAAATGGTGGATGGTTGGATCTTTCCTCTGGAAATCCTGGAAGAGTTGATGACAGTTGGTTTTGGAAGACACTTGGAGATTTGGAAAAAGTTTATGGAGGAGATCATCTGTGAGGATTGACTGACTTTGCTTTCTTTTTGACACTACAGAGGAGGAGTAGGCCAGCAGGGCCCTGAGAAAGCTAACTGCTAGAACCTGGTAGAAGCTGGACTGATCTCTAGCTGGAGAAAGAAGAAGGAGACAGTGGATTTCTAATATTTATAAGAAGATAATTAATAAGTATAGTTTAGTGAGATTAGATATTAAATATTTAGTTAGTTAAGGAGTTTAAGTCAGGCTTGAGAAATCAAAAGCAAGAAGCTTCTTCTTGCAAGACAATTGGGTACTGGGATATAGTTTAGTATTCTTAGATTAGGGAATTTATCTCAATCCTATATTTATCCTTTCCTTTCCTTTCCCTGCTCCTATCAATAATATAAATCAATAGTTTTTTGTCATAAGCTGTCTCCAGCCAGTTTCCATCTACCAAACCTTCAACTAGGACCTAACTGCTTTAATGGAACCACAACCAATACCAGCTGATAGGCAACTGCCTACTCTAGATCAGTAATAACTAGCCTAAAGTATCGATTTACTTTATTACAATAGGCAGTTTAAACCTACTAATAGTCAAATGAAAAATGCTCTAAATCACATTTGATTAGAGAAATGCAAATTAAAGCAACTCTGAGGTACCATCTAGCACTCATCAGATTGACTAATATGAAAGAAAAGGAAAATGACAAACTTTGGAAGAGATGTGGGAAAACTGGGACACAAATGCACTGTTGGTGAAGTTGTGAACTGATCCAACCATTTTGAAGATTAATTTAGAACAACACTCAAAAGGCTTAAGTCCATGCATACCCAACCAGCAATACCATTACTAGGTAAACATCCCCAAAAGATATACTAAAAAATGGAAAATGAATTATATGTGCATAAATAATATCAGCTCTTCTTGTGGTGGCAAAGAATTAGAAAGTGAAGGGATGAAGTTGTGGTATATGATTGTGGTAGAATAGTACTATGCTATAAGAAATGACAAGCAAGATGCTTTTCAATAAAACCTGGAAAGACTTACATGAACTGATGCAAAGTGAATTGAGCAGAACCATGAGAACATTGTGCACAGTAAAAGCAATATGGTACCATGATCAACTGTGCATGACTTAGCAATTCTTAACAATACAATAAGACAATTCCAAATTTAAAAATGCTACAAACCTCCAGAGAAAGAATCGATAGAGTCTGAATGCTAATCGAAGTGTACTGTTTTTAAATTTGTGTGTGTGTGTTTTGTGTGTGTTTTTTCACAATATGACTAATTGGAAACATGCTTTACATGACTATACATGCATAATATATATCAAATTGCTTGCCATCTCACGGAGAAGTGAAGGGAAGGAAGGAGGGAGGGAGAGAATTTGTAACTCAAAATTTTATTTCAAGTATCAAAATTTGTTTTTACACGTAATTGGGAAAAACAAAATTATTTTAATATATTAAATGGTTGGATTATAAGTAGTATGTTATATGTTTTTCTTGCCCATTAATATTTTTCCCAATTACAAGTAGAAACAATTTTAAACATTTGTTTTCCAACTTTGCTCTCTAAATTCTTTTGTTCCTTTCCTCCTCTCCTTTCCCTGAGACAGCAAGTAATCTGATATGGGTTATACATGTGCTTGCATGCAATACATAAAAATTTTTTAAAATAATTAAAATTAAAAAATAATTAGAGTTGGAAGGGACCCTTTATAAATAGGAATACAGAAGACTGAAAAGTTATATGATTTACTTAAGGTCACCTTAGGTATCTTGGAACTCTAAACTTTGGACTCTAAACCCAATATTCTTTTTACTGGATCACAGTCCCTCTGAGTCTTTAAAGTCTTATTAGAGAAGTAAGTTCTATCCCTCAGATTGTTTTATGACTTTAGGGAGATGGCTCATTCTCTTTGAGCCTCATTTTTGCCATCTATAAAATAGGGAGAATCACGCTAGTTTCACAGAGCAGGACTGAAGAGACCATGGCTCAAGCACAAAATAGCAGAGACTCCAGGACAACTCTAACTCCTCCAGAAAGCCCAGGATCCCACTTAAAAACGTGTCTATTTCAATTTCTCTTAACCTGCTATAATTTATGGAGCATAATTAATTTGCTACTCTTACCCTCATCTGCAGAGTTAAACATAGCCAGATCAGGGATAAAGTAAATTCTGCATGTAATAAATATTAATTCATTTTCCCATTTGAGATTTGGGAATGTATTTTTTGTTCTAACATGTGGATGTGTTCACCTTCTGAAAGCAAGGCAAGTCTGGTTTTTTTTTTTTATTTTTAACCCTTACCTTCCGTCAATACTGTGCATTGGCTCCAAGGCAGAAGAGTGGTAAGGGCTAGGCAATGGGGGTCAAGTGACTTGCCCAGGGTCACACAGCTGGGAAGTGTCTGAGGCCAGATTTGAACCTAGGACCTCCCGTCTCTAGGCCTGACTCTCAATCCACTGAGCCACCCAGCTACCCGCCAAGGCTGGTGTTCTTATAATCTACAATCTACCATGAAGGACACACTCAGGAGCTGTTTTCTATCATGGCAATTCATTATTTGCCATTCCATTCTAGAGAAGATCTGCTTTACCTTTCGTGTGCCTTTTCCAGCCTGGTAAATGTTAGTGCACCCCAACATTTGGTTTTCTACCCTTTTCTCTTCTCTGGTTAATGTTCACTCCCTGGCAATTATATCTGATCCACTCCCATAGCTTCAAGTATCACTTCTAGATGAATGACTATCAAACCAACATCTCCAGTCTTAATCCCTCCTGAGCCCCATATATTTAATTGCTCTTCTTTGGCTAGATATCCCTGGGTGCCACCTATTCTCAACAAAGCCTTAATTTAATGCCTTAAACGTGCAAAACTGAACTCATCATCTCCCCCGAAATGTGCAAAATTGAACTCATCTTCTCCCAAACCTGACCTTCTTCTTGATTTCCTTGGTTTTGTTATTGACATCAGCATTTTTCCAGTTCTGCACGCTTAAAACAGGGAAATCATTTTTAGGCTTCCTTTCTTTCTCTCTGCCCCCCTCATATGTGTGCACAGCCAGTCAATTGCTATATCTTATTGATTCTGCCTCTGAAATGCCAATGCCCTCCTTTCCATTCCCACTACCATCACTCACCCACCTTTTAAGCCCTTATTGCCTCTTGCCAGGACTATTGCAATAGTCTCTTAACTAGTCTCCCAATCTCCAGTCCCTCCTGGCTCCAATCCATAATATATACCAAAACCAGAGTACTCTTGATTACATAACCCTGATCATGTTACTCCCTGCTCAGAACATTCATGGATTCCTCCTTGCATCCCATGCAGAGTCTACAACCAGCATGGCATTTAAGATCCTCTATAAGTTGGGTTGGGTCTAATCTACCTTTCTCCCTCACCTGCGTTTTCCTAGCTCTTGGACTTTTCTCCTACCACTTCTTATGCCTGGGATGGACTCTAGGCTCTGCATGTTGAAAATTTACTGTCCTTCAAGGCCTTCCCAAACTCCTTTATGAAGACTGATGAAGTCTTCCCTAACTCCCTATGCCTAAAATATTCCTTTGAACTTCTAAAGAACCGTGTTTATAACCCTCGTTGTAATTTTCATAATCTAATGTTATACCTCAGTTATTTGGATGTCTCATTCCTCCCCATTAGATTATGAGTGCCATTGAGGGCAGAGAACATTCCTTAGTTATCTTCCTATTTCCCCCAACACTTCACATAATTAATGTGTCACCCATAGCCAGGACTCAGAAAATGTTGATTGCACTGAATTATTGAATTAGTGTAAATGAAATTGCTCTTATTCTCAGTGAAATCCAACTTGCTTTTTTCCTTCAGCTGAAAATTAAGTATTCTGGTTTATAATTTCTTCCTTTCTAATAGGTTTCTGTTAATGGCTACAGGATTCTTGAGAGAACAAGGGCCAAAAGAAATGACAGTGATGTTAAGAAAGCAGCTCAGTTTACAAGAACAGTGGTAAGTTTATTGGCCCTGGGCATTGAAAGAAGGCCCAGGCCAGGAACTTGAATAGCATCCCCTTGGTCCAGGGAATGTGGCCAGTACTTGATTCCGGGGGGCGTGGGGGGGAGATATGCTACAGGGCAAATACCACCTGCTTGACTGAACTGGATCTTGTCCAAATCTTCTTTGCACGCAATTTCTTGCCAAGAGACCTTGCATTAGCCATAACAGTACATTCTCCTTCCCATCCACTGCCCTCCTCAAAGAAGGACACGTTTCTCCTCTCTAATAACGACATAAAATGGCCTAATGGAGCTACCCCTTGCGTACTGAGACTCCTGACTACCTGTTAAGACAGCGTCATTTTCACTAATTATCACAAGTTCCACTGTAGATGATCAGAGGCCTTATATAGAACTAAATCCTTTTTCTCACCATTAGCCTATATCTATTTATTAATGGATTAATGGATCCATGTATAAATGTATTAATCCTTGTACTAAGTGATAACTTCATCTCCTTCTGGGGCTAAATGAGAATATGACTCAAGTTCCTGAGCAGAAACCATTTACTCAATAACTGCCTCCAGGGAGATTTTTTTAAATATGCTTTAAAACAGCTTACTCAGGATATAAACCCAGCCCTTGACCCAGTTCTAAATCAGAACTCTGGTGCCTTCCCTACTTTTTCCCATAGAAACCTAAAAAAGACTTTATTTCCAAAAGTAAAATTAACTTTTACCTACCTAAGCCATGGAGACGGTAAGACTGCCTACAGTTCATTGCTGACATCTTTCTCATTTTGTTTCTTTCCTAGGACTTCCTGAGTATTAGAGCGAGAATCAACCTTTGCGATTTTCTCACAGGATCCTAGCTTTCAAGCTGGAAAAGATCAACCTCCAGATAGAACATTTAAGGACACTGAGGCCCAGAGAAGAGGTCAACTTTCCTGTGGTCACACAGAGCTAGGAAGCTAAGTGGTAAGTGGAGTCAGGAATCCTGGAATTCCAATCCAGCCTCTGACACTTGCTAGCTATGTAATCCTGGACAACCCGCTTAAACTCTGTCTACCTCAGTTTCCTCAACTGCAAAATGGAGATAATAATATCTACCTTGCAAGGCCTCTGTGGGGATTAAAGGAGATAGTAATTGAATATAGCATTTAGCACAGTCTTGACACATAGGAAGTGTTTAATGTATGCTTGTTCCCTTTCCCAGTAAGTGTCGGGGGCAGAATTTGAACCCAAATCTTCCTAAAATCCAATTCTAGTTATTTAACCCTGTTAAAACAGGTTTAAAAAGCCCTGCCAAAGGCCCATGGGGACACAGCTCCTACGGAACAAAATCAGGATTTCAACGTTTGTCAAGGGGGCTTTGGTTTCCATCTGCCACACAGCTCTCCTCTGTGGCCCCAAGTCATCTCTCACACACAGTCAGCCATCTCAACAGATGGGCTAACCCGGGCTGAGGGCATCAGGCAGACCCCAAACTCGTTGGTGAGTTAGGGGGTGTCTACCCCAAGCATTCGAAGGCTTCCCCTGGCAGGAGGGATGGATGAGAACAATTTGTTCTCCTAGCCACAAAGGTGGCAAGAAGCAGACTCTGTGGAGCTCTTAGAGCTTGGTTAGACATCGAAGATGCCGAGGCCATCCCCTGCCCCCTCGCCTGGACTCTGATGACTCTGGAGGAGACAGGGAGGCCAATGACAACTTTACACAAGCACTTAAATCCAGGGATGCCGAGTCAGAAGACTTCACCAGTGATGCCATTTGGGTACTTTCGAGTCTAAAGGACAACAACCAATCAACCCCAATGAGAAATGATCATTTGAACCTGGATCCCCTCTCCTTTTCCATTTTCACCTTGTAGACACATCACTATCCTGCAACAAAATCCTACCTCAGTGTTTCTGTTTTAAAAGTTACACTGGCAAAACTGTTAGGATCTTCCAGACGTGAAACTCTGGAAATGCTTAGAGTCTAGTCCCAAAATGAACTGCAAACCTTTCATCCAGGATTGCCCCAGCTCAGTTTGAAATAAAAGTGATAGGAATGGCTTTGCAAAAAAGGAGCCTAGTTTTGTACTCAGTTTTTATTTTTTTAAACCCTCACCTTCCCTCTTAGAATCAATACTATGTATTGGTTCCAAGGCAGAAGAGCAGTAAGGGCTAGGCAATGGGGGTCAAGTGACTTGCCCAGGGTCACACAGCTGGGAAGTGTCTGAGGCCAGATTTGAACCCAGGACCTCCCATCTCTAGGTCTGGCTCTCAATCCACTGAACCACCCAGCTGTCCCCAAACCCAGTTTTTATTGAATGATTTGTTGGGAGAAAAAAAATTAGTCTCACCTCTAACACCCCTAAATAGCTTTATTTATTAATTTATTTTAAATACTTACTCTCTGCTTTAGTAACAACTATAAAACAGAAGGGCAAGAGGTAGGCAAAGAGGGTTAAATGACTTGCCCAAGTTTACACAGCTAGAAAGTATCTGAGGTCAGATTTGAACCCAGGCTTTCCTGACTCCAGACCTATTCTATCCACTGAACCACCTAGCTGGCAGCCCTAAATAGCTTTATTAAAGAACTTGGAATTTGAAATCAGCACCCCCTCTCATTTTCTCCCCAATCATTCCTTTAAGCTGGGGAAACATTTTACACACCTTTTCTGGCAACATCCCTGTAAGTTGCTATTGTTTCCATTTTAGAAGAGAAGGAACTAAGGCAGAAAAAGGGTGACCTGATTGCTGTTACTCAGCTAGTTAGTATCAGAAGCATGATTTGAAATCAGATCCACCTAACTGAATCTTTTCTTATCTTAGAGTTGATATTAAGTATCAGTGCCAAGGCAGAAGAACAGTAAGGGCTAGGCATTTGGTGGTAAGTGGCTTGCCCAGTGGGGTCACACTTCTAGGAAGCGTCTGAGGCTTCATTTGAACCCAGGATCCGCCATCTCCAGGCCTGGTTCTCTGTCCACTCAGCCACTTTGCTGCCCTTAATCTTGAGCCCTATCCACTATGCAACACTCCCTCTCTCACCCTCACTTAGCACGGTTGAGCAGCACGCACATTTCTGGCCATTTTATTCATGGCACTTTTATAGAAGGAATGTCACCAAGAAAGAACCCTGAGCTTGAAGTCAGGAATAAGGCTCTTTCCCAGGTTCTTCCTGGTGGGTTTCCATCGTCAGTGAAATCACTTCAGGAAGCCCTCTTCGCTGCATTTTTATTTTCTTCTATGTAATGAGGGCTTTGGACTAGAGGGCTGCTTGCGGTCCTTTCCAGCTCTCACAGTCTATAACTTCGGGCACAGTTTTGCTCCTTTAAATGTTTATAGAGACATTTATCATTATTATATCTGGGTTTTAATGGCTTATATCTCATAAAAACCATTCTAGGCAAATGCATCCCAGGGTTGCCAAAAAGGCATTGTAGTAAAAGGTAAGTGTAACCTGTCGGTAGGTGTATGTCTAGTGAAGGCAAGTTTATCATGTTTCTCCTCATAACTGGCAGGTTCTCTAAGGACAGGGACCATGAGTGTCCCTTAAGGATTCTAAGCTAACCCGGCAATGCTCCCTGGCCGATTGACAGGCTGACAAAAGCTCGGTTTCTTCAGGCAAGAATCAGTTCTTGCTCCTCCGACTTCTTTTTGGTCTGAGATCGAGTCTGAATGATTCCATTGCTTTGACTCTCTGTTGTGCCTTTTCTTCTTGATTTTTAGAGTTCTTAGCTGTACACAATGCCTGGTGTGTAGTGGGTGCTTAATAAATATTTATTGAATGGGGCAGTTAGGTGGCACAGTAGATAGAGTGCCAGGCTTGGAGTTGGGAAGATCTGGTTCAAACATGGCCTCAGACACTTCCTAGCTATGTGACCCTGGGCCAGTCATTTGCCCTCCTGTCTTAGATTTGTTTCTAAGACAGGAAGTAAGGCTTAAAAAATGTTTATTGATTGATTGGCTCTTCCTTGCTTTTGGATTTTTGTCATTCATTATTTATTCTCCTCCATAAATTGGGCAGGGAAAATCAACTCTGCTGCTGTTTCTACCTACCAGCCCTCTTAAAAGTTAGGGAAGTTCAGGGGCAGCTGGGTAGCTCAGTGGATTGAGAGCCAGACTTAGAGATGGGAGGTCCTAGGTTCAAATCTGACCTGAGACACTTCCCAGCTGTGTGACCCTGGGCAAGTCACTTGACCCCCATTGCTTAGCCCTTACCACTCTTCTGCCTTGGAGCCAATACACAGTATTGACTCCAAGATGGAAGGTGAGGGTTAAAAAAAAAAAGTTAGGGAAGTTCGTCTTTCCAGGAGATTCCAAAGATGTGACTTTTCATAACTCACGGGAGACAGTTCTCATGTTGCCTTCCTTTAGTGTTCAGTGACACAGCGATTCCCCTGCTCTGCTTTTGATTGTATGACTGAATAACCCCAAATTAGATGGAGTTGGTGCAATCTGGCTAGTTTAGATCATAAGATCCTAGATGTAAAGGCTAAAAGAGAGCTCAGGAGCTAACTAGCTCAATCCTATCATTTCACAAGTGAGGAAACTGAGGCCCAGGGACATAACCAGTTTGCCCAAGATCATGTAGCTAGAAGCAGAGCCAAAACTCGAACCCAGGAGCTCTGGCTCAAAATTCAGGACTTCTGATGCTTCATCGAGTATATCTAGCTAAACTAGATCCTCCAAAGAGCTTCAGACCCAGTGCTTGGAATGGCATTTCCCCTACTTGGCCCATTTTCCCTCGCAAAACCCTTTCCTGAGCCTCCACGGCCTCTTTCCAGAAGGGCCCCAAATCCCACAGTGCTTTCCCAAGTGGAATGTAAGTAAGCATTAGCTTTCCCTGGCCTCACCCTCTCTGGGAGGGGAAATCCATAGTGGCTTCCCTTCTCAGTCTCCTCCAATTTCACTTACTGGTGACCTAGATAGAAAGTCAATATCCACAATCACATGGCACTTGCTTGCTTTCATGCCTGTTTTAGAGAGAAACCCAGCAAAAAGTCAGCAATGGGGCAGCTAGGTGGCTCAGTGGATAGAGCTGATCTCTGGGAATTGGTCCTGGGTTCAAATCAGGCCTCAGACACTTCCTAGCTGGGTGACCCTGGGCAAGTCACTTAAGCCCCATTGCCTAATCCTTGCCACTCTTTTGCCTTGGAATTAATATACAGTATTGGTTCTAAGGTGGAAGGTAAGAGTTTTTAAAAGTAAACTAATATCAAAATATAAAAGCATCTCTGAACCATCGGTTGAGGGAATCTTTACCTGCTGCAGAAGCCGATGACCCATTTCTGAGTTCTTCAGAAGCAGCCTGAATAGACTAATAGAACTGCAATTAAAAATCTGATTAGCTATGTTCCAGCATCTGACTTTGTACTTACCTGCTTCACAAAGTACCCTAGCCTTAAAGGAATAATGGTACACCTTCTCGTCTCCAAGGAGAAAATTCAGTAACAGGGAGAACAGCATGAGCATAGCTCAATATAATCGGTGTGAGGTATTTTTGACAGGACGGTGAGCACGATCATTGTTTTGCCCAGATCCTTCTGATCTCCCAGGAGGGGGAGCTTTCAGTAAGGCTTTTACGAGCACCAAGAGAACCAATTATAGACTGCTGCAGCTGGGTCCTGGCCCTGGTGTCAGGAAGATCCAAGTTCCAAAGCAGCCTCAGGCACTAGCTAGTTGTGTGATCCTGGGCAAGTCACTTAATCTCTGTTTGCCTCATTTTCCTCAACTGTAAAATTGTAATAATAAGGACACCTATCTATTCCCAGAGTTGTTTCAAGGATCAAATGAGATGATATTTATAAAGAGTTTTGCAAACCTTAAAGTATGATCTAAATGATAACTATTGTTGCTGTTGTTGTTAAATGTTTTTTAATCGCTTGTGAAAGACTTAGCTACTCTCAGCAGTACAATGATCCAGGGACTTCTCACCTGCAGAGAAAGAATGATTGGAGCTGGAAGGCAGATCAATGCATGCAACTTTTCACTTTAGTTTATTTGGGTTTGGGGTTCTATAAGATTATTCTCTTACAAAAAAGTAAACAATATGAAAATACGTTTTGCATGATAATACATGTATAACCCAGATCAAATTGCTTGCCAGCTCCAGGAGAGGGGAGGGAAAAAAGGGAGGGAGATCATTTGGATCATATAACTTTGGAAGACTTATGGGGAAATTTGTTATTCCATGTAATTGGTCAAATAAAATATCTTTATAATAAAAATTAAAAATGTTTGTTGATCGATTATTTGACCAAATAAATACATGAAAGGGGGCAGCTAGGTAGCTCAGTGAATAAAGAACCAGGCCTGGAGACAGGAGATCTTGCATTCAAATCTGGCTTCAGACACCTTCCTTGCGGTGCAATGCAGTGCCATCCTGGGCAAGTCCCTTAACCCCCAATGCCTAGCCCTTACTGGTCTTCTTCCTTAGAACTCATCAGAAGGTAATGATTTTATAAATAAAATAAGTGAATGAATGAAACATGGCTTCAAAATTTGCCTTGTATAGAACATAAAATCTTAGCCATGGCAGAGACCCCAGATCAGAATCTATTATGGCCTTAATAAATCCTGCCGTTGGTACTTCACAAGCTAAAATGGTGGGCCATGGGCCATGATGTGGATGACGGAAATGGATAGGTAATCTACAAACCTTATTGCAATCATTTGATTTTGTTCTTTACCTCTAGAGGTGAGTCTCAAGACTCTAGGAACACGCAGGTCCCTGGGTAATAATTGAAAGTGGATTAACTTTCCACTGTTGAGTGACTTCTGTTTCCCCCACCTGGCACATGGCAGTTTGTGGGTGCCAACGCAGTAGCACCTAGATGTCTGCCAACACCACCTAGCCTGGAAGCTGGATCCCAGCGCCGTGGTAACCGTGTCTATCCATCGTCAAGCACTTGTACAGGAAAGTTTTTCAGCCAAAAAAGGAGGCCCTCCTGAAGGAAGGAGGCCAGAGGAGTTTCTATCATGTCAAGCACACCCTGGCAATTAACACAGTGTGAATGGGAACTCTCACATACTAATTAAAGAAGCCCAAGATTGGCCCTCTTACTTCCTGCATTTCTGACTTCTCTGGCATGTCCATTACCCACAGATTAACTTCCCAACTGCCCGGCTACCTTCACTGGGGCAGGACCAGGAAATAGCCTGGACTGACAGCAGGAGAAACTGAAGGTAATAATGACAATAATGACAACCCATGTATTTGTAGTCATTAAAAACTTACAAAGCATTGCCCTCCCAACAGCTCTGTGAAGCAGGTAGACAGGCCTTGTTGTTCTCATTTAACAGATGAGGGCACTGAGGCACAGCTAGTAAGTAAGCTGGGACTCCAACAGACATTCTTTGATTACAAACTTAGAGCTTTTTCTAATACAAAACTTGCTCTGTGGCATGGATATGAGGTATCCAAAAGGGATAGTGACGAGAATTGTACTTTTTAAATAATCTTTTCATCATCAATAAAAATTAGCAAATATTTCTATAGACAAAGAAGAACAAAAGAGAATTATATCAAACTATACAATGCCTCCCCTTGGGAATATCTGCTCCCTCCAACTCACATTGGCTGGATCCACAACTACCCCAGCCAGATCCAAGGTACAAAATCCCCAAATAAACTCAGGAGCCTCTATCAAGGCACATTTCTCCAATAGTGAGCCTGTTGACACAATTAGTTCAAAGCAAAGTCATTTCTTGTAATAGCATAGTAAGAATCAGAATCATCAAATGTTTCCCTGATGTACCTGGAGCTGATTCTCCCACAAATACATGCTGTGTCAGTGGGAAGAGTGGCCACATATCTAGACAGTACAGGTGACTGGACCATCCCAGAGAATCCATATAACACACCTCTGGCGATGCAGAGTCTGGATGTCTTTTCTCTTCTTGTGGTGTCTTCATGTTTCTCCCAGTGGGGGCAGCATCTCTTCTGGGTATAAAACTCTACAAAGTTCTTTTGGCCTCTTCCCTTCTGGCTTTTTTCCTTCAGAACTCACACTGTTCAGGACTGTCTCTTGCCTGGATTGCTCCTCAGGCACTTTATCTTGTGCTTTATCACTTAAAAGGCTACCAGAATCACACCAATGATGAACCGCCCTTAAATTCCATGAAGCTTTACTAAAGGAAATTTTCACATCTATTAAATGGGTAACACAGAGTTGACACTTCTTCAAACTTCCTTTAAGATCTTAACAACTCATTATCTCATGCATCTACATCATGTATTCTGTGTTCTACCAATGAGGCTGGGAGGAAATCACCTGACCAGTCTCCAAACTATAGGCATATTTTTAAGGCTTTGTTAAATTTTATGTGTCAGCTCCAATCATGTCTTGCTTGTCTATATCCCTTTCTGGACCTTCTTCTACTTTCTTCTGTGTGCTTATTAAATCTTTCATTAATACTCATTCTTAATCTTCATCTTTTTCGGCATCACTTCTCACTACCTACCAATATCTCCCACCTACTCATACGGGGATCTTATCTTGTAAAAATTCAGTAAACTTAGTAAATGTATGAATAAAAAAATGAAGTATATCCAAATTCAAAAACTGTCTATTCGAAATATATTAACATATTGCCTACGACCGAAAATCTTTGTCTCATTCTGTGCTTCAAGTCAATCATTCTGCCAAGAGATGGGAGGTATAGTTCATTGCCAAAACTTTGAAGTCTTGACTGGTAGCCCTCACTGATTAGAGACCTAAAGCCTTCCAAAGTTAATTTCCTTTATGTTATTATGCTCGTTGTATAACTCATTCTCCTAGTTCTGCTCACTTGACTTTGCATCCGTTAATATAAGTCTTCCTTCAAGTGCATCCCTTCCATAATTTCTTTCTTTTTTTAACTCATCTTCTCTCTTGGAATCAATACTAAGTACCAAGTGCCAATTCCAAAGCATAAGAGTAGCAAGGGCAAGGGAATTGGGCTAAAGGACTTGCCCAGAGTCACACAGGTAGGCATTGTTTAAAGACAGATTTGAACCCAAGTCCTCCTGATTTCAGTCTATCCACTATGCAACCTACTGCCCTCCTCCCACAATTTATTACATCACAGTAATGCTCCAGTCCTTTCACATGAAATGCAGTGTTATAGTGGATAAAGTACTGGATTCAAAGTCAGCAAGATCTGGGTCCTTGATCCATGTGCCATACCTACCCACTTTGTAACCATGACAAGTCACGTAACCTCTCAGTTTTCTAAACAACTCTAAGACCCCAGGTTTCAGAGGAAGCAAGATTTACATTGATAATGTAGGAGTTCCCTGTTCCTGTGAAATCCAGTCCCCATTCCTACATTCATCTATCACAATTTACTCAGTCACTCTCTGAATTATAGGCACTAGTTTTCTAATATTCTATTATAGTTTGTCTTCTATTTGCCTCTTAAGGAAGAAAAAGAAGGTTTAGGCTGATGCGAATTATCTATAATTGAAGCTTTTTAATCCTATTCCTCTTCCCTTTCTCTTTAAAAGCAGTCCAGAATGAAATAACAGGTTGTTAGCTTTTCATTCTCTCCTTTTAGTTCACCCTTTATTTTATGAGTTAGGGGAAATTATCTCAGATAATCAGAGTGCACAAGTAACTATACAAACAAGGAGAAAGAATTCCCAAGCATCCACAGTACAAAAATATGTCACTCAGAGGCAGGTAGGTATCACAGTGGATAAAGAATTAGGCCTGGAGTTGGGAGAACCTGCGTTTAGATCTGACTTCAGATACTTTCTAGTTGTGTGACCCTGGACAAGTCACTCATCCCCCATTTCCTGGCCCTTATCTCTCTTCTGTCTTAGAATTGTTACCGAGACAGAAGGTAGGGGTTTTAGAAAAATATATATCACTCAACAACAAAGAAAGGTGGAAAATGGGGTGGGGGGTGGAAGAGAAAGAATTAGAGGGAGAGTAGGTTAAAGGGGAAGATAAGTGCTAAGCAAACTCTAGGGATGTACAAAAATATTCTAAGCTCTTTCTGAGGTGGAAAATTATGAAAATCTGAAGGATTGTCTATAAACTTGGAGTGATGATTGAACAACTTCTGGTATGTAGTTAGTGAATGCACTGGAGGTTCCTTACCAGTAGAGGGCATTCTCCACTAGGTAGGAAAGATTAAAAGTGTATTGAAAAACTAGAAAATGGAGAGTTACCAGAGAAGGGGTGAGGGGATTTGCAACCTGGGGTTCATAAGTAAATGAAAACATCCTCATTTTTTTCTTCTAGAAATTGATTAATGAGGATACCAGAGTGGGGCGGGGTAGGCAATGAGGGTTACATGATTTGCCCAGGTTCACACAATTAGGAAGTGTCTGATATCAGACATGAACCCAGGACTTCCCATCTCTAGGCTGATTCTCAGTCCATGGAGCCACCCAGCTGCCCCCACCATCCTTACTCTTACCTAAAAGTGTCTGGTGCCATCAAACTGTGCCCTCAATATATTGCTTCCATTGCCAAGGTTAACTATAATCCAGACACCTCAAGACAAATGATGTGAAATATTGCCTGCCCTTTCTCTTTGTGGTCACTGCATATTGGTTATGCCCTCACCTGTTAGACTTTCTTTTTTTTTAATTTTATAATATTTTATTTGATCATTTCCATGCATTATTCATTAAAGACAAAGATCATTTTCTTTTCCTCCCCCCCACCCCCGTAGCCGATGCGTGATTCCACTGGGTATCACATGTGTTCTTGATGCAAACCCATTTCCATGTTGTTGGTATTTGCATTAGAGTGTTCGTTTAGAGTCTCTCCTCTGACCTGTCCTCTCAACCGCTGTGCTCAGGCAGTTGCTTTTCCTTGGTGTTTCCACTCCCACAGTTTGTCCTCTGCTTATGAAGAGTGTTTTTTCACTTGTTAGACTTTCTATTTGAGAAGTTAGTGAATATTCCTTCTGGTTCCATTCTCACTCCTGTTTTCCTCTAGCGCTACCTAACCAGGTGATTGTGACGAGTATTTTGTTAACCTGAAAGTACAAGTTATTCAGAGGAAAATCTGTTCCAGATAAGAATAACAACTATGAGAGATGCCAAGACTCAGAAGACAAAAATATTAGATAGACCATGCTCCTGGGACTCAGATTGGGAGGATGGTACTTGCTTCAAAATAGAGTCTCTTCTGGATAAGTCTTGTCCTACATTTCCATTTGGTAAGTGACTCTTCTCCAGCAGGAGTTCATCCAAATCCCCAGGAGCCTAGAATGAGTTACTGTATATAAACAGCTGGTGGTGCTAGCTAGCTAGGCAGGCTAAGCCGTCAGTCATTTTGGATCCAGAGAGCTTCTGAGAATATATATAAAACTTACTTCCCCTGCCTTTTTTGGTAGGGCTTTACTTTCTTTCAGCCAGTTCTACCTAAAAGATGGAACTTCTTTTTAAAAATCCCTGTGCCTGACTCCCCCAGAACAGCCCAGCCATTAGATTTTATTTTTATTTATTTGTTTTTGTTTTAAGTGAGAGAAATATAATCCATACTTTTCTCAGTTGCAATCTGGGACGTTATCAGCTCATATCTTAGAGGGAAACTATACCCAAATAATTTTATTTTTCTTTCTAATTCACTCTTCTCTCAATTGAATATGCTGGTCAAGCCCTCATTCAGTTTACACTGACAAAAATACAACTATATTCCTAAAACTCCAAGCTTTTAAAATAGCTTCTTTCTTAGAATTATGTCCTCCCTTTCTCCTCATTCTCACTGCTAACAAAACTGGCACAAAATCAGATGGTTATCTGGATTTTAATACATTATCACCTGCTGAGAAAAAAAAAACTCCTTAAATGAAATGGTTAACAGTTTAGTGATTTTTTTAAATTTGCTATAGACTGCTCCAATATGAAAGGCAGTAGTAGGGAGAGCATTGAGAACAACATGGCTGACTTCCTTTATATCCAATTATCCATTAACTCCATTAGGTAAAAGCAAGGATATATAAAGGAAGTTAAAGGGGACAGAACCAAGATGGCAGTTTAGTAGCAGCAAAAAATAAAATCTCTCTGACAATCCTTCCAAAACAATCTTTAAAAACCACCTCAAAATAACCAGTCAAAAACCAACAGAAAAACAAAGTGAGGGGGCTCTCCCTATGAATACAACTTGAAAGGTAGGAAGAGAGAGTTAACTTTCACTAGATAAGGGGGAACCAGAAGCAAAACTGCACACAGTAGAGTGCTGGTCAACCACCACCATCACCACCCCACCTACTGTGCCAGGTTCCAAGCCTAGACATAGGCCAACTTCAGTATCCCAGGACCCTGCCTACACCAACAACAGAGCACCCTACACCCAGACCCATCCCTTAAAGTCCCAGGCTCTGGCACCAGCCCACAACGTGGCCCAGCAGTCCATAGCTCTTGACCCTTTCAAGTCTGCCCTGTGGTGAAGCCCTTAGCCCCAGGGGAATATAGCTCCAAGTTCTGGGTCCTACAAGCCATCAACAGAGGCAACAGAATCATCCAATTTCATAACTCCAAGGCCACAGGGGGAACAAAAGCTAGGAAAATGAGCAAAGAGCAAAAGAAACACCTAACCCTAGAAAATGTCTATGGCAACAACAAAATAAAAAAAAATAACAAAGCAATAGGGGACAGTGAGATCTAAGCAACCACATGAAAAACTTCAAAGAAAAATGGGAATTGGTCTCAGACACTGGAAGAACTCAAAAAGAAATTCAAAAATCAAATAAGATAGGTTAAAGAAAATGGGGGAAAGAAATGAAAGTAATGCAAAAAGAAAATAAGAGCTTAAAAAGCAAAATTAGTCAACTGGAAAATGAAGTATAAAAATCCAATTACGAAAAGAGTTACATGAGAAGTAGAATGGACAAAATGGAAAAGGAGGATCAAAAGGTCATGGAAGAAATTCATTATTAAAAAATTAGATTGGGCAAATGGAAGCTAATGACTTCATGAGAATCAAGAAACAATAAAACAGGGACAGCTGAGTAGTTTAGTGAATTGAGAACCAGGCGTAGAGATGGGAGATCCTAGGTTCAAATTTGGCCTCACATACTTCCTAGCTGTGTGACCCTGGGCAAGTCACTTAACCCCCATTACCTAGAAATTACTACTCTTCAGTCTTGGAACCAACACATAGTATTGATTCTAAAGCAGAAGGTAACAGGTTTTTTTTTTTAAAAGAAAAAGAAACAACAAAACAAAATCAAGAGAATGAAAAATAGAAGAAAATATTTTAAAATATCGTTGAAAAAACAACAAACTTGGAAAATAGATCCAGGAGAGAGAATTTAATAATCACTGAATGACCTGAGAGTCATTTTTTTAAACCTAGACATAATATTACAAGAAATTATAAAAGAAAACTGCCATGATATTGTGAACAAGAGGGTAAAATAAAAATGGAAAAAATTCACTGATCACCTCTTGCAATAAATCCCCAAATGACAGCTCCTCACAATGTATAGCCAAGTTCAAGAGTTCCTAGACCAAGAAGAAAATACTGCAAGCAGTCAGAAAGAAACAATTCAAATATCATGGAGTCTCAGTCAGGATTACACAGGATCTGGAAGCTTCTACATTTAAGGACTGGAAGGCATGGAATATGAATATTTCAGAAGGCAAGGGAAATAGATTTATAACCAAGAATTACCTACCCATCAAAACTGACTATATTCTTTCAGGGGAAGCATGGTCATTTAATAAAATAGAAAATTTCCAAGCATTTCTGAAGAAAAGACTAGACTTAAACAGAAAATTTGATGTCCAAATACAAAATTCAAGAGAAACATAAAAAGGTAAATAAGAAAGGGAAAATTTTAATAGATTCAATAGCATTGAAATATTTATATTCCTATATGAAAAGATGATATCTGTAACTCTTAAGAAGTTTTATCAGTACCATAGTAGTTAGAAAAAATATAGATAAAAAGAGGACATGGTAGTAAGTTGTTTATGATGATATGCAAAAAAAAAATTAAATCTAGGGCTGAAAAAGATTTTACTAAGAGAAATAGGAAGAGAGAAGTAAAATGGGATAAATTATATCACACAAAAAGTTGGTGGGGAGGGGGAACTACTAAAGTGGAGGGAAGAATGAGGGTGATGACAAGTAAAACTTAAAACTTACTCTCATTGGAATTGGCTTAGAGAGGGAAGAACATTCAGAATCATTGGGGTATATAATTCTATCCAACCTTCTAGAGAAGTAGAAGGGGAATAAAAAAGGAGGTGGTGGGGAGAGAAGTAATATAATGGAGGGGAAAGTTGGGGGGAAGGAGGTGATTAAAAGACCCTGTAAAGAAGTAAGAGGGGAATAAGAAGAGTGGTGGTGGGAAGGAGAGTAATCTTAGGGAGGGAATGGGGGAAGTGATTAAAAGTAAAACAAACATTGGTGTGAAGGGAAAGTGTATGGAGAAAGGACAGGATTAAAAGAAGAAAACAAGGTGGAGGAGAATACACAGATAGTAATCATAACTGTGAATGTAAATGGGATGAACTTAATTCAACAATATGTTGTTTATAGTATTATGAGTAAGTTTTACTTGTAGAAGTTTGATAAAACTGTTAGGGGTTATTAAATATTTATTGGAGGTTGATGAAAGTTGTAGAAATCAGTTTGGTAAACCAGCAGCACTCTTTATTACAGAGGAGAAGTTTGGATAGGAGTCGGAGGTAGGAAATAAAAGATTTCTTATATCTATGCCTAAGTAGAAACACTAATTCTAAAAATCTTCTTGCCTGATGAAACAGGCCTAACAATGCTCACTAATATTAAAGTTGCTATCTTTCTACCTAAATAATAAATAAGACTTTATTTCCTCCAATCTCCTTAAACCAGTATTTGAAATTCAAAGTGTCAGTGATGAAACCACCTGTCACAGTAACTCAAATAGGGCAACTGCACTCTGAAGTTATAAGGAGAAAAGCCCTTAGGGTTAGACTTCTCTCCCTCAAAGTGCTGAGAAGAAACCCCTCAGAGACAGGCTTCTTCTCTAATCTATATCTAAATTCAACCTCACAATAGTTAACTGTCAGATCTTCTTGACTGAGAGAGAAACCCAAACAGTCACCTCAGAACTCTTGTTCTCTGAGAAGCCATAGAATATGGAGTCCTTTACCTAACTGATTTCTTTCTTTTATAGTCAACTTCTTAGAGACAGAGGGCCAATCTGTCTGTTCCAGCTGCTTAAGGAGACAGAGTACAAAATTAAAACCCTTCCTCTGACATGAAACTTCTGCTTCTAACAAGACAGAGTAAAATTATGAAATTCCTTATTACAATAGGAAATACATTTGAGGCAGGTAGACACACAGAGAGGAAAGATAAGGAACTGGAGCAGAATCTATTGGGTTTCAAATGAGACAAAATAGGTCAGGAGTAGAAATCATGATCTCAAAACTAAAGTAAAAATAGATCTGTTTAAAAGAGATAAGGAAGGTAATTACATCTTGATAAAAGGCAATATGAATTATTAAGTAGTATACTTAATACATATGCACCAAATGATATAGCATTTAGATTTTTTAAAGTGAAACTAAAGGAGCTTAAAGAGGAAAAAGACTGTAAAACTATATTTGGGGTGGACTTCAACCTTCCCCTCTCAGAACTAGATAAATCCAGCCAAAAAATAAATAAGAAAGCAGTAAAGGACGTGAGTGAAATTTTAGAAAAGTTACATTTAACATATATCTAGAAAAGATTTAAAAGGGTCAACAGTACATGGTATGTATGCAAAAATTGACCATGTACTAGGGTATAAAATCCTTACAACCAAATGCAAAAACAGCAGAAATAATAAGTGCAACTTTTCAGATCATGATGAAATGCAAGTTATAATCAATAAGGGTTCTTGAAGTGGCAAATTAAAAGTTAATTGGAAACTAAATAATTCTTCAAAACAAGTGGGTCAAAGAACAAATTATAGAAACAATCACTGATTTCATTGAGGGCAATTACAATTAGGAGACAACATATCAAAATTTATGGGATACAGTCAAAGCAATATGGGGGTAGGGAGAGATTTATATCCCTGAATGCTTATATTAATAAAATAGGGGAGAGTAGATTAATGAATTGGGCATGCAACTATAAACCCTAGGAAAAGAATAAATTAAAAATTCCCAATTAAAGACTAAATTAGAAATCCTAAAAATCAAAGGAGAAATTAACAAAACTGAAAGTTAAAAAATAAAAAACAACTATTGAGCTAATAAATAAGACTAGGAGCTGGTTCTATTTTTAAAGAAGAGAATTGAATTACCAGTATTGAAAATGAAAAGAATGATTTCACCTCTAATTAATAAGAAATTAAAGCAATCAGTAGGAGCTAGTTCTCCTAATTATATAATAATAAATCTGATAATTCAGGTAAAATGGATGAATATTTACAAAAAAATTAAGTTGCCTAGATTAACAAAAGAGGAACTAGAATACTTAAATAATCATGTTTCCAGAAAGAAAGAAAGAAAGAAAGAAAGAAAGAAAGAAAGAAAGAAAGAAAGAAAGAAAGAAAGAAAGAAAGAAAGAAAGAAAGAAAGAAAGAAAGAAAGAAAGAAAGAAAGAAAGAAAGAAAGAAAGAAAGAAAGAAAGAAAGAAAGAAAGAAAGAAAGAAAGAAAGAAAGAAAGAAAGAAAGAAAGAAAGAAAGAAAGAAAGAAAGAAAGAAAAGAAAAGAAAAGAAATTTTAAAAGCCATCAATGAACTCCCCAAGAAAAAAATCCCTAGGACCAGATGAATTCATGAGTGAATTCTATCAAACATTTAAAGAATAATCCCAATACTATACAAAGTATTTTGTAAAATTAGCAAAGGAGTCCTACAAAATTCTTTTTATGTCACAAATATAGTGCTGATCCCTAAATCAGGAAGACTAAAAACAGAGGAAGAAAATTACAGACCAGTTTCCCTAATGGACATTGATGCAAAAATCTTAAATAAAATACTAACTAGGAGACTACAGCCATGTATCACAAGGATTATTCACTGTTGCCAGGTGGAATTTATACCAGAAATGCAAGATCATTTAATATTAGGAAAACTATCAGCATAATTGGCAATATCAATAATCAAACTAACCAAAATCACATGATTATCTCAATAGATAAAAAGAATAGCTTTGACAAAATACAATACCCATTTCTATTGTAAACACTAGAAAGCATAGGCCTTTTTCTTAAAATAATAAGCAGTATTTATTTAAAACCATCAGCAAGTATCATCTGCAATGGGGATAAGTTAGAGGCCTTCCCAAAAAGATCAGGAGTGAAGCAAAGATGCTCATTATCACCACTATCATTGCATATTGTACTAGAAATGCTGGCTTTAGCAATTAAAGAAGAAAAAGAAATTGATTAAAGTAGGCAATAAGGAAACTAAACTATCATTCTTCACAAATGGCATAATGGTATACTTAAAGAATCCCAGAAAATCAACTTAAAAATCTAGTTGAAATAATAATGTTAGCAAAGTTGTAAGATACAAAATAAACCTTTATAAATCACCAGCATTTCTATTTATTTTCCACAAAACAACATTATCAAGAGTTAGAAAGAGAAACTCCATTTAAAATCACTCTAGACAATATCAAATACTTGAAGCTGTAAACCCAGATGAAAAGAATTCCACAGCACAAAAAACAGAACCTCACGGGGGAAAAAAATTGATAAGCCCCAAGGACTACAAGAGTTCTAAAAAGAAAGTAAACAAGAATTAATTAATAAATGAATTAAAAATATGCATTAAGTATTTACTTTATTGGTACTAATCCCTCAGTAAAAGCCCTGGGGATAAAAATGGAAACAAGATAGATAGTTCTTATCCTCCAGAAGCTTACATTTTAATAGGGGAAGATAATATAAATTACAATAATGTCCAAGGAGGAGTTTGTGGACCAAAAGGTTAGAAAGAATAGTGACTTGTAGTAATAGGTCAATTGATTGACATGTCCTTACAGGGATTGGTAGTGTTGATTTAGGCAGCTAGGTGGTGCAATGGATAGAGTGTCAGTCCAGAATCAGGAAGATAATTTCTTCCTGACTTCAAAACTCAAACACTAGTTGTGTTACCCTGAGCAAATCAATGAACTTCATTTGCCTCAATTTCCTCGTCTGTAAAATGAGCTGGAGAAAGAAATGGAAAACTACTCCAATATCTTTGCCAAGAACACCTCAAATGGAGTCACCAGACATAATTGAAAATGACTGAACAATAACAACAAAAATGTTTGATTACTATTCTCAGAGATAGATGTAAAATGGATAATTGTGCAGGAGCATAACAAAGAGACGGCAGAATGGTATACATGTCAGACCTTTGGGAAGGGAAAGACTTTAAAACGAAGCAAGACATAGAAAGAGTCACAAAATGTAAAATAAATAATTTTGATTACATCAAATTAAAAAGGTTTTGTACAAACAAAACCAATGTAACCAAAATTAGAAGGGAAGCAACAAACTGGGAAACAATCTTCATAACAAAAACCTCTGACAAAGGTCTAATTACTCAAATTTACAAAGAGTTAAAGCAATTGTACAAAAAATCAAGCCATTCTCCAATTGATAAATAGGCAAGGGACATGAATAGGCAATTTTCAGTTAAAGAAATCAAAACTATTAATAAGCACATGAAAAAGTGTTCTAAATCTCTTATAATCAGAGAAATGCAAATCAAAACAACTCTGAGGTATCACCTCACACCTAGCAGATTGGCTAACATGACAGCAGAGGAAAGTAATGAATGATGGAGGGGATGTGGCAAAGTGGGGACACTAATTCATTGCTGGTGGGGTTGTGAATTGATGCAACCATTCTGGAGGGCAATTTGGAACTATGCCCAAAGGGTGCTAAAAGACTGTCTGCCCTTTGATCCAGCCATAGCACTGCTGGGCTTGTACCCCAAAGAGATAATAAGGAAAAAGATTTGTACAAGAGCATTCATAGCTGCACTCTTTGTGGTGGCCAAAAATTGGAAAATGAGGGGATGCCCTCCAATTGGGGAATGGCTGAACAAATTGTGGTATCTGTTGGTGAAGGAACACTATTGTGCTAAAAGGAATAATAAAGTAGAGGAATTCCATGGAGACTGGAACTACCTCCAGGAAGTGATGCAGAGTGAGAGAAGCAGAACCAGGAGAACATTGTACACAGAGACTGACACACTGTGGTACAATCGAACATAATGGACTTCTCCATTAGTGGCAATGCAGAGATCCGAACAACCTGCAGGGATCAAGGAGAAAAAAAAAAAACACTACCCACAAGCAGAGGACAAACAGTGGTAGTAAAAACACTGATGAAGGACAACAGCTTGACTACAGGGGTGGAGGGGATATGATCAAGGAGAGACTCTGAATGAATACCCTACTATGGAAACCAATAGCATGTAAATGAGCTCAGGTTTGAGGACACATGTGATACCCAGAGGAATCACACATCACCAGTGGGAGGGGTGGGGGGAGGGAGAGAGGGGAAAAAAAGGTGATCTTTGTTCCTAGTGAATAACGTTTGAAAGTGACCAAATAAAATAATGTTTAAAGTTAAAAAAAAAATCTGCTAGTTACTCCCGGAAAGACACACCCAAATTAAAACTCTTAGGAATGTCACAGGAAAAAGCCAGAGTTTCCAGATGAAAGAAAAAATACTTCAAGAGCCAAACAAACAAGTACCAAGAAAGCAGTCATTAATCAATCAATAAGCATGTATTAAGTGCTTGCTATGTGTCAAACACTGAGGTAAACACAAAGGATACAAAAAGAAGTCAAAAGACTATCCCTGCCCTCAAGGGATTTATAATCTAATGGGAGAGAAAATGAACAAACAAATGCATCCAATGTGGGCTATATACAAGATAAATAAGAAAGAATTAAAAGAGAGGAGTGCTGAAACTAAGAGGGGTTCAAGAAGGCTTCCTATAGAAGGTGGAATTTTAGTTGAGACTCAACGACATGGAGGTAAAGAGTTGGGAATGGGGAAGAAAAGCATTCCAGGTGTGTAAGACAACCAGAGAAAATGCCTAGACTTGACAGTAGCTATAATAACGGGAAGAACCCCCAGATTATGATATTTCAAAAGGCAAAAGCAACTTAGAATAACTTACCCAAAAATATTAATAGAGAACTGAGTGATGAAGAAGGAATGAACCTTGAATAGAATAAAGAATGATTTAAGATTCCCTGATGCAAACACCAGAGATGAATAGAAACTTTGACATATAAACACAGGGGTGAAGAGAAAGCTAGACAGATGCATATACATACATATATAATTTCTCATTTTGTGGCAAAGAATTTGAAATGAGGAAAATGCTCAAGAAGTGGGGAATGGCTAAATGTATTATGACTTATGAATATAAAGGATGGTGTAAATAAATACTTTTGTGTTCTTAGAAACAACAAATTTATACAAAAGAGAAATTCAGTGGGAGACACAGATAAGCATATAGATTTTGAATCTGTTTTTAATTTATTACATAGATGAAATATACAAGCTGTCGATAATAACGGCCCATGGTTTCCAAACGCAGGATTATCTTTCTGTTCCACCAGTTGGTTGATATTTACGAAGTTCAGAATGATAGGGAAAAGCATTAATGCCAGAACTGTTAGAGAGTGAGTCATTTGAGGTGAGTTCAGACCATGAACGGAAGTATTTTTATGGAGTATGAACCTCATATCTACAATATAGACTATCATTTTTCTCTCTATCCCATCAACCATGGCATCTTGAAATAGAAAAGAGAGCCAGCTGGGAATCCAAAGAAGAACCAGCCCTAGTAACTGGCAGTCAAGACTCAAGTTTCAGAGAGGATCAGAGATGAGAAACGGAGCCATCAGTGAAGCTGGACTCAGGATAGAGTTGAAAAAGGACTGCACGGGAAAAGAAAGAACCTTGTTGTTGTTCAGTTGTTTCAGTCATGTCCAACTCTTCCTGACCTCATTTGAGATTTTCCCAGGAAAGTTACTAGAGTGGTTTACCATTTCCTTCTCTAATTCATTACACCGATGATGATACTGAGGCAAATAGGGTTAAATGACTTGTTCAGAATCACACAACTAGTAAATTCCAAAGGCCATATTGGAAATCAGGTCTTCCTTGCTCTAGGCTCTGAACCTTGCAGCTGTAATACTGCAAATACGAATTACCTTTACCATAGATATTTCTTTCAAGTGTGCCTCACTTCCCTATGATGCTACATTTTTTAAAATAGGAGAATGTACCTTGGTTTATAGGAAAGATGCTTTCTAGCTACTAGTAAAACCAGTAAGACTCCCTCTCAAGCTTTCTCTGCAGGCTAATCACATTTGTCAATCAATGAGTATTGATTAAGTATTTATGATGTGTCAAGCACTATACTGAATGCTGGACATACAATGAGAAAAACAAAAAAAGAAAGGCTGACCCTACAAGACCTGCTCATGAATTTATTGTGGGTTCCCAAAATAGGGTAGGAAAGATTAATGAGGTTTTGGGGATCAGGAGGAACAAAACATGCTGTTTGCAAATAATGGCAAAGTTTATTAATCACAGCTAGTATTTTATAGAGCAATATATGCAGGCTAAGGGATTAAGTAAGCTTTTCACATACACAATGATTTGTAATGATTTACAAGTTGAATAAAAAGGATTTGGTTGACCTCATGGAATCTAGACAGAGTTTTCTATGAGCTAATAAATCAACAAGAGAATATGTAACCATCTAATCCAGGTTCCCAAGGAATACATACTTCAGTGGATTTTTGGAAGAACATTCTGTTTTTGCAGGTACAGCAGGGAGAGGTATAGAAGGAGCGATTTGGGGTCCTCAGGTAAGGACTTTACCTGAGCTATGGCTTCCTCCAGAGATTTCCTCTTGGAGGTCTTTTCAGGCTTTGCCTTCATATCCTCTATATGACTCTAGCCTCAAGAACCTTTAAGTTCTAATTAGGAATATACATGATAATTGGTTGTTGTCCTTCCAACTGGAAGAGGACCAAAGTGACATCACTATGTAGGGTCATATACAGGGTGTTCGACTGTGCCTGATCAGACGAACAAAAGCCCGGAAGGTGCTACTATGTAAGTCAGGCACAAATATCCCACATGAATATTTGGGATGGAGATATCTAAATTAGTGCTTGACAGCTGTGAGAGATGGACAGGAATAAGGAAGTTCTTGAGGCAGGGAGACCAACCATCAGGTCAGTTCAAGAGTCATAAAGATGGTTACAGTATCGAATAAAAGGAGGCAGATATGTGAAATATTATGAAGGTAAAAAGGAAAGGATTTTAACTCTGATAGGAAGAGGGGTGGAGGGAGAAAGGAAAGAGTTGGAGACAACATCTACATTGTGAGCCTTAATGATTGGAATAATGGTGGTATGCTTGTCTATAATAGGGATATTTGGGAGAATGGAAGGTTTTGGGGAAAGACCATGATCAGCTTTGGACATGAGGGGTTTAAGAGATCTAGAGGTCTTTAGATTTGACATGGTCACCCTTTTCCCATTTACTTTCCTAATCTATCAAGTAAAAGACATGGACTAGATTATATATAATATCTCTTCCACTTCCAAATAAAAATAACAGCTCACTTTTATACAGCACTTAAAAAGTCTGTCAAGGTTTGATTTGATCCTTACAACAACCCTGGGAGCTAGCTGCTATTACTATGCCCGTTTAACAGATGAGGAAACTAAGGCATAGAGGTCAATTGACTTAGCCAGAGTCACACAGATACTGTCTATATTCATTTCTTAATTCAATTGTTTCTGACTCCAAGTCTAATGCTCTCTCCACTCTGCACCTCACAGCCTCCAAGTCTATTCTAATGAACCTCTCTGGGCTCCACGTACTCCGTGTCCCTTAGCTTCATTTCTACTACAGTCCATTCATCTGCCTCTGTCTGAGGCTCTTTTACTAACTTTCCTGTCACCTTCACATCAGTGTGTCCTTCATGATTTGTCACAAGCCCTCTGGCCATCAGGACACCCAGCCTAGTTTACCTCTGGGTCTTAGGAGAGAGGGATGAGTGAGTTATGCAAAAAAACCCTCTAGAACAAAGCTTGTAGAATTTCAAATGCAGTTTATTAAAGACAACACAAGAAAATGAAGGCTTTGAGACCGTTTCCAGGAAGGTCAACCAACCAGCTTACCCCTTTTACAACAATAACAACGACAATAGAATCATCAGAGAATTGGCTGCTAGAGTATCGAGGAGTTGGGCATGCAAACCTCCTAAAACATATTCTGGAGACACCCTTCCAACGATGCTTGATTGAAATGTCTCTCCTTCTGCGTGACTTGGGGGAAGCTTTTGAAATGAAGGGTGGGCAATGATGATGGCTGGATTTTTCCATGACTGACCAAGGGAAGTGGTCTTTCATAATCAGAATTGGCTTCACCATTCAAGTCACAGAAAGAGGCTCAGCCAGCCCAGAGAAGAGCTGGGGTGGGGCAGGGGGAAGGTAGGGAAGACCCTGGCTCAAGAAGGTCAGGATCACCAGGAACTAACTTCCCTAAGCACCACCCACACAGCTGAGGAGAGGTGGAAGGCATGAGGTTGAGGTGCTCACTGGTTGGAAAAGTGGAGAAAACCTTCCTCTAGGAATCAAGGTCAGAAAAAGGATTTAGAGGGCGTTGGGAAAATAATAAGACGAACTGCTGAAGCCCATCACATTGGCTCTGTTTCACCTCAAGAAAAGTTGGAGTTTTTGACTCCAAGAATTGACTGACAATGGATACAGATAGCATTGGGGCATGGTAAAAAGGCATGGGGAGCAGGGTAGTGGGCACTCGGGCTTTATTTGCTGCCTCTGGAATAACTAGTGGAGATAAACTTCACACTAGAGCTGCCACCAGAGCTCTTGACACCCCCAGAACTGCTGCTGGAGCCACCCCCAAAGCTGCCACCCCCTCCTCCTCCTCCGGAGCTGGAACCCCGGCCTCCTCCAGAGCCATAGCTGCCTCCTCCTGAGCTGTGGCCTCCACCAGATCCTCGGCCTCCTCCAGAGCCATAGCTGCCTCCTCCACCACTGGAACCATAGCTGCCTCCTCCGGAACTGGAACCATAGCCACCACCTCGGCCTCCTCCTCCAGAGCCATAGCTACCACCTCCACCTCCAGACACACTGACATGGCTGGTGCTCACAGCTGGGGAAGAAATTTCTGCTGTTACATTCAGCTCCACCCATCACTGGACAAAGTCCACCCCATCCCAAGAAGCCTTTCCAGTGTCCAAACAAAGATTCTTGATACTTACACACACTCACGTTGGGAACACACTCTCCAGATATCCTATGAGGGAGATAAAACCACATGGTTCCTATGACTCCTCAAACCCATTGGGTTCCTAGGACACAACCAAGCCATCCCCCATCCAAACTTGCCACCACTGGCCTGTCCTATAAACTGCTCCCTGGTCTTGCTTCCTTCCTGGTCACTCAACCTAAATCTCTCTTCCTGCCCTACCAAATCAGGAATCACTTCCCAGAAGTCATAACAACAGCTCAGATTCTTGGTAGTCCTCCCTACCAAAATCTGTTCTCTCAACACGCCTCAGAAGTAGTTTGTGGAATACTACAAAGAAGGGAGGGGATGGGAATGGAGGTGGAGTCATCAGACCTCACTTCCAATACTGTCTCTGCCACTTGCTGTCTTGGTGACTTCAGTGAAGGTACTTAGCCACTCTGAGCCTCAATTTCCTTATCAGTGAAATGGAGGAGTGGGTTGGATTCAATGGCCTCTGAGGTCTCTTTCATCTCTAAATCTGTGTAGATATTTGCTCTGTAGCTTTAAGGAAAAGACAGTCTCTGGCCCCCACTCTGGCCCCTCATCTACAAAACAAGACTTCCAGCTCTCTTAAGATTCCTTCCATCTCTGGATCCTGGATTCCTCCAACTCTAGAGTCCTCTCAAACAGAGTGCTAGGCTAAAGGCGTGCTCATTCTTTCCAGGAAGTTCTCCTCCCTTCCCCTGAGTGGGGTTCAATAGTATTGGGTGCTCATCCCTCACCTTCTCTCCTCTCCATTCAGCATCATCTCATAAGTGGCAATCTCCGCATCCAGAGTCAGCTTGACATTGCACAGTTCCTGGTAGTCTCTCATCAGCCGGGCCATGTCCTCCTTGGCCTTCTGCAGGGCATCCTCCAGGTCTGCTAGTTTGCCCTGAGCATCTTTCAGGGCATTCTCCCCACGCTGCTCTGCCTCAGAAATGGCTTGGTGTAATCTGGAAATCTGAAAGAAGGGACAGCAAACCAAGGATGTGGAGGTGGTCCTCTCCTCACACTCCCCACCCTCCCTGGAATCCTTAATCCAAATTAGCATCCCCACCCAAACTGCCTCTATGAGGAGCATGGTTCCCTCTCCCTAGAGAGGAGCAATAACAGGAATAAGAGGAGTGACAACCAATCTTTATGCAATGCTTGAACGCTTACAAAAACCTCCCTATGGATCATCTTCTTTGATCCTTGCAACAACAACCTTATGAGGTGGGAGCTAATATTATCTTCTCTTTGCAAATGAGGAAACTGAAGAGGAGAAAGATAAAAACGATTTGCTAAAAGCTAGTGAGCATTCAAGACAGCTTTCCAGCTCCAAGCCAGTCCTTCTATCCACTGCCTAGGATGATTTGAAAAAAAGAAACCTGGGACTAAGGTCATGTTGCCAATCCTCCAGCCTCCAGACAGGACCTAGAACTTTCTCGTGTGTGATACAACTTCAGAGACACCTAATAAGTACATCCTCAGGACTTCTGGAAGAATCTCCTTCTACATGCCCTACAGGCAGTCCCATGGCCCCTACTCAAACACTTCCAGCCACAGAGAAACCACAGACTCCTGGAGAGTGAAGTGACAGCCCAAAGTGAGGAGCAGAGTGAAAGAAACTAGAAACCAGTACCTGCTTCTTCACTGAATCGATTTCAGATGTGATTCTCTGGATCATTCGGTTCATCTCAGAAATCTCAGCTTTTGTGTTCCTCAGCTGGTCTCCATGTCTCCCAGCAGTGATCTGGAGTTCCTCATACTGAAGACAGGAAATCAAAGCATTGACACATCAGTGCATCCCAACACACAGGGAAACATTGGGACAAAGCTCATGAAGCCCGGGGCCCATTGGCGAAGACTCACTTTGTTCTGGAATGTGGTCTCAGCATCCCTTTTGCTCTTCTGGGTAATACTTTCATACTCTTGTTTGACCTCCTCGATGATGCCATTCAGGTCCAGGTTCCTGTTGTTGTCCATGGAGAGGATGACATTGGTGTCGCTGATATGAGTCTGCATCTGGGATAGTTCCTACAAGACATAACATTGCTAGAACTTTGGTGGTTTCCAGAGACCCAGCATGAGCTGACACCAGCTTACATGTGATTTTCCCAGAGTTTGTGTGATGCAGAATGAAGAGGTAAGTGAATATGAGTGTGAGCTGACTTACTGTCTCAAAAAGTACTCTAAAGAAGTCGCAGTCATTCTGTATAGTGTCCACCTTGCTCTGAAGGTCAACTTTGGTCATGTAAGCACTGTCCACATCCTGCAGTTAGAGGAGAAGTCAAGGAATGATTATCCATTCAGTGGAGGAGGATGCCCAGTGGCCACAGGGAATGTCCTCTGGCACTTTTGTTGATTGATTTGTTGATTGATACAGTTAATGGGGATGAAGAGGGTGATGAGCTTGGCTACTGAGCTTTACCTTACTTCTGTGAAACCCACTCTTTGGCATCTTAGGAATTTCTCTTGCTTGCTAAGCAAAAGTTTTCTGCATCTGCTTATTATATTGCAGGCAGAAATTCGGGGGAAACAACTCATTCCGGGGGCCAGAGAGAGCTAGATAAGTATAATTCATGGAGAAAAATACTAAGATTTCTCTTTAACTGTAAATTGAAAGCACAGTTGTACTCTCTTGACTACTTTTAGGGCTCAGTGAGTATACTGGTATTTATTTTCATTGATAAAATGGGAGCTTCATTGATTACTCACTTTCTTGATGCCCACAAACTCATTTTCGGCACCTGTACGTTTGTTGATTTCATCTTCGTACCTGTTGGAGGGAAAAGGAACAAGGATGGATAGGGAGCTTTGGGAAAGGGTAATGAACCATTGAGATGAATATTCAAGACTGAAGGTAATGGTAGAATAGCATTGGTTCCCTTGTTTCTTTGTAAAATCATATCAGCCTGAATATGCACTCTAATCTCTCCCTCTGCTTCTGAGCAACACAACTGCTCCACTTTCTCTAATGTACACTTCTTTCTTTGAAAATGTTTTTTTTAAATAAAATATAGTCTAATTGGCTCAAACTCTACATGATGTAGACAGTGCTTACATGATCAAGGCTGATCTTCAGAACAAGATGAATGAAATCAACTTCTATGTCATTTATGACATATGAGTCTAAGCTAAGTGTTTTACACATATTATCTCATTTTATTCTCAAAACATCCCTGGGGTGAGAAAAGTAAGGAAGAATTTAAATGATTTAGCCAGGATCACATAGGTGGTAAATATAGGAGGTAGGATTTGAACCCAGGTGTTCCTGATTCTAACCTTAGTGTAACATCTACTGGATCATCTGATTGCCTCTAGGGAGAGGAGAAACCCAATTGGCCCTCTCTGTTCCCTAATACCCTCTAGAGCCTCTTCTGATTATTCTCTGGAAAGTCTTTCCAGGGAGGAATGTTTTAATACTTTCTGGTACTTAGGAAGGGGAGTTGAGTCCTTACTTTCCCCGGTAGTCTTCCACTGAGTCTTGCATGTTTTTCAATTCTGACTCCATCCGTGAACGATCACTCTTGAGTGAGTCTATAGTACGTCTAAGATCACTGATATACTTTTCAAACAAGGGTTCCAGGCTCTGGGTCCGAGTTGAAGTGTTCACCTGCTGCAGCAGCTCCCATTTGGTCTTCAACACCTGGTTCTGCTGCTCTAGGAATCGCACCTGAAAACACAAAGTCCCTCAAAGTCTTTATCAAAGAGATGGGTCCTAGGACCTATTGGTCCCTAAGTCAAATCTCAGAGGTAAAGCAAGCCACAAGGCAGGGAGCCATTGTTCTTCCCTCATTTTCAAATCATGGCAAGCAAAGGAAGAACAAAATGAATGAGTTGACCCAACAGTCCATCTGACATATAGCTGAAATCTCCCAAAGTCCTCTCCCCCATTAGATTGTGAGCTCCTTGAGAGTAAGGACTGTATTCATTTTCTATTTGTACCCCCAGTCTTTTCTATATAATAAGCAATGAATAAACACTTTCTTCCTTCATTCATAGCTATACTCAATTCCAACTCAGTTCCATTCAGATAGCTACACATTCCATGGCAATGCAATTCAAATTAACTCAAATGAGAAATTCACAGGAAAGATGCAATCAAAAAAATCTCAAACAATAGCGAAAATACAAAATCTTTTTGATTTAACTAGAATGACAGCTCCCATTTCAATAACATTTCAGAAACAGCTTAAACGAAGTGCTGACATTTTTTAAATCACCAGATATACCTTCTATGACTATGGACAAGTAAAAAAAAAATACCCTGATCATTGACTTCCTCATCTGTAAAGAGGGAATGGTAATATCTACAGCTCCCACCTCCCAGGGTGGTTTGGAGGCTTAAATGAGATAACATGGAAAACACTTGAAAAAATCTTAAAGAGAGGTGTCAAAATCAGCTATCCTTGTTATTCTAGATTCTGGTGGATTTTGCCTGAATTACTATCAAAACAAGGTTGTTTTTCCTGAGGATACCCCCAAGGCTTAGAAGAAACTAAGAAACCAGGGAAGCAAGGGAACAGCAATAGATAATTGTATGAAGCTAAGAGTCAAGGAAAATAGTGTTTACTTTCAAGATCCACAAGCTCAAAGAATTATTTAACTCTATCCTAAAATAGCCATTTAACTCTCATGAGGGTGGATTCACCTGCTGAGGACAGTTTAGAAATGTTCACAGATCACTGAGAACACTATTTCCATCATCAGTAGTATCATCAACAAGAAAGAATTTCAACATTTTTGTTAATAAAGATAATAGTACTACTACTCCTACTAAATAACACCCTGCTCTAAGATCTACAAAGCATTTTACCAGTATTAGCTCATTGACACACATAATATCATGAGTTCACTTTTATTGATGAGGAAACTGAGGCAGAAACTTTTAAGTGAGTTGTTCAGGATTATACAACTAATGTCTGAGTCAGATTTTCAATTCAGGTCTTCCTGAATCCAGAATCCAGGATCCAGGTGAGCCCTCAGAACAATCCACTGGAGGAGAAGACCTTCTCAAAGTTCTCTGCACCTTTCTGAAGGTTTAACCTGCCCCTTTACCATCATTTAGAAGTTTTCCCTAACTGTCTTTCCAAATCTAGCATTTTATTCAATATAATTAATAATAATGATAATATCTCTCATTTCAATGTAGTTTGCTCAGCCTATAAGAATGTAAAAAGTAGTACAAGTGTTTTCATTTCTATTTTACAGATGAAGAACCTGAGGCTCAGACAAGTTAAGCAAGTTGGTCATGACCATCTACCTAGCAAGTGTTGAGGCAAAGACTCAAAACCAGATCTCTTAGATTCAAACCCACTTTTCTTTTCCTCTGTACAGTCTTCTCTCCTCCTAAGACAAAAATTACAAAATGACTTAAGAACACAGTGGAGAAACACAGGGAGTCAGCACTAAAATGATTGGCCTTTCCTTTCCTTAGTAGTAGTGCCTCTCCTTCCTCAGATATTTTTATGGACCAAAAGTGAGGGATGCTCTCCTATACCTCCTTAGTTTCATGTAGGCAATAACATCCTTCAAGAGCCTCCATCCTGGAAGCAACCCATCTTGACTCTAAGTTACATTTTAGCTCATGCAAGCATGAAATTCTGGAGCTAGAAATTAGAATTCACATTATTCTACCCTTCCCCTGGCCTCACATATTTTGAAGAGGCTCAAATGCACCCACTACCACCAGTCAGAAACAAACACTCACTTTGTCAATGAAGGAGGCAAATTTGTTGTTGAGTTGCTTGATTTGTTCCCTCTCTTCAGTCTTCACTTTTTGAACATTAGGATCAATTTCCACATTGAGTGGCTGCAGGAGACCCTGATTGATAGTCACTTCCTGGATGCCTCCAGGAGGACAGACTGACCCCATGTTTCCTGCACCAAAGCCACCCCAGACACCTCCAATGCCACCACCACCAAAACCACCACCACCAAAACCACCACCACCATAGCCACCACCACCAAAACCACCACCACCAAAACCACCACCACCATAGCCACCTCTACCAAAACCACCACCACCATAGCCACCACTGCCAAAACCACCACCTCCATAACTGAGTCTTCCTCCACCAGCAACACTCCTACAACTGCTCCTTCCCCCACTAAAGTTAATCAGACTTTGGCTGCCAAAGCCACCACCACCAGTTCTGTAGCTTCCTCCTGAAAATCTCCCCCCACATCCTCCACTCCTGCCAATGGAGGAGCTGCTAGTCATCCTTCGAGTGCAGGTGACCCCAGCAGAGCCTGAACTGAAGCCACCGCCACCACCACCACCACTACTCCTATAGACAGATCGGGAACTAAACTGTCGGCTCATGTTGGCCCAAGAAGGAGACAGCAAAAGAGAGAAGGAAAGAGGAAGGAGCTCAGCACTCCTTTAATTCCAGCAGAGTGGTTTCCCCCATATATATGTATTGGAGAAAATGGGTTTGGTCACATGGAGTCACTGGAGATTTAGAGCAATCTGAAGGGCTTGGTTTGCCTTGCAGCCATGCGAGATTTTTACGAGCCCCAACAATACAATAAACATTACACACCTATCTCCAGGATGGGCTCTGGAAATTGCTGCTCCTGCAAAATCTATTCAAGTAGAAATTATTTTATCAAAGCCATCTCTCCTCATCAAACACATCTGATTTTAGGAAAACTGAACCCCAAAACTCTTTCCTGGTATCTCTTCATGGGCTTTCTTCAACTTCTTTGGATTTGGGATAAACCCCATTCCATAACCTTGTCTTTCATATCAGAAGAATGCTAGACTTCTACAGCTCCATTCACCAGTCCCTGTATCTTAGAAGGGCATGTTCTCCTCCTCAGTTTACCATTTCGCACCCACCTCCCTCACTCCCAATTCTCTCTAGCCCCACAACTCACCAGATCAATCACCCTTCCTTCATTACAACATTTCTGAAATTCCTCTTCAGGAAGATCTTTCTCATCAAAACAGCTAATAGTTCACACTCAGATTGTGCTTTCTTTAGAATAACTGTAGGAAATAGTATTCCCATTCTATATACAAGTGAGGAAGCTCAGAGAGGTCTAGTTATATTTCCTATGGTCATCATTATCATACAGCCAACTAAGAAGTGTCAGTGCCACGCTTCTCCATCATATCAGGCTGCATCCCAGACTGATCAAAGGATATATGAGGCAGCTAGTTAATATGGTAGATAGAATGATGAACTGGGAATCCTGAGGCTTCAAGTTCAAATCCTACTTCATCTACTTATTATCTGTGGGACAAGTCATCAAAACTATTTTGTCCTCAGTTTCCTCATTGGTAAAATGGAAATAAAAATAGGCACCTCTCTTCCAGGATTATTGCGAGGGTCTGATAACATATATAAAGTACTTTGCAAACCTCAAACCACTGTATAAATGCTAGTTTTTATTATGCGATGGCTTCCTTTAATTCTCCCCTACCCAAGGGGAGCAGTTCAGCATAGAATTCTCATAGCCACTGCCTTCACAACAGTCACCTCAGCTATACACTCAACTCCCTTCTCCAAAGTCACTCTGATTTTTGGTCTACCTATGACATAAATATTCTATTGACCATTCCTGCTTGGTTTTCTTGTTTTTGTTTTGTGATCTCTGTTATCTATTATCTATGTCAGCATGAGTTCCGTGATTAAAGAGAATGTCTTGATGAGCTTTGTAGAGAAGAATGTACCAAAAAAAGACCTTCTCTCCACATCCATAAGATTCCAACTTGCCACTCTTCATTTCCCTCCAAGTGGTTCAAATACCACTTTCCAGACATAGATTCTTATCACGCCTCTATCTACCCTTTCCAGAGTTTCCTCCTCTCTATAATGGAGATAAAAAAAATTCTTTTGTTCAATGCTTCCACATGGTTGGATCAAATGAATTTATATATCTTAAGAGCTCTGGAATCTATATAAAGGTAGGTAAGTAATTTTTAGTTCTCACAGATCAGTATCCCCATACTCCAAACCCCACAGGAAATGCTTGCTTGATGATTGTCCATGAGGTTAAAACACTCAAATACCAGTCTTCTCATTCAATTCAGTATTCTTTCCACTCTCCTCGATATTACTCCTCTCCTTACTTGCCTCCAGTCACCAGACTCTTTCCTCCTCCTGTTTCCAAAATCTATTCCAAACTCCCCTTTTCCAGAAGTCTCCCTTATCCAGACTGAGCTAATATTTTGAGTCCTATTCAGCTGCTCTAAGTTCTGCCCTTGTCTCTGTGTCTGTACCATGGCTACGGGATGGCTTCTGTACCATCATCTCTCTTGGTAATTCAAGTAATGAGTAATTCAAGAGATTGCCCCCATCTTGTAACACTGAATACCTGGGAGGATACCCTGGATGTGGCAACCATTCTTGCATCATTCTTTCTGTCACAGGACCAAAAATCTTTCAGCATACTCCCAATTGATATGTATCACTGGAGACGATCAGATTCTTTCTAGCACTTTTGAAGGGTTATATGTGAATGGGTTCTGTGAAGAAAAAGAATGGGTTCCTACCAATTCTTGTCCTTTGCTGTATGTGAGCTCTCCTATCCTCATAGATAACTAATGAAAAGATTGACAATGCTTAAGACCCATCATGTTGATGTCTTAGCATGTCATGGCCACTGGTTGATTGAGATTCAACTTTGTGCAAGACTTATCCCAAGCATGGACATGGGGAAAGAGAGTAAACACAAAGAATGGAAAATGCAAGTGTGGAAGAAGGAGTATCCAAATAACCGGCATATAGATGGCATAGAATCAGTCTATCTTAGAGCTGGAAGGGAACTTGAAGATCATGAAGAGCATATATAGTGGAATGGTAAGAATTTGGTACCTAGAGTCAGAAAACCATTAAAAATATTGTTCTTATCTTCAGGCTGGCCACTTAGGCATCCTGAACTTCAACTGTTTCATCTATAAAATGGAGTGGAAGTAGACTAGAAAGCCTCCAGGTGTCTTCCACTTCTCTATCCATGATCCTCTAAAGCCAGGTTCATGTCAGGGTTCTTATACTATCTGAGTATCTAGTTCTAAATCTCAGAGCTTCTCTGGCCCTCAGTTTTTTTATCAGTCAAATGGAGATGAATATACTTTAATGGTGAAAGGAAGAGTAAGATTAGTTAAAGTATAAGGTCCTCTAAACTTGGGATCCTATGATTTTCCTTACACTCATTACCTTGAAGGCCTGTTATGCTTTGAATCTATAGAATTCTATATAAATATAAGTTGGTACTCTTGAGTTCAACTCCCTCATTTCAAAGACGACAACACTGAGGTAAACCTTATCTAAAGTCACAGAGTTTGTGGCAGAGAAATAGTTCAGAACATTAATTCTTGAGAGATTGACCTTCCTTTAACATACTATAGCTTTTAAAGAAAATTAAACAAACATACGAACACCACCCAACCAAGAAAGTTTATTAAGCATCTACCATGTGCTCATTTTGCCAAGTATTATCAGGACCCAGAAGAACATATGCTGGCAAAACAGGCCTACAGTCTAAGTGAGGTTGAATCCCCTTTTACTCCTGTGTGGGATGAGATTCAGTGTGTAATTCTCAGAGTAATATTTGGCTTGTAACGCCAGTCCTCAAGACCCCTTAGTATTACTATTCCTTAAAATAAACTAGCCCACCCCACCCCATAAAATTCTTAGTTTTCCTGACCTATTTTCAAAAGACTTAAGAAGAGTTTATCTATAGCCTGGGAAAGACCCTAGCTCTTGGAAGAGGGACAAGATAAGCTGAAGGAGAAAAGAACAGTTTTCAGGTGTATCTTTACTGTCCCAGGCTGAAAATTGCATGATAGTCACAGGTTTTTTGATCATGGGGGTTTTTAAGAGTATGTAATATTGAAAACCACACACTCAAGACTGAACATCACAGCCCCCTTGCATAGGGTTGGACAAGAGAAGGGGGGAAACATATCAATATTATAATAAAAGTCTGTGCTTACATGTAAAGAGAGAATATTTTTTGCTCTAAGCAAGCAGCTTGTGTGGGCAGAATCCCCTTTCTTTCCCTTCTCCTCCCCCTTACCCCCTTTGCTACTGCCTGCTGGTTTTCTCCAAATAAAGCCACAGCCTCCAGCCTCTTATCAAAGTCTCCTGTCTGCTCATTTGAGTGATTTCTGGAGGTGCAAGTTCTCCAAAAATTCCATTCCACACAACTCCCAAACACATTCATCTACTTATTAGGATTACTCCTGGGTTATGAATGAGAAAAACAGAAACCAACTGACGAGACATCATCTTTTCTCTCATCCCATATTTTTTACACTCCTCTCCCTGTTTTCACAATTTACTGAATAAATAATATACACTGTAAATTTCTTGAGAGCAGAAATTACACTTTTTGGTCTTGGTATCCCTTGACCCAATGACTTGCACTTAGAAAATGCTTAATAAGTAGGATTTTTTACTTAAATTGGCATTTTATTCCCAATTGGAATCCTGGTTTCAATACCTCTTGTAGCCTTTCCCTAATTTCAAACTCATGATAACTCCTTTCTAGTTCTTATCATCATCATCTCTCACTTTGACTCCTACAATAAGTTCCTGATCAGTCTTCTTCTCTAGTTTATCCCCCCTTTAATTCATTTTCTACTTGCCAAAATATGCTTCTTAGAGCATAGCAGTGCCCATATCATTGTGCTGCTCAAAAGTCTTCATTTATTCCTTATGGCATCTAGTTAAAATGCAAACATCCCTGTTTGGCATTTAAAGTCCTTGCATCTGGCCCGAGCCTACATTTGATTACTTCTTTTCTGTTACTCCTTTTCATACACTTTGTGTTCCAGATGACTTAATCCAGCGATAGCAAACCTTTTAGAGACTGAGTGCCATGTCCCACTCCCTAGAATGCCACACACTGCACCTCCCCTTCACCTTACCCCAAACAGGAAAGGGAGAAAGTGCTTCCATTAGCCTGCTAGCAGAAGGGTGGATGAAATGAAAAAATATCCTCAGTCATGGTGGAGACAGGGAAAGGGAGCAACTCAACCAAGTCTCTCTGCCTTTCTAGTAAGTAACTTTGGTGGGCGATGATGCATGTGCCCACAAAAAAGGCTCTTGTGTGCCCACTGTTGCAATATGCCATAGGTTTGCTACCATAGGCCTAGTCTATTGTTGTTCTTTAAAACTAGCATCCCCACCATATTTTACATATGTTACAAAAATTTGCCTTTTTTCAGGTCATCTCCTATGTCTGAAATGCACTTCCTATTCACTTCTACCCTTTATCATCCTTAGAATGGAGTCTGGCCCTAGTTCCCAAATCAGGAACTGAGGTTCGAGGTATGAGTAGACAGAAGAAGACACTGAACAGCATAAAGAACAAGAGCTATTTGGTGAAGAGATAGATAAACTATAAACCCAGATGAAGAAAATAACTCTACAGGAACTAAAAGCAAAATCTCACAGGAAAAAATAATTATAAGCCCCAATAACTATAAGAGTAACAGAAAAAAATGAAATAAGAATGAATGAATAAATGAATTAAAAATTATTCATTAAGTCCTTTTTTTAATTATTCACCAAGCACTATGTGAAAGCATTGGGTATCAAAATGGAAACAAGACAGATAGTTCCTACCCTCTTAAAGTTGACATTTTAATGGGAAAGACAATATAAAAGGTAATAATGTCCAGGGAGGGATTTTATGGTCATGAAGGTTAGAAAGAATGGTTACCTAAGTAATAGGTCACTTGAGTGGCATATTCATATAGGGATGGATAGTGTTGGTTTTATTACTGTTCTCAGAGGTAGATCTACAAAAGGATCCTTATGCAGCAGCACAAAAAGATGGCCTAAAAGGAGGATGGATGCCTTGGACTGGTACTCCCCATTCTGAACACAGTCATAGGGGTGAGACCTTTATTTCAACTAACAGGGGAGGGCTGGAGAGATAGCCACATAGCACAGAGATGACTGAGGAGATATAAAAAATTAAGATTTATCTGACATGAGAGATCTGGAGCAAAGAATATGAAGGAGAACAAATATTTAGAACACAAAGTAGAAAGCCTTACCCAAATAATGGGACCTGGAAATTAGAAGGAAGAACTTAATGAATCTATAGAACAAGAAGAAATATTTAAATGAAAGGAATGAAAAATGGAGGGAAATATGAAGTACTGCTAAAAAAATTATCAGAAAAAAGTCATGAATAAAGAACTTGAGAATTAATGAACATCATGGCCAAACAAAAAACCTAGGCACCCCATTTTAAGAAATCACAAATGAAAACTGGCCATATTTGTTATAATAAGAGAAAATAGTGAAAATTAAAAGAAGCCACTAGTTACTTCCTGAAACATCCAAATCAAAACTCCTACTAATGTCCTAGGAAAAACCTAGAGTTTCAAGATAAAAGAAAAACTACTTTAAAAGCCAAAAAGGAGTCCAAGTACCAAGAGAGTAGAATTATCAATCAATAATCATATATTAAGTGCTCACTGTGTATCAGACACTATAATAACCACAGAGGATACAAAAAAAAAAGACAAAAGATTATCTCTGTCTTCAAGGGGCTTATACTCTAATGGGGAGACAACAGTAAAATGAATATATCCAAAGTGAGCTAAATACAAGATAAAAAGAAAAGAGAAAAGGCATTGAAATTAAAAGAGGTTCAGAAGTCTTCCTACAGAAGGTGGAATTTTAATTGAGAAGTCTCAAAGGCAAGGAGGTAAAGAGTTGGGATTGAAGAACAAAAATATTCCAGGTGTGTAAGACAGTCAGAGAAAATGACTAGACTTGACAGTGGCTATAATAAAGGAAAGAAGCCAGAGGTGTATGATATCTCAAAATGCAAAAGCTAATGCCTTATAACTAAAAATAACTTACCCTGAAATAATGGATAGAGTACTGGGGGGGGGGGTATAAATTGAACTTTTTTTTTTACTAAATAATATCATATTTTCCCAAATTATAAGTATTTTTTTAGTTGTGTATAACATTACCTTTTAAAAATGTATTTATTTAGAATATTTTTCCATGGTTACAATATTCATTATTTTCCCCACCCCTCTTCCCTACCCCCTCCTGGAACTGACAAGAAATTCCACTGGGTTATACATTGTAATAGATGATATTTTGAGGGTGTATATTGATGGATACTAGATAACTAATGGAGCAGATCGTTATCTTCTTTGCCTACCCTCCTCCCTTGATGCCTCCATTTTCCTCCCTCTTCAGAAGCCTTTCAGCCTCCACTCCCCCCTTCTTCTGTCTCCCTCAAGTCACTCAGTGTGAGTTGTGAGGTTTCAATGAAATAGTTCTTATTCTTCTTTCAAACAAGGAGTTTATTTGGGAAAGACAGGACAAGAGTGGAGGATAAGGTAAGAGGGATGTGATATCCCTAGTCTCTATAGTGAGTGTTAGATTGGAAAATATTGAGAGAAATGGCAATCAGTCACTAGCATGAAACAGAACCAGTCAGACAGATGTATAAGGACAATTGTCCATCTTCTTCTGCCTTCAAATCAGCCAGGTCACCTCCAACTTGATTATCTCAAGTCCCAGAGATAACACTAGCTTCTTCCTTCACCTAAGCCAGCAAGCCCAAAGCCTTTCTTCAGGTCACTACCATCAGCTCCCAAAGACCAGAAAAAACAGTTTAGCAGTTGGCTCTTGCCTCCAACTGTTTCCCAGTCACATTCCAAATGGAATCATCATTTGACTGACAGCTGATCCATCTCCAGCTTATGTCCTTTGCATGCCTTGTAAATTCTCTCCTCCACAACATATATCATTATTCAAAACCTATTTCCATATTATTCATATTTGCAATAGAGTGATCATTTAACCACAAAGAGTACAACTATAAATATTTTTGTACACATATTTTTCCTTATTATCTCTTTGGGGTACAAACCCAGCAGTGGTATGGTTGGGTCAAAGGGCAGGCATTCTTTTTATTTTCCTTTTAAACATTATTATTTATTTGGTCATTTAAAAAAATTATTCCTTGGAAACATACCACCTTCCCATAGCTGACATGCGATTCCACTGAGTATCACGTGTGTTCCTTATTCGAACCCATTTCCATGTTGTTGGTATTTGTATTGGGGTGTTCATTTAGAGTCTCTCCTCAATCATGTCCCCTCAACCCCTGTAGTCAAGCAGTTCCTTTTCCTCTGGGTTTTTACTCCCACAATTTGTCATCTGCTTGTGGATAGTGTTTTTTCTCCTAGATCCCTGCAGAGTGTTCAGGAACATTGATTTGACACTAATGGAGAAATCCATTACATTCGATTGTACCACAGTGTTTCAGTCTCTGTGTACAATGTTTTCCTGGTTCTGCTCCTTTTGCTCTGCATCACTTCCTGGAGGTTGTTCCAGTCTCCATGGAATTCCTCCACTTTATTCTTCCTTTTAGCACAATAGTATTCCATCACCAACATATACCACACTTTGTTCAGCCATTCCCCAATTGAAGGGCATCCCCTCATTTTCCAATTTTTGGCCACCACAAAGAGTGCAGCTATGAATATTCTTGTACAAGTCTTTTTCCTTATTATCTCTTTGGGGTACAAACCCAGCAGTGCTATGGCTGGATCAAAGGGCACGCAGTCTTTTAGCGCCCTTTGGGCATAGTTCCAAATTGCCCTCCAGAATGGTTGCATCAATTCACAACTCCACCAGCAATGAATTAATGTCCCAACTTTGCCACATCCCCTCCATCATTCACTACTTTCCTTTGCTGTCATGTTAACCAATCTGCTAGGTGTGAGGTGATATCTCAGAGTTGTTTTGATTTGCATCTCTCTGATTATAAGAGATTTAGAGCACTTTTTCATGTGCTTATTAATAGTTTTGATTTCTTTGGCTGAAAATTGCCTGTTCATGTCCCTTGTCCATTTATCAATTGGAGAATGGCTTGAATTGGGAAACAATTGACTTAGCTCTTTATAAATTTCAGTAATTAGACCTTTGTAAGAGGTTTTTGTTATGAAAATTGTTTCCCAATTTGTTGCTTCCCTTCTAATTTTGGTTACATTGGTTTTGTTTGTACAAAATCTTTTTAATTTGATGTAATCAAAATTGTTTATTTTATATTTTGTGACTCTTTCTAGGTCTTGCTTGGTTTTAAAGTCTTTACCTTCCCACAGGTCTGACATGTATACTATTCTGTGTTCACCTAATATACTTATAGTTTCCTTCTTTATGTTCAAGTCATTCACCCATTCTGAGTTTATCTTCATGTAGGGTGTAAAGTGTTGATCCAAACCTAATCTCTCCCACACTGTCTTCCAGTTTTCCCAGAAGTTTTTGTCCTAGAAGCTGGGGTCTTTGGGTTTGTCATAGACTGTCTTGCTGAGGTCACTTACCCACTTATCCTCCTTTCTGTCTCTTAGCCAGTACCAAATTGTTTTGATGACCACTGCTTTATAATAGAGTTTGAGATCTGGGACTGCAAGGCCACCTTCCTTTGTATTTTTTTTTCGTTATTTCCCTGGATATCCTTGATCTTATGTTCTTCCAAATGAACTTTATTACGGTTTTTTCTAAGGCAGTAAAAATAAATTTTGGAAATTCAATGGGTATAGCAATAATAAATAAATAATTTTGGGTAGGATGGTCATTTTTATTATATTGGCTCATCCTACCCTTGAGCAGTTAATGTTTTCCATTTGCTCAAGTCTAGTTTTAGTTGTGTGGAGAGTGTTTTGTAGTTGTGTTTGTAGTTCCTATGTTTGTCTCAGGAGATAGATTCCTAAGTATTTTATTTTGTCTAAGGTGATTTTGAATGGGATTTCTCTTTCTAATTCTTGCTACTGAGCTGTGTTGGAAATGTATAGAAATGCTGATTATTTATGAGGGTTTATTTTGTATCCTGCAACTTTGCTAAAGTTGTTGAGTATTTCAACTAGCTTATTGGTTGATTTCCTAGGATTCTTTAAGTAGACCATCATATCATCCGCAAACAGTGATAACTTGGTCTCCTCCTTGCCTATTTTAATGCCTTCAATTTCTTTTTCTTCTCTGTTTGCTACTGATGGTGTTTCTAGTACAATGTTAAATAATAGAGGTGATAATGGGCATCCTTGTTTCACTCCTGATCTTATTGGGAATACATCTAGTTTATCTCCATTGCAGATGATGTTAGCTGATGGTTTTAGATATATAGTGCTTATTATTTTTAGGAACAACCCTTCTATTCCTATGCTTTCTAGTGTTTTTAATAGGAATGGGTGTTGTATTTTATCAACGGCTTTTTCTGCATTTATTGAGATAATCATGTGATTTTTGTTGGTTTGCTTATTGATATGGTCAATTATGTGGATGGTTTTCCTAATATTGAACCAGCCCTGCATCCCTGGTATAAATCCTACTTGATCATGGTAGATGACCCTTCTGATCACTTGCTGGAGTCTTTTTGCTAGTATCTTATTTAAGATTTTTGCATCTATATTCATTAGGGAGATTGGCCTATAGTTTTCTTTCTCCATTTTTGACCTACCTGGCTTTGGAATCAGTACCAAGTTTGTGTCATAAAAGGAATTTGGTACAACTCCCTGTTTGCTTATTATGCCAACTAGTTTGTATAATATTGGGATTAGCTGTTCTTTGAATGTTTGATAGAATTCACTTGTGAATCCATCAGGCCCTGGGAATTTTTCTTAGGGAGTTCTTTGATGGCCTGTTGGATTTCTTTTTCTGATGTGGGATAATTTAAAAATTCTATTTCTTCTTCTGTTAGTCTAGGTAATTTATATTTTTGTAAATATTCATTCATATCACCTAGATTGGTATATTTATTGCCATATAATTTGGCAAAGTAGTTTTTAATGATTGCCTTAATTTCCTCTTCTTTGGAGGTGAGGTCCCCCTTTTCATCTTTGATGCTATTAATTTGCCTTTCTTCCTTCCTTTTTTTAATTAGATTGACCAGTACTTTGTCTATCTTGTTTGTTTTTTCAAAGTACCAACTTCTAGTCTTATTTATTAGTTCAAAAGTTCTATCACTTTTGGTTTTATTAATTTCTGCCTTAATTTTTAGGATCTCTAGTTTGGTTTTCTTCTGGGGGTTTTTAATTTGTTCTCTTTCAAGTTTTTTTATTTGCATGCCCAATTCATTGATCTCTGCCCTCCCTAATTTGTTAATATATGCACTCAGGGATATGAATTTTCCTCTGAGTACTGCTTTGTCTTCATCCCATAGGATTTGAAAAGATGTCTCACCATTGTCATTTTCCTCAATGAAATTATTGATTGTTTCTATGATTTGTTCTCTAACTGATTTTGGAGTATCATATAATTTAATTTCCAATTAATTTTTGATTTGGGTCTCCATGTACCCTTACTGATCATTATTTTTATTGCCTTATGATCTGAAAAGGTTGCATTTATTATTTCTGCTTTTCTGCATTTGTATGCCATATTTCTGTGACCTGGTGTATGATCAATCTTTGTGAATGTGCCATGTGGTGCTGAGAAGGTATATTCCTTTTTGTCCTTATTTATTTTTCTCCATATGTCTATTAACTCTAATTTTTCTAATATTTCATTCACATTTTTTACCTCTTTCTTATTTTTTTTATTTGATTTATCTAAATCTGATAGTGGTTGGTTCAGGTTTCCCACTAATATGGTTTTACTGTCTATTTCCTCCTTCAATTCTCCCAGTTTCTCCATTAGAAATTTGGGTGCTATGCCATTTGGTGCATACATGTTGATTAATGATATTTCCTCATTGTCTATACTCCCTTTTAACAGAATATATTTACATTCCCTATCCCTTTTAACCAGGTCTATTTTTTCTTTGGCTTTGTCTGATATCATGATTGCAACTCTTGCCGTCTTTCTATCAGTTGAGGCCCAAAAAGTCTTACTCCATCCTTTAATTCTGACCTTGTGAGTATCAACCCACCTCATATGTGTTTCTTAAAGACAACATATGGTAGGGTTTGGGGTTCTAATCCAATCTGCTATTTGTCTATGTTTTATGGGTGAGTTCATCCCATTCACATTCAAATTTATGATTGTCACTTGTGGATTCCCTGGCATTTTGATATCCTCCCCTAATTCTGACCTTTCTTCTTTGGCTATAACCTTTTAAACCAGTGATTTACTTTATATCAGTCCCCCTAGTCCCCTCCCTTGATATGCTTCCCATTCTAGCCCCTCCCTTTTTGTTCCCTTCTCCTCTTCCCTCTCCTTCCCTCCATTTTTATACTCCCTCCCCCTTCCCCCTCCTTAATTTCCCCCTCTCTCTTACCATGTTGGATAAGATAGAATTCAAGATCCCAATGGATCTAGATGTTCTTCCCTCTCAGAGTCGATTTCACCGAGAGTAAAGTTTAAGTAATACCGATTCGCACTCTCTTCCTCTCCTTCTTATAGGAGAATTCTTCCCCTCCCCTTCTCATGTGTATCTTTGTGTGACAAAGATTATTCTATTTAGGGTTTTTTTCTATTTCTTGAATTATATCTTAGTACCATCAACAATTCGCCCCTCCCTTTTTCTTTTGTCCCCCCCCTTTCTCCATATTGTCTTGATGCCCCAATCTTTCCCTATGAGTGATTCTTCTAACTACTCTAATGATGCATACAATTTTTGAGAGTTATACATTACATTTCCCCCACACATTAATATATATAATTGATATAAATGTAGTCCTTATAGAAGAGAGTTTGAATAAAAGAAAAAGATAACATTTTCTCCTTTTCCCTTTCCTTCATATTTACCTTTTCATGTTTCTCTTGCTCTTTGTGTTTGTATGTCAAACTTTCCACAGAGCTCTGGTCTTTTCTTCACAAATACTTGGAAATCTTCTATTTTGTTGAATGCCCATACTTTCCCCTGGAAGTATATAGTCAGTTTTGATGGATAGCTGATTCTTGGTTGAAGACTCAGCTTTCTTGCCTTTCTGAATATCATGTTCCATGCCTTATGGTCTTTCAGTGTCGAATTTGCAAGGTCTTGTGTGACCCTGATTGGCATTCCTTTATATCTAAATTGTCTTTATATATCTAATATATGTCTTATATCTAAATCTTGTAGGATTTTTTCTTTTGCTTGAAAGCTTTGGAATTTGGCAATTACATTGCTGGGAGTTGTCTTTTGGGGATTTAGTATAGAGGGTATTCTGTGAACTCTTTCAATGCATATTTTGCCCCCTTGTTCTAAAATCTCCGGGCAGTTTTCTTGGATGATATCTTGTATCATGATATCAAGATTGCTATTTATTTCTGGCTTTTCTGGTAGACCAATGATTCTCAGATTGTCTCCCCTTCCTCTGTTTTCCAGATCTGTCACCTTGTCAGTGAGATATTTTATGTTATTGTCTAATATCTTAGTCTTTTGACTTTGCTTTATTAATTCTTGCTCTTTTGCAAGATCATTGTCTTCCCGTTGCTTGATTCTGATCTTTAAAGACTGGTTTTCCTTTTCAGTTTGGTCTGTCCTGCTTTTTGAGTCTTCAAGCTGTTTTTGCAATTGCTTGTTTTCATCCTTCAGATTGCTGAGTTCCTTTTGCATTATTTCCCATTTCAGACCTAGGGCTGCCCGTTGTTCAATCCTGGGGTGTCCCTCCCTCACTTGTTGATTCTGGTCAGTGCCAACTTAAACTCTGGCTCCTGTCAGTGTGGTGGGTGGGGGAGGGTAGGTCAGCTTTTAGTTCCCTTATATTGAGGAACTGCCAGAATCCCACCTACCTTCAATCCTGCGCTTTAGTGTGGGGTCCCTCCATTCTTATGAGGAAGGTTGTTTTTTTTTGGGGGGGGGTCTTTTGATGTCACCTGTGTCGTTGGGTCTGAGGAGAGGAAGCAAGCCACATCTACTCTGCAGCCATGCTTACCCAGAAGTCCCGCAGGCATTCTTTTTAAAGCCCTTTGGACATAATTCCAAATTGCCCTCCAAAATGTTTGGATCAATTCACAACTCCACCAGCAATGCATTAGTGTCCCAGTTTTGCCACATCCCGTCCAACATTTATCACTTTCCTTTGCTGCCATATCAGCCAATCTTCTAGGTGTGAGGTGGTACCTCAGCATTGTTTTGATTTTCATTTCTTTAATTATGAGAGATTTAGAAAACTTTTTCATGTACTTATTGATAGTTTTGATTTCTTTATCTGAAAACTGCCTATTCATATCCTTTGATCACTTATTAATTGGGGAATTGCTTGATTTTTTATAAATTTGACTTAGTTCCCTATATATTTGGGATATTAAGCCTTCATCAGAGAGTTTTGTTATAAAAATGTTTTCCCAGTTTGTTGCTTTTCCTTCTAATTTTCATTGCATTAGTTTTATTTGTACAAAATTTTTTAATTTGATATAATAAAAATCATTCATTTTATATTGTATAATGTTCTCTATCTCTTGCTTGGTCTTAAATTCCTTCCTTTTCCATTGATCTGACAGGTATACTATTCTATGTTCACCTATTTTATTTAAGAGTATATAATACTCTTTATATTTATGTCATTTACCCATTTTGACCTTATCTTGGTATACGATGTGAGATGTTGATATAAACCTGATAATTCCCATACCTGTCTTCCAATTTTCCCAGCAGTTCCCAAGAACTCCCAAATAGTGTGATAGAGAACGAACATTTTGCAAAAGACTGTGTAATGCAAATGTTAGAGTGATTGACAGGAGCATGTGACTGATAGTCACATGGGAGCCTAAGGGCCAGGATCTGGGCAAAGATTCTGAGGTCCCAAAAGTCTTGGCATTTCTCTCCTGAAGGACCTTGAGTTGGAGGTTTGAAAACAGTTTCCTGGCTGTGGAAAGGAAATTAGACTGACAGTTTGTGGGGGAAGGGGCCAACTGGGAGTGGCAGTTGGGTCTTGTGACTAGCATTTCCTTCCTGCCGGGTGGGTCTTGCTTCCGGGTATTGGAGGAGAGAGGAGCTTGTTCAGCCCAGTCTGGCGTGGCATGCTCTTCTTGGTTCAGCCCAAAGACACAGGCTTCTGAAGGTAAGTATTGTTCTTGTTTGCTTTCTGCCTATTGCTAAGACTCTGAATTAGAACAACGAGAGTAGACGGGAGTGGGACAAACCCTCTGCCAGCCTCTAGGGCCTGGCCCTATACTCTGAAGCTAAGGAAAAACTCCAATTCCAACTGGATTATTAAACTTTATGTTATTTGAATTCACAGTCAGATAAGTGGACTATCTTTTCTGGTCATAGAGGGAGCTGAACTTCAGTTTCAGTCATTCAAAGACAAACCGTCCTTATTGGACCCCTGCTGTTTCCTTTCAGCAGGGGGAATCTCCCTCCCTTGCATCACCAAGCTATATACCCTTTCTCCCCTTAACTCTTCCTTACCCCATACAAACCTCTCATTATCCCCTTGTTTTCCAAATCCTATTTCCTTTCCCAATAAATATTACATGGCTTTGATAATACCAGCTGAAGAGAGGAATCTTTTGAACTGGCTGCTGGCAACTTGAACAGAAGGTTGAGGACCCACTTCTCCACTGGACCTGATTTGGACAGTGTTCATCTGAAGATCCTGGCCCATTTGATTGGACTCCACTTGTGAGATTTGGTTATTGGGGAAACTTACTGTTTTAGCTTATATAAGTTAAGATGGATTTATAGAAATTAGGGTTTAAGCTTAGTTGTAATAATTCTCCTGACCCCTTTTCCTTCCTCCCTTTCCCAAACAATAAATCTGAATTTTTATGTTTCCTTCTTGTTCATTCCCCTACCAAATCCCACTATTTAATAAGGAGCTCTTGTCGCAAAAGTTGGAATCTTTGGGTTTATCGAACACTATCTTGTTGAGATCATTTTCCCTTAGTCTATTCCATTGATCCTTCTGCTAGAAATCCTTTCCTACAAAGCCCAATTCATTGATCTCCTTCCTCTCAATTTTGTTGCTATAGGCCTTCAGAGATATAGTTTCCCCTGAGTGCTGCTTTGGCTATATCCTGTAGATTTTGATATGTTGTTTCTTCATTGTCATCTCTCTAATGATGTCTGTAATTCTTTCTATAATGTGCTTTTTGACCCACCTGTTATGAAGAATTTGATTATTTAGTTCCCCATTAATTTAAATTTTTGCCTTTCCATGAACCCTTTTTAATTATCATTTTTATCACATTGATCTGAAAAAGTTGCATTTATTATTTCTGCTTTTCTGCATTTGTTTGCAATATTTCTATTCCCTAGTACATGGTTGATCTTTGTATATGTACCATGTACTGTTGAGAAGAATATATACTCCTTTTTATCCCTGTTCAATTTTTTCCAGATATCTATTAACTCTTCCTTATTTATTTCTTGGTTCAATTAACCTAGTTCTGAAAGGGGAAGGTTGAGATCCCCTACTAGTATGGTCTTACTCTCTATTTCCTCTGTAAGCTCATTTGTAAGGGTTAAAAATTAATGGTTGGACTAGATATAAGAGAATGTGGTTGGCAAAACTAATATATCTCAAGTCAAAATGACTTTATAGCAGCTTTATTTTTTTTAATGTGTAAAGAGTGAAAGTAAAGAAATGAGAGAGGGTAGAAAAGATATCTATCCTATCACACTAGATAATTACTTTGGCCAGGTTCAAATCAGGCAGGATTTGTTAAGCCTCCACCAGAGGACCCTCATGAGGCCTGAGGGCTGTTTAGCCAGAGTAGTGAATAACCACGTGGCCTCCTCTGGCAATTATCTCCCCAGAAGCCAGGAAAGGAGTCAGCCTTTTCACTTACCCATGTGGTAGTTCAAAGGGGAAAATCCAAATGCTGTCTTACCAAGTGCAATTTAAGTGCCAGAGTCCCCAGCTCCTCCACTTTGCATCAATTCATGTATGTCTTTCCAGATAGTTCCTGAAATTAACCTGCTTATTATTTCTTCTAGCACAATACTATTTCATTATAGTCATATATTACAACTTGCTCATCCATCCCTCAGTTGATGGGCATCTCATCATTCCAATTCTTTGCCACACAAAAAGAGCTGTTATGAATTTTTTTATATATAGTTCCTTTTCCTTTATGTTTTTTATCTCTTTGGGATATAGACCTAGTGGTGGTATTGCTGGGTCAAAGAATAAGCACAGTTTTATTTCCCTTTGAGCATAGTTTCAAAGTGCTACAAGAGTTGAATCCATTCATGGCTCCTCCAACAGTACATTTTTCCCCACATCCCCTTCAACATTTGTCATTTTCCTTTTATGTCATAATAGCCAATCTGACAGGTGTGAGGTGACACCTCAGAGTTGTTTTAACAACAATTGTTTGCATTTCTCTTAATCAATAGTGGTTTAGAGAATTTTTTCAAATGACTATAGATAGTTTTATTTACTTAATCTGAAAACTGCCTATTCATATCCTCTGACCATTTATTGATTGAGGAATAACTTATATTCTTATACATTTGACACATTTCCCTTTATACATTTGACTCATTTCTCTAGGAATGCTTCTTGAAAAGAATAAAGAACTTTTAAAGTATCCCTAATGCAAAGACCAGAGCTGAATAGAAATTTGAACATACAAACACAGGAGTCAAGAGAAAGTTAGACACATAAATCCATTAGAATAATTAGAAGGGTCAAAATAATGAGGAAATGCTTACATGCTAATAATGAAATAAGAAACATATATCCCTTTTGAAGTCTAATATCTTCAAAAGCCACAGGGTAATTAAATAAGACAAATGGAAAGCTTAAAGCAAATTTTGATAGAAGGAGAAGGAGGGGGGAGGAGGAGGAAGAGGAGAAGAAGAAGAAGAAGAAGAAGAAGAAGAAGAAGAAGAAGAAGAAGAAGAAGAAGAAGAAGAAGAAGAAGAAGAAGAAGAAGAAGAAGAAGAAGAAGAAGAAGAAGAAGAAGAAGAAGAAGAAGAAGAAGAAGATGATGATGATGATGATGATGATGATGATGATGATGATGATGGATTTTTTTCTACTAAGTAAGAAATTGGGGAATGAGGAAGGAACTTACTATTTCTCATAATTTGGGTGTATGAAAAAAAATTATACAAACATGAAGGAAGGAGTAGGAAGAACAAACATCATATGAACTGTATTTCTATGTGAACTGACAGTGGAGATTTGCATGCACACATTTACATTCACATACAGGATTTGAAGTAGAATGGAATAGTGATTAAAAACAAACAAAAGTGTCACTGAAATATTTTTTAAATGTACAGAGGAGTATATACAGTTTAGTAACTTTGGAAGCATAGTTCCAAACTGCTTTCCTGAATGAATGTACTAAATGACAATCCAAGAGTCCATTAAAGTAACTACTTTCCCACAGTCCTTCCAATATTTATATTTTCCTTTTTCACTCAGCTTTACCAGTATGATAGACATGAGGCAAAACTTTAAAGATGCTTTAATTTGTATTTTTCTACATTCATTCTGATAATTTTTTAATGTGGCAATAATTAACTAAGATTCTTGCCTCAAGAACTGTCTGCTCATATCTTGTGATCATTTTCACTTGGGAGATAGCTCATATTTGTAGAAATTTAAATCAATAATTTCTATATTTTGTAAATAAGACCCTTACTAGAGAAAGTTACTGCGAAGATCTGCTACCTTTCTAATTTAACTGCACTGAATTCACTTGTATAAAACTTTTCTATTTTAAATAATTAAAATTATTTATTTAGTCTTCATGCTAGCTATTGTTTAGCCTTCCTCTAGTCATAGATCTAAAAAAATTTTTCCTTCAATTAATTTGTTTATGATTTGTCCTTTTATATCACATTCATATTATGTTTCTATTTGGACCTAATTTTGATATGTCATGTGAAGTTTTGATCTAAATGGAATTTCTTCCAAACTGCCTTCCACTTTTCCCAGAAGTTCTTACCATATCATGAATCCTTACCCTAGTAGTCAAGGTCTAATTCTATAAAAAGTTACTGAACTGTGCATATTCTTTGATCTACTCACTATACCACAAAGAGATCAAAGAAAGAAGTGTGTATTTGTACTCATTCTTGCATACATACACACAGAGTGAGATGTTGAAATTTCTCTTTTTGTGTGTAAAGAATTGGAAATGAGGAAGATACTCTTCAAGTGGTAAATGGCTGAATATATTATGCTTTGTGAATGTTAAGGATGATGGAAAGAAATATTGTTGTGCTCTTAGAAACAACAAAGGAAACAGTTTCAGAGAAACCTAAGAAGACATATATGAATTGATGCAGAATGAAGAGAGCAAAAAGACAGAGATATATTTCTAGTCAGCTGGTATTTTCATCAGGGATACTAAAAGGTCCTCCTTTCTATTAAAGGCTCATTCTCCCCACTAACTCCCAACTACTGTATTCAATATTTCAGAGTAAATAATTCTTGATCAAAAGCCTTTAATTTTTGCTTTTTCAAATACCATACGTATTAGAGATATCATAAAGAAACAAATGACAAAACTTGGTAAATTATATTTATAAAAATAAAATTGTAGGGGGCAGCTGGGTAGCTCAGTGGATTGAGAGCCAAGCCTAGAGACGGGAGGTCCTAGGTTCAAATCTGGCCTTACCCACTTCCTAGCTGTGTGACCCTGGGCAAGTCACTTGACCCCCATTGCCTAGCCCTTACCACTCTTCTGCCTTGGAGCCAATACACAGTATTGACTCCAAGACGGAAGGTAAGGGTTTAAAAAAAAATTTTTTTTTAAAATAAAATAAAATTGTAAAAATGAACACCTTTTAAAGTCTTAATAACTGATCAATCCAAAGATCAACCTGAAAGACCATTGATGAAGAATAATGCACATGTCCTAATGGAAACATATTGGGCATATAAAGAACAAGACATTTTTGGAAATGACTCATTTCTTGACTTTGTGTATTTGTTATGAATTTATTTTTCCTCTTTATAGGAGTGCCATGAGGAGGCAAAGAAATATGCTAATTTAACAAATGTTTGCTAATTTTTGCTTAATTTACAAAAATAAATTTCAGAAGGAAATATGGATAAGCAAATTGGTTTTGAATCTCAGTTGAATTTATTATATAAATTAAATATATGAGTTGTACATAATAAAGATTCAAGGTTTCCAAAAACAAGACTATCTTTAAACCCCACAAGTTTGTTGATATTTATTAAGTGCAGAATGATAGAAAGTGAAAGAGATAGAAATAGAAAGAGAATAGATAGAGAGTGAGTCATTTAAGTTGAGTTCAGAGCAGGAACAGAAGCACTTTTGTAGTAGGGAAGAGTAAGAGAAGGCACCTAGTTTGTAAGCCTGGGTGATTGGGATAATTGTGGTACCTTTGACACCCCAAAATATCAGTTGGAGGAGGGAATTTTTCTCTCTTTTCCCCACTCCATCAACCATGGCATCTTGCAGGAGAAACTAGCTCACACACTTATTAGTCGAGTCAATCTGCAGAACGGAGTAGCCCCTGGGACTCACTCATCAGTGATGTTACACTTAGAAGGGAGCTGAAAAAGGCCTCCACAAGGAAAGAAAGAACATTGTTGTAGAGTCATTTCAGTCATGTCTTGCCTCGGTCAGGGTCCAGCCCCACTCGCCACTCCAGGGTTCCCAACTGGTGGCAATCGATCAGTCAAATTAAATAACATAAAATAAATAACAAACGGAAGACAGCTTATTCATTATGGTCATGGGACTGCTTTGCATCTGATAGCTGCTCCACCATTTCCAGGCCTGGTTTTTATTTTTATACCCATTCACTTGGCACACATATACACAAAATCAAAGAGAGATAATTGGAAAAGTGATACATTAACTTTTAACAAATCACTTGATTAACATTCTATATTTTTGTATTGTGATTACAGACAGAATACAAGATAAAGGATTTCGTCACAGGTGGCTTACTAGGGAGTTTGAGTTACTGATTTGTGTAATTGAGTCACTGAGGCAAATTGAAGCTTAGTGTACCTGTACTGTACCTGTACCTATTGTATGGGCCTCTATGATTGATTTGTGTGCTGGCTTCATGAGAAAGTTTTGGGCTTGGCCTGTAGCTGCAGTTTTGCTGGGAATTATGCACCTAAATAAAAGTTAACCCATGATAGTCTTTTTGGGATTGGGTCTAAGGGTCTGATCTTTTGGTGATGTTTAGGAGAATTAGGGTACAGGTGTTTTGCTCTTGCATTATTTCTTTTGAGACTAGGGGGAATAATAATCATGCCAATTCATGGGTCGGGGGCATTAATGAAAGAGGTCATGCAAGGGGGATAGAGTGGGAAGTCACATCTCGCCAAGGACCACTCTGTGGTCTCCCCAGCTACCACGCATGACTCTGTCAAGGCATCATGGACTGATCGTCCCCAGCAAGGTCTAACTGTTCTTGAGCTCATTTGGGATTTTCTGGACAAACATACTAAAGTAGTTTTCCATTTCCATGTCATTTTATAGGTCATTAAGACAAATGGTATTAAGTGACACATTCAGGATCACAAAGCTAGTATCTGGTGAGGATAGACTTGAACTTGGGTCTTAACTAGCTCCAAATCTAGCTGCCCTAAAGAACATTAAGGCCTTGTAATATTGCAAGTACAAGTAGCCTTCACCATAGGTATTCTCTGCAAGTGTACCTCACTTCCCTATGAGCTATGTGTAATTGCAGGAAAATGTGCTTCAGTTCATAGGAGGAAAATTTTCTAGCCTCTATCCTTACTATTCCTTCTCAGACTTTGTCTATGAGCTAATTGCTTTTGTCAGTCAACAAGCATTCAATAAGTATTTATGATGTGCCATGCATCATGCAAATACTGATCCTATCTTCAAGATGCTTAAGTTTTAACAAGAGATATACATGGCTTTTGTTATTATCGTCCTTCCTATGGGAAGAAGACCAAAATGATGCCATTATGTCAAGGTCAATGTAAAGTAGACTGGGGCTAATGAGACCAATAGAAGCTGGAAAGACTTTACCATGAGTCAATAACAAATAAATCATATAAACATTTGGAATGGACAAGGGATGTTTAGAAGTCATCAAATAAACATTAAATATGACAAGTCTACAAGGCAATTAGAAAGATATGCCATCCACTATTCTAATCCATGGAATAAAAGACATGGACTAGATTACTTCTAAGATCATTGCCACTAGCTCCCATTTACCCTTAGTTCAAATTTATATACCACTCAAAAGTTTCAAAGCACTTTACAAATAGTATGTCCTTGTATCTTACAATAGCCCTTGGAGCTAGGTGCTGTTATTATTCCCTTTTAACAGATGAGGAAACTAAGGCATAGAGGTCAATTGACTTAGCCAGAGTCACACAGACACTATCTATATTCATTTCTTAATTCAATTGTTTCTGACTCCAAGTCTAATGCTCCCTCCACTCTGCACCTCACAGCCTCCAAGTCTATTCTAATGAACCTCTCTGGGCTCCACGTACTCCGTGTCCCTTAGCTTCATTTCTACTACAGTCCATTCATCTGCCTCTGTCTGAGGCTCTTTTACTAACTTTCCTGTCACCTTCACATCAGTGTGTCCTTCATGATTTGTCACAAGCCCTCTGGCCATCAGGACACCCAGCCTAGTTTACCTCTGGGTCTTAGGAGAGAGGGATGAGTGAGTTATGCAAAAAAAACCCTCTAGAACAAAGCTTGTAGAATTTCAAATGCAGTTTATTAAAGACAACACAAGAAAATGAAGGCTTTGAGACCGTTTCCAGGAAGGTCAACCAACCAGCTTACCCCTTTTACAACAATAACAACGACAATAGAATCATCAGAGAATTGGCTGCTAGAGTATCGAGGAGTTGGGCATGCAAACCTCCTAAAACATATTCTGGAGACACCCTTCCAACGATGCTTGATTGAAATGTCTCTCCTTCTGCGTGACTTGGGGGGAAGCTTTTGAAATGAAGGGTGGGCAATGATGATGGCTGGATTTTTCCATGACTGACCGAGGGAAGTGGTCTTTCATAATCAGAATTGGCTTCACCATTCAAGTCACAGAAAGAGGCTCAGCCAGCCCAGAGAAGAGCTGGGGTGGGGTGGGGGGGAAGGTAGGGAAGACCCTGGCTCAAGAAGGTCAGGATCACCAGGAACTAACTTCCCTGAGCACCACCCACACAGCTGAGGAGAGGTGGAAGGCATGAGGTTGAGGTGCTCACTGGTTGGAAAAGTGGAGAAAACCTTCCTCTAGGAATCAAGGTCAGAAAAAGGATTTAGAGGGCGTTGGGAAAATAATAAGATGAACTGCTGAAGCCCATCACATTGGCTCTGTTTCACCTCAAGAAAAGTTGGAGTTTTTGACTCCAAGAATTGACTGACAATGGATACAGATAGCATTGGGGCATGGTAAAAAGGCATGGGGAGCAGGGTAGTGGGCACTCTGGCTTTATTTGCTGCCTCTGGAATAACTAGTGGAGATAAACTTCACACTAGAGCTGCCACCAGAGCTCTTGACACCCCCAGAACTGCTGCTGGAGCCACCCCCAAAGCTGCCACCCCCTCCTCCTCCTCCGGAGCTGGAACCCCGGCCTCCTCCAGAGCCATAGCTGCCTCCTCCTGAGCTGTGGCCTCCACCAGATCCTCGGCCTCCTCCAGAGCCATAGCTGCCTCCTCCACCACTGGAACCATAGCTGCCTCCTCCAGAACTGGAACCATAGCCACCACCTCGGCCTCCTCCTCCAGAGCCATAGCTACCACCTCCACCTCCAGACACACTGACATGGCTGGTGCTCACAGCTGGGGAAGAAATTTCTGCTGTTACATTCAGCTCCACCCATCACTGGACAAAGTCCACCCCATCCCAAGAAGCCTTTCCAGTGTCCAAACAAAGATTCTTGATACTTACACACACTCACGTTGGGAACACACTCTCCAGATATCCTATGAGGGAGATAAAACCACATGGTTCCTATGACTCCTCAAACCCATTGGGTTCCTAGGACACAACCAAGCCATCCCCCATCCAAACTTGCCACCACTGGCCTGTCCTATAAACTGCTCCCTGGTCTTGCTTCCTTCCTGGTCACTCAACCTAAATCTCTCTTCCTGCCCTACCAAATCAGGAATCACTTCCCAGAAGTCATAACAGCAGCTCAGATTCTTGGTAGTCCTCCCTACCAAAATCTGTTCTCTCAACACGCCTCAGAAGTAGTTTGTGGAATACTACAAAGAAGGGAGGGGATGGGAATGGAGGTGGAGTCATCAGACCTCACTTCCAATACTGTCTCTGCCACTTGCTGTCTTGGTGACTTCAGTGAAGGTACTTAGCCACTCTGAGCCTCAATTTCCTTATCAGTGAAATGGAGGAGTGGGTTGGATTCAATGGCCTCTGAGGTCTCTTTCATCTCTAAATCTGTGTAGATATTTGCTCTGCAGCTTTAAGGAAAAGACAGTCTCTGGCCCCCACTGTCCTCATCTACAAAACAAGACTTCCAGATCTCTTAAGATTCCTTCCATCTCTGGATCCTGGATTCCTCCAACTCTAGAGTCCTCTCAAACAGAGTGCTAGGCTAAAGGAGTGCTCATTCTTTCCAGGAAGTTCTCCTCTCTTCCCCTGAGTGGGGTTCAATAGTATTGGGTGCTCATCCCTCACCTTCTCTCCTCTCCATTCAGCATCATCTCATAAGTGGCAATCTCCGCATCCAGAGTCAGCTTGACATTGCACAGTTCCTGGTAGTCTCTCATCAGCCGGGCCATGTCCTCCTTGGCCTTCTGCAGGGCATCCTCCAGGTCTGCTAGTTTGCCCTGAGCATCTTTCAGGGCATTCTCCCCACGCTGCTCTGCCTCAGAAATGGCTTGCTGTAATCTGGAAATCTGAAAGAAGGGACAGCAAACCAAGGATGTGGATGTGGTCCTCTCCTCACACTCACTACCATCACCAGCCATTAGGAATACCCCCACCCTCCCTGGAATCCTGAATCCAAATTAGCATCCCCACCCAAACTGGAGCATGGTTCCCTCTCCCTAGAGAGGAGCAATAACAGGAATAAGAGGAGTGACAACCAATCTTTATGCAATGCTTGAACGCTTACAAAAACCTCCCTATGGATCATCTTCTTTGATCCTTGCAACAACAACCTTATGAGGTGGGAGCTAATATTATCTTCTCTTTGCAAATGAGGAAACTGAAGAGGAGAAAGATAAAAACGATTTGCTAAAAGCTAGTGAGCATTCAAGACAGCTTTCCAGCTCCAAGCCAGTCCTTCTATCCACTGCCTAGGATGATTGGAAAAAAAGAAACCTGGGACTAAGGTCATGTTGCCAATCCTCCAGCCTCCAGACAGGACCTAGAACTTTCTAGTGTGTGATACAACTTCAGAGACACCTAATAAGTACATCCTCAGGACTTCTGGAAGAACCTCCTTCTACATGCCCTACAGGCAGTCCTATGGCCCCTACTCAAACACTTCCAGCCACAGAGAAACCACAGACTCCTGGAGAGTGAAGTGACAGCCCAAAGTGAGGAGCAGAGTGAAAGAAACTAGAAACCAGTACCTGCTTCTTCACTGAATCGATTTCAGATGTGATTCTCTGGATCATTCGGTTCATCTCAGAAATCTCAGCTTTTGTGTTCCTCAGCTGGTCTCCATGTCTCCCAGCAGTGATCTGGAGTTCCTCATACTGAAGACAGGAAATCAAAGCATTGACACATCAGTGCATCCCAACACACAGGGAAACATTGGGACAAAGCTCATGAAGCCCGGGGCCCATTGGCGAAGACTCACTTTGTTCTGGAATGTGGTCTCAGCATCCCTTTTGCTCTTCTGGGTAATACTTTCATACTCTTGTTTGACCTCCTCGATGATGCCATTCAGGTCCAGGTTCCTGTTGTTGTCCATGGAGAGGATGACATTGGTGTCGCTGATATGAGTCTGCATCTGGGATAGTTCCTACAAGACATAACATTGCTAGGACTTTGGTGGTTTCCAGAGACCCAGCATGAGCTGACACCAGCTTACATGTGATTTTCCCAGAGTTTGTGTGATGCAGAATGAAGAGGTAAGTGAATATGAGTGTGAGCTGACTTACTGTCTCAAAAAGTACTCTAAAGAAGTCGCAGTCATTCTGCATAGTGTCCACCTTGCTCTGAAGGTCAACTTTGGTCATGTAAGCACTGTCCACATCCTGCAGTTAGAGGAGAAGTCAAGGAATGATTATCCATTCAGTGGAGGAGGATGCCCCAGTGGCCACAGGGAATGACCTCTGGCACTTTTCCCAGTTAATGGGGATAAAGAGAGTGATGAGCTTGACTATTGAGCTGTTCTTCTCCCTCTCTTTTTTTTAAACCCTACCTTCAATCTTAGAATCAGTATTTTGGATTGATTCAGAGGCAGAAGAGTCTAAGGGCTAGCTAATAGAGGTTAAGTGATTTGCCCAGGATCACACAACTAGGTACTATCTCAAGTCACATTTGAACCCAGGACCTCTTATTTATTGATCTGGCTCTAAATCCACTGAACCACTTAGCTGTCCCTTCCCCTTCTCTTTAGTTTAGAGATGCCCTACCCACCGTTTGGCCCCTTGAGAATTTTTCCTAACTTACTAAGGGGATGTTTTCTGGCTCTTCTTACTTACTATACTATAGGCAGAAATATTGGGAAAGCAACTTATGCTAGCTGCCAGAGAGAGCTAGATAAGTATGCTGAGTAGAAATAGTAAGATTTCTCTTCAGCTGTAAACTGAACCCACAGCTGGATTCTCCTGACTTCATTTAGGGCTGGATAAAATGGGAACTTCATTCTATCAAATTCACTCACTTTCTTGATGGTCACAAACTCATTTTCTGCATCTGTACGTTTGTTGATTTCATCTTCATACCTGTTGGAAGAAAAAGAAAACAATGGATGAGACGGTTTGGAGGATGGTGAAACCTCGAGTTGAACATTCAAGGTAAATTGCTAAAGAAAATGACAGAAGATCATTGGTTCCCCATTCCTTTATAAAATAGTATCAACCTGGATATGCCATCTAATCTGTTTTTCAACAACACAATGCTTAACTTTCTCTAATGTATACTTCTATGAGAATGTGTTTCTGAGAAAGTCAAATTTGCCTCTGGGAGGGAAGGAAGGAAGGAAGGAAAGAAGGAAGGAAGGAAGGAAGGAAGGAAGGAAAGAAGGAAGGAAGGAAGGAAGGAAGGAAGGAAGGAAGGAAGGAAGGAAGGAAGGAAGGAAGGAAGGAAGGAAGGAAGGAAGGAAGGAAGGAAGGAAGGAAGGAAGGAAGGAAGGAAGGAAGGAAGGAAGGAAGGAAGGAAGGAAGGGAGGGAGGGAGGGAGGGAGGAAGAAAATATTTATTAAGCATCTAAGTTGCAGGTAGGGCAGGTAGGTAGCACAATAGATAGAGTGTCAGACTTGGGGTCAGGAAGATCCAAGTTGGATCCAGTCACAGACAATTACTAATTATGTGACCCTGTTCAAGTAACTGAAACCTGTTTGCCTCAGTTTGCTTATGAGTTGGAGAAGGAAATGGCAAGCCATTAAAGTAATTTTGCCTATCAAATCCCATGTGGGACAAAGAGTTTAATATGACTGAACAATATGTTCTTGTCACTGTGCTACATACTTTACAAATGTTATCTCATTGTATATTCAAAACAACCCTGGGAGGTAGGTGCTACTATTATCCCCATTTTATAGATGAGAAAACTGAGGAAGAGTTTAAATTACTTTCCCATTATAATAGATACATGAGGTCTGATTTGAACTCAAGTGCTCCTGATTCTAGCATCAGTGTAACATCTACTAGATAACCTGGCTCTCTCTAAGGAGGGGAGAAATGCAATTAGTCCTCTCTGCTCCCCAATACTCTCTAAAGTCTCCTCTGATTACTCTCTGGAAAGTCTTTCCAGGGAGGAATGTTTTGCTGCTTTAGGGTACATAGGAAGGGGAATTGAGTCCTTACCTTTTCCGGTAGTCTTCCACTGAGTCTTGCATGTTTTTCAATTCTGACTCCATCCGTGAACGATCACTCTTGAGTGAGTCTATAGTACGTCTAAGATTACTGATATACTTTTCAAACAAGGGTTCCAGGCTCTGGGTCCGAGTTGAAGTGTCCACCTGCTGCAGCAGCTCCCATTTGGTCTTCAACACCTGGTTCTGCTGCTCTAGGAATCGCACCTGAAAACACAAAGTCCCTCAAAGTCTTTATCAAAGAGATGGGTCCTAGGACCTATTGGTCCCTAAGTCAAATCTCAGAGGTAAAGCAAACCACAAGGCAGGGAGCCATTGTTCTTCCCTCATTTTCAAATCATGGCAAGCAAAGGAAGAACAAAATGAATGAGTTGACCCAACAGTCCATCTGACATATAGCTGAAATCTCCCAAAGTCCTCTCCCTATTATATTGTGAGCTCCTTGAGAGCAAGGACTGTCTTCATTTTCTATTTGTACCCCCAGTCTTTTCTATATAATAAGCAATAAATAAACACTTTATTTTTTCTTTCTTTCTTTCTTTCTTTCTTTCTTTCTTTCTTTCTTCCTTCCTTCCTTCCTTCCTTCCTTCCTTCCTTCCTTCCTTCCTTCCTTCCTTCCTTCCTTCATAGCTATAATCATCTCCAACTCACAGTTCCATTCAGATAGCTACGCGTTCCATGGCAATGGCAATTCAAATTAACTCAAATTAGAAATTTACAAGAAAGTTGTAGTCAAAAAAGTCTCAAACAATAGCAAAAATACAAAATCTTTTTGATTTAACAAGAACGGCAGCTCCCATTGCTATGGCATTTTAAGGTTAATCAAGATGCTAGCATTTTTTAAATCACCAAATGAACCTCCTGTGACTGTGGACAAGTCAATATAATACCATGAGCCTCCATTTTCTAATCTACAAAGGGAAGGGGGGGAGTCCCATCTCCCAGAGTAATTTGGAGGCTTAAATGAGATAACACATGAAAAGCACTTGGCAAAATCTTAAAGATATATGCCAATACCAGCTATTGGTGGTAGTCTAGATTCTGGTGGATTTTGCCTGAATTAGTATCACAACAAGTTTGCTTTTCCTGAAGACAACTCAGGCTTAACAGAAGCCAAGAAACCAGGAAAGCATGTTCTGGAGGAAACTAAACTAGGGTACTTGGTATCAGCAATGGATAATTGTATCAAGCTAAGAGTGAAGGAAGATAACATGTTTATTTTCAAGGTTGAAAAGCTCAAAGAAGTCTCTAACTCCATCTAATGGAGCCCTCAGTTTCCCAGAGTAGGTTCACCTCCTTAGGCCAATTTAGAAATGTTCACGGGTCACATGGAGCATTATTTCCATATACAGTGTTATTGACAACAACAACAAACTTCACTTTCTTGTTAATAAGAATAATAATAACAATAAATAACACATAATACTTTAAGATTTACAAAGCACTTTATAAATATTATCTCTTTTGATACTATCATTAGCCCTATTTTACAGATGAAGAAACTGAGGCAAATACTTTAAGTGACTTGCCCAGGATCACATAGCTAGTAAGTGCCCAAGGTAAGATTTCAACTCAGGTCTTCCTGGAACCAGGAGCCTAGAGTTAGACTGGCCCTCAGATCATTTTACTGAAGATCATTCTCAGAGTTCTCTCTTGCACCTTTCAGAAGGTTTAATCTGCCCTTTTTCTTTAGTTTTGAAGTCCTCCATAATGTCTTCTTCATCTTCAGCAATTTATTCAATATAATAATAATAATAATAATAATATCTCTCAAAGGTTTTAAATGCACTTTCCTCACAACATCCTCCCTACAAAAAAAGGGTACAAGTTTATTTCCATTTTACAGATGAAGAACTTGAAACTCAGACAGGTTAAGCAAATTGGTCATGACCATCTCTCAAGTATTAATTTGGGTAAAGACCCCAAACCAGATCTCGTAGGCTCAGACCCAATTCTTTTCTATTATACATATAATCCTCTCCCTTCCAAAGAAGAAAGTCACAAAATGGCTTAAGAACTCAATGGAGAAACACTGGGAGTTCAGCTCCAAAATGATTGGCCTTTCTGAAATAATAGTGCCTCTCCTTCCTCAGATATTTTTCTGGACCAAAAATGAAAGATGCTCTTTTATATCTCTTTAGTTCATGTAGGCAATAACATGATTTGCCAATATCCATCCTCCAAGCAAGACACTTTGGATCAAAGTTGCCCTTTGGCTAATACAAGCATGAAATTCTGGAGTCATAGATTAGAATTCATATCCCCACCTCTTCCTCAATTCACTGCCTCATATATTTCAAAAGAGGCTCAAATGCACTCAATACCACCATCCAGAAACAAATACTTACTTTGTCAATGAAGCCAGCAAATTGGTTGTTGAGTGTTTTAATTTGTTCCCTCTCTCTACTCTTCACTTTTTGAATCTCAGGATCAATTTCTATATTGGTTGGTTGTAGAAGACTCTGGTTGATAGTCACCTCCTGGATTCCTCCAGGGGGACAGGCAGACCCCATGTTTCCTCCACCAAAACCACCACCCCCAAAACCTCCCATACCACCACCACCAAAGCCACCCCTCCCAAAACCTCCCATGCCACCACCACCATAGCCACTCCTCCCAAAACCTCCCATGCCACCACCACCATAGCCACCACCACCAAAACCACCACCACCATAGCCACCACCACCAAAACCACCACCTCCATAGCCACCACAACCAGAACTACCACCAAATCCTCCACTAACAACACTCTGCGAGATTCTCTTACTCCCACTCAAATTATATAAACTTTGACTGCCAAATCCACCACCACCAGCTCTACAGCTTCCACCTGAAAATCTCCCCCCACCTCCACTCCTGCGGATGGAGGAACTACTAGTCATCCTTCTAGTGCAGGTGACCCCAGCAGAGCCTGAGCTGAAGCCACCGCCACCACCACCACCACCACCACCACTCCAACAGCCAGATCGGGAACTAAATTGTCGGCTCATGTTGGTCCAAGAAGGGATCAGCAAAAGAGAAGAGGAAGGAGAAAAGAGCTCAGCACTCCTTTAATTCCAGCAGAGTGGTTTCCCCAATATATATGTATTGGAGTAAATGGGTTTGGTCACATGGAGTCACTGGAGATTTAGAGCAATCTGAAGGGTTTGGTTTGCCTTGCAGCCATGCAGGAATTTTATGAGCCCCAACGATACAATAAACATTACACACCTAGCTCCAGGATGGGCTCTGGAAATCGCTGCTCCGGCAAAATCTATTCAAACTTATCAAAGCCATCTCTTCTCACCAAACACATCTGATTTTGGGAAAACTGAACCCCAAAACTCTTTCCTGGCATCTCTTCATGGGCTTTCTTCAACTTCTTTGGATTTGGGATAAACCCCATTCCATAACCTTGTCTTTCATATCAGAAGAATGCTAGACTTCTACAGCTCCATTCACCAGTCCCTGTATCTTAGAAGGGCATGTTCTCCTCCTCAATTTACCATTTCGCACCCACCTCCCTCACTCCCAATTCTCTCTAGCCCCACAACTCACCAGATCAATCACCCTTCCTTCATTACAACATTTCTGAAATTCCTCTTCAGGAAGATCTTTCTCATCAAAACAGCTAATAGTTCACACTCAGATTGTGCTTTCTTTAGAATAACTGTAGGAAATAGTATTCCCATTCTATATACAAGACAGAAAGTTCAGAGAGGTCTAGTTATATTTCCCAGGATCATACAGCAAAATAAGAAGTGTCAGTGCCAGATTCAAACTCAGGTCTACTGATTCCAAGCTCAATACTCTTTTCCATTATATCAGGTTGCTTCCCAGACAGACCAGAGGATATATGAGACAGGTAGGCGACATAATGGACTGGAAACCCTGAAGATACAAGTTCAAATCCTACCTAATCTACTTTGGGACATGTCACCCAAACTATTTTGTCCTCAGTTTCCTCATTGGTATAATGGAAATAACAATAGGCATCTCCGTTCCAGGGTTATTGTGAGGATCTGATGAAATAACTTACATAAAGTACTTTGCAAACCTTAAAGCACTATATAAAGGCTAGTTTTAATTATGCAATGACTTCCTTTAATTTTCCCCTATTCAAAGGGACTAGTTTAGCACAGAGTTCCTGTAGCTACCGTCCCCACAAATTAGCTATATGCTGAACTTCCTTCTCCAAAGTTACTCTTATTCTTGATCTATCTATAACATAAAAATGCTACTAACCATTTCTGCTTGGTTTTCTTGTTTTTGTTTTATGATCTCTGTTATCTATTATCCAAGCATAAATTCTATGATGATAGACAATGTCTTAGAGTGCTTTATAGAGAAAAAAAAAAGACCTTCTCTCCACATGTGGAAGACTCCAATTTATGCTCCTCTCTTAACCCCAAGTTCAATTACTATTTGCTAGACACAGATCTTTGGTCAAGTCGCTAGCCTTTCCTTGGTTTCCTCCTCTATATAATAGAGTCTGAAAATCTTTTACTCACTACCCTATAAGGCTGGATCCAAGGAACTTAGACATTTAAAGAGCTCTATAAAGCCTCTATTTAAAGTCTATATTGTTTGCTCTAATAGTAATAGGAGATGTCTGCTTGAGGATGGTCCCTGAACAGTTGACCCAGTGAAGTCAGAAGCCAAAGGCATCTTAAAAATAAGGATCAGTAACAAGTTTCAAGCCTGAGCATCATTGAGGGACAGGCCTAAAAGAAATTAAGCATTTCTTTTCAAGGTTCAAGTAAGTCTTGCATCTGACACATCTGGAGCTAAGCAACTCACTGAAACAGAATTTGAAGAGAAGATACTAACCTGCCTTAGTAGGGGAAGTTCATTAACCTGGGAATTTCCTTTTCCAATTAAATTGTAAGTCTAGGTCATAACCCTTCTCTCTCTAATGAAATTCCTTTTTTGGATGATTCCATTGGACTTCATCAGGAAGAAGCTCTGCATTTCCTACTAGAAAGACTTTTCTCATGGAAGAGAGAGAAGGATACTGACAAGGAAATGATATAGTTGCATAGGGCTTTTGGGTCCACAAAAAAATGTTATGTATATGACATCTTATTATTACATACATACATATATGTCTATTACATATGACATTATTTCTGTCACATAGTTATATACATATAAAATTAATATATATTGTGAAAAGGAGAGCAGCATAAGCATTGTAATTTTGTAAATAAGATGCTCCATGTCCCTTTCTCTGCTCTTTTCTTGCTTTGGGTACCCAGAACAAAATAGAATCATGGTAGATGAGATACATAGCCAGGAAACTGACCTGAACTGAACATATGCAAAGAGAATGAATCTAAAGTTTGGATTTTAAATCACAATGAATGAGAGGAGAATAAAGCATGATAGACTTCCAAGAGCAAAGTTTGAAAGAAGGAGGGAATCCCAAGTTGGGAAAATTATCTTGTCTAGAACTTGGAAAGTCAGAGTTCACATTTCATTTGAGCTGCTGGGAAGGCAGGTGGCCTTAATTGAACTGGCTCATCCAAGCAGAGAAGACAGCCATTAAATATGGAGCAAATCTTGGTCAGAGACACTTTGAAGTCAAATTTGATAAATTCGGATTTGACTATCTAGTGTCCTCCTTGACCCCACTAGTAAATAGAGATCCAGTCCCCAAACCAGGAAAACTTAGGTTCAGATCCTGCCTCTGACATAATGGCACATGTCCCCTTGGGCAAGCCATTTATCTCTAAATGATCTAGAAAACTCTAAGACTACAAGTTGAAAAGATGGTATCATTCTGCATTGTTAGAGGAAGTTTTCTCATTCCTCATACCAATGAAATTCCAGGTCCAATCCCTATCCCAATACTATCCATTGAAACAAAATCTGTTCCTTCATTGTGTTACTAATCTGTGCACATGTTGACCCTCCCTATCCCCCAACCCTACCAAAGAATGTGTGCTACCTGAGAGCAGGACCTGTTTTGCTTCTGTCTGTGTCCCCAGTGCCTGGCATGTAGTAGGCAATTAGTAAGTACTTTTTGAATGATGTGTCAGACAAGAGTTGAGATCAAAATAACCTTGGAGAAAGACAATCTACTTTCTGTAGTGATGCTTAAATAATTGGGGTAGAGAGTCTGCTAAGAGGCTTTTGCCAAGGCCTACTTACACAAATTATCAAACATGAATTCTTCCATCTTGGGTAACCACAGAGACTTTCCTGGAGAAAGCAACATGTGATCGGTATTAATAGGCAACAAAGGCCCTGAGATGTAGAAAGATGAGAAGTCTTCTCAGGCTTCTGTCATCTGATATCTTGGAAGCCTAGTGCTATCACCAATCTGGGAAGCAGTCATAAGAGTAGGAGCTCAACCAGGAAACAAAACCAAATTCAGATGACTTCCAAGAGCTCTGTCAAAGTTACCTGATGTGTCTCAAAGATATCTATTGATTATTTAGGGAAGTCAACTTTATGGAATAATAAGAGGCCACCCCATGGAGTGAAAATAAGTCTCATTTCTTTTGCACTTTTAATAAGGTAATAAGGCAAGACTTTTTGTTTCCATTTTGCAGAAAAGGAAACTAACCTCAGAAAGCAAAAGTAATTACATTCCCATGGTTCTTGAGGTTAAAAAACTCAAACTCATGTCTTCTCAGTCATTTCAGGACTTTTAGCACTACACCCAGACATAAAGATGTCACTCCTCTTCTTCCCAGCCTCTAGGCATCAAGTTCTATCCTTCCCCTTCTTCCAAAATCTATTACAAACTTTCCTTCTCCAGAAATGTCTTGCCCATTCAAGCTAAGTCAACATTTAGAGATCTGTCCAGCTGTTCTAAGTTCTGCCCTTGTATTTGTGTCAGTATCATGGCTATAGTGTGGCTTCTGTACCATCATCTCTCTTAGTTATTATGAGTAATTCAAGAGTTTGCCCCCATCTTGTTACATTGGAGACCTGGGAGGATACTCTAAATGTGGCAATATTTCTTTCATCATTCCTTCTGTCACAGGACCAAAAATCTTTCAGTTCAGCATACTCCCTAATGATACATATCACTGGAGACAATCAGATTCCTTCCAGCACTTTTGAGGGATTATGTGTATTTCATCTCCTATGAAAAAGCTCTGTGAAGAAAAAGAATTGATTCCTACCAATTATGGTCCTTTGCTATATGTGAGCTCTCCCATACCAATTGGCAACTATTAAGTAGACTGACAAAGCTTAAGACCCACCATTTTAATGTCTTAGCATGGCCACTGGTTGAAATCCAACTTTGGACAAAACTGATGCCAAGCACTGGCATGGGGAGGGAGAGGAAACTCAAAGAATGCAGGTATGGAAGAGGAGGCAGGCAAGAAAGGTGGGAATCATCTATCTATCTATCTCACCAACTAGCACATGAGTGCATAGAATCATGCCATCTTAGAGATGGAAGGGACCTTGGACACCACAGAGAGGATATATAATGCAATGAAAAGTCAAGCAACTAGAGTCAGTAAACCATAACACAAGGGGAAAAACATTGTTCTTATCTTCAGGCTAGTCATATAAGTACCCTGTATCTCAATTGTTTCATCTATAAAACGGAGTTGGTGTATACTAGCCAACTAGAGATGTCTTCCACCTCTCTATCCATGATTCTCTAAAGCCAGATCCATGCTTGGACTCTGACACTGTCTAGGTGTCTAGTTCTAAATCTGGGAACCTCTCTAAGCTTCAGTTTTCTCATCTGTCATATAGGAATTAATATACTTTAATAGCCAAAGCAAGAGTTAGACTAGATGTACTTTGGGGTCCTCCAAATTTGTGATTCTGTAATCTTCCTTGAATTCATTGCCTTGAAGACTTGTTATGGAGCAATACTTTGAATCTGTAGAATGCTACAAATGTCAGTTGTTACTTCTGAATTCAACTCCAGCTGAGGACACTGTGGTAAAACAATTTGTGTCAGGGTAAGAGATCAGAACATTAATTCTTGGTGCATTGACTTTCCTTTAACATACCATGACTATAGCTTTTAGGGCAAATTAAATAAACATATAAACACCACCCAGCCAAAGAAAGTTAATTAAGCATCTACCATGTGCCCATGTTGTCAAGTACCATAGGGACACAGAAGAGCATGTAAGTAAGGTTGGTTGTCCCCCTCTGTGCCCAAACACATTCACCCACTTCTAAGCATAACCCTGAGTTATGCATGAGTAAAAATGATGAAGTATTATCTTTTCCCTCGTCCCATGTTTTCTTTGTTTCTCACAAATTACAAAAGAAAAAATGTAAAATGAAAATTCCTTTGGAGCAGGGAGCATACCACATTGACATATATATATATATATATATATATATATATACATATATAGTATATCCTTAAGAAATCCATTTTCACTTAAATTGACATTTTATTCCCAACTCGAATTCTGTATTTTTTATCTTTTCTATGCCTTGCCCAATCAAAATCTAATTTTGCTCTTCATCATCTCTCCTACAGTAACATGGACTTTTACAAGAACCTCCTAATCAATTTCTCTTCTCTAGTCTCTCTCCCCACCCCATGCCCACTCCTAAATCTGCCTCTAGTTGCCAAAATAAGCTTCTTAATGCCTAAAGTCAAGCATGTCATTATGCTGCTCAAAAGTATTCACTCATTCTATAGGGCATCCAGATCGAATGCAAACTCCCTTGTTTGATATTTGTAGTCTTTCACAGTCTGGCTCCAGACATTTGCAGGCTCCTTTCCTATTGTTCTCCTTCCTTTCCACGATTTGTGTTTCAGATGATCTAGCCTACTTTCTACCCTCCAAAGTTTTCATCCCATCACCTTCACCAATCTGCCTTTTCACAGTGTGTCTCCCATGTCTAGAATGCACTTCCTGTTCACCTCTTCCTCTTAGAATCCTTAGCTTCCTTCAAAGATCAGTTCAGATGCTTCCTTCTGCTAGAGTTCTTCCTCATCCATCTCCCTCCAGTTGTCATTCTCTCCCCCTTCTCCAATTATCTTGGCTTTCCTAATCTGTTTACACATAGGTATCTCCATCTGGCATATAAACTCACTGAGGGAAAGGGTTGTTTCTTTTTCTTTTTCTTCTTTTTTCTTTTTTCTAGAAGAGTGCCTCGGAGGCCATCTGAGGTTCCCATGCCCTTCCATTTTATAGATGAAGAAACTGAGGTCTAAGGAGATTAAAAGACTTACCCAAAGTCATACAGCTAATCCTCGAAGGAAAGATTTCAATCTAGGTCCAGTGACTCCAGAATCAGTGCACTTTCTCCTCTGCCATAATTTTTCTTTCACTCCAAGTAACAGTAATAGTCATCTGGTAAATGATGATTGAACTGGATTAAATACAAATGAATTGAATTAAACTGAAAAATCTTCAGTACTTTAGGAATATTGGAACATTATTTTGCATTACTATCAAGTTGTGTATATGCTTGCATGTAAGATTAGATCTCTGGCAGAATCTCGATGTCCTGAGTGGAGATGGTGAAGTTCTCCTAAAGGTCCATAGCCAAAGTTTTTTTTAAACAATTTTAGGGAAAGACATCTCCAATAGCCTGGATAAGGAAGCAGATCTCCTAGAGAAGATGCTATAAGGACCATCACTATTCAGATGGACTAAAAAGATGACAGCAGAAGAGGATGCCTCTAGAAATCAAACACTACGTCATAAGACTTGAGTGAGCCTATAGATATAACGAACCCAACTCTGGGGGGTTGGGCCTTCTAGCCACTTCTGTCCACATACACTGTTATTTTATCTTGATTGTAAAATCCTTGTGCCAAAAGAGAGGAATGCCCCCTAAGGCTCCTTGTCAATGCATCTATTTGTAGTATGCTAAGAAAAACCCAGATGCAGGTAGACCCTCCATGAAATATATATTATCTTTGGGCCCTTATGCACCCTGGTGAGACAATCTTGAAATATATAGATATTATATATGGAATGATTCTTTAAGGGATCTTAGCACATGTTAGTCTCCCCCAAAGAATAAGAGTGGGGATTGTGTGAATTTAGTATAATTTGTACTCCTCTTTCCTTTTAAAAAGGAAAGGTTTGAAAATCCATTTTGGTCTCACCCCCACCTTTTGATTGGGTGTACATGCATACTATTGTAGGATTCCAGAAGCCTCATGGCTCCCTGGCATTGCAGAAGATGCTTGCCCCTGATCCTACTATGACTCCTGACTTCCAGAAGACTGGCCTCTTACCCAAACTGAAGTCACCTCTGTCCAACCAGGGAGGTACAGAAGGAATGACCTCATCAGGGTTATAAATTAGGGATAGAGAAAGCAGAGCCATCTCTTGGCTAGTGACTAGAGTCAAAAGGTGGGCAGAAAACTCAGATTACCTAGGTCTAGCCATGTGATTATGTGCCTTTTCTCTCTCCAACCCACTTTCATTGTCTAATGACCAATTATCAATTAACATGCAGTCCCCAGAAAATTTTAATCCTAATAGGATTATTGATGTCATCAGAGTCAAAGCTCCCTCTTTCCACCAATGCAAACCTCTCCACATTTGAGTGAAACATAAGAATTCTGAAGCAGGTGACCTCTAAAACCCCTTCTAACTGAGGACCCTTAAGCCTATGAGTCTATGACAAGTCTAGTGCATAGACAAGATTCTCTTATTCTGAGCTGTCCACTCTCTGTCTAGAACTTCCACCTGTTGGTCCTGGTTGCTCCCTCTGGAGTTGAGGGCAGCAATGGAGTGAATTCCTTTGACATATTCCCTTGGTGGGCAACCTTCTGGTGATGAGCTCTCCACTCTTGGCAAGGTTGGTCCTCAGAAGATGGACCTTCAGGGTGTTGAAGTAGAAATTTGTCCTAGATGATAAAGTCTACCAGAAGTTGTTTTGCACTATCTCCAAGAACCCTAGGTCAGCCACATTGTGATGGGATAGAGATAGAAGACAATGGGAGAAACAGCAATAAAAGCCAATATTTATATAGTGTTTTGAGGCTTGTAAAATGCTTTATGCAAATTATCTCATTTAGTTCTCACAACAATCCTGTAAAAGAGGTACAATAGCATTATCTATGCATACTACATACAAGCAACAAAAGAGTTCAAAAGAGTTTATCCAACAGAGGAAAAGAGAATGAGAAAACTACCTGAAATTCTGTCCTGAGACTTGCTACTTACTAAGACTTGAATAAGTCATTATCCTTTCTGGGCTTCAATTGTCTCATCCATAAAGTGAGGGGTTTGGACGAGATGATCGCCAAGATATTTTTCTAACTCTAAAATGATTATCTCATGTTTCCTTGGGCACTCAATGATTATCAAGTTCATGTGGAAGAACTGTTCTATAATCCAACCTACCCAGAGCCATGAGGACATGGCATTCCTCCCCCATGGCATTCTGCTACTCAAGATGATGCCCAGGAGCCCTGCATAATCTCCTTAAATCTTATTTCACAATCCTCTCTTCTAAAAAGCCTTCCTAAAATGACCCCCTCTTTCTTGTTCTCTCCTCATTTAAATCCTCCGTCACACAAATACCCACCTACCCCTCCCACTTCTAGAACCCAACAATGATTTCTAGGGTCTATGCATCACTTTTTCAGCCTGATTTGACTTTTAAAGCTCCCCAAATATTATCACCCCTCCACTTACATTTCCTTCTACCTTGGAATGCTTCCTTCTGCTTCCCTGGACCAATTTATAGTCCTCCTTTCCTATAGGGAGACTTCCTTGACTGCCCAAATGTTGGCTTAGTTGTATTCTTTATCTTGCATCCCTTCTTTATTCAAATGCTTCTAGATGTAGTCATACTTTGGGATATATTATATTATTTCTCTCTGTGTGGGTGCTCAGTTCATTTTCCCTGACTAGATTATAAGCAACTTGAAGGTAAGGTCTAAGTCTTCTATTTCATAGACTTCCATAGTTTAGAAAGTACTTTGGGGATCATCTAATCCAACTCTATTGCCAATGTATAAATACCTTCTTCAAATATCTCTAATAACCAACCAACTAGCCTATGCTCCAGCACCACTGGTGATGAGATACACCATCTCACGAGAGAATCCACTCTACTGTTGCTTTCAAGTACAAAGGGAGCAAACAGGACCAGCAAGTAGAAGCTCTATTGAGACAGATAAAAGTTCAGTATAAGGAAAATCTTTCTACACACCAGACTGGTTGCAGACTTATAGGCTCAAAGAAACTCAGGGTTAGAAGGAACTTTAGATGTCAACTAGTTCAACCCTAACATTTTGCAAATGTGGAAACAAAGGCCCAGAGACACATAGTCTGACATGTGAATTAATGGTAGAGTTAAGATTAGCACCTCAGACTCTTGACTGTGTTTGTGCCATCATACTGGGTCCAATTCTATGATCTATTAAGTCTAATAGTTAGAAAGTTCTTACTTATCATCATCTGCCTTCCTATAATTTTCATTGATTGAGTCTTCTTCTTGACTCTGAAATAAAAACAAGATGTCTAAACAAAAACATATAAATTATATTTATTTTGTCACTATTATCACCACTACCACCATCACCATCTAGAATGCCTAACACAGGGCATGCAATGAACTCTGGCTGAAAGACTGAAAGAACTGCTGAGACTGGGGAAACTCCCACCTCCCATCCCCAGGGCTTGTCATTCAGCATAGGGACAGTGTTCAATGGGATGCTACAAATCAAGACTTTGCGAATGGACATAAGTGGGTGCGGTGATGGTTTGAGGGATATTTTAAAGGAAGAGGCTGAAGAAAGAGATGGGGTAAGAAACATGCACTGGCAGGCCACCTCAACCCAACATGGCCCAGCCTTAGGGTTGGGAGAAGGAAATAAACAAGGAACGGGGAGAGCTGAAGTTTTGGGTGGAGTTGAGGGGAGTCAAAGACAATGGTTGGGAGGGCCAGACAGGGGAAAGATGTTGAAAGGTGACAGCTAGAGGAGGAGGAGCTAGGACTTCTTATGTAAGAGAAGGGGATATCAGAATAGAGGCCCAGAAGCATGGGAGCACTCACTAGGAATGCAGGGAGAAAAGAAGCTCCAAGAGACAAATGAGGAAAACAGAAGAGACAGACAGACAGACAGACAGACAGACAGACAGACAGAGACAGAGAGAGAGAGAGAGAGAGAGAGAGAAAGAAATTAAATGTAGAAATAGGGAGCCTCTCTTAAGGTTGGAACTGAGAAAGCTCATATGCTGAGACAAAATATTTACCAACATAAAATGTTTCCATTTTTAGTAGAGAGATACACATGGAGGATCAGCAGAAAGAATGGTGAAAGTTAGGAAAGAAATCTTGGAAGCCTTAGGGACAATCATTTTTAATAATACTAATAAAGTTTAGATCAAGTCAAGATTAGAGCTATCATTCAGGATTATCATCAAGTTGGGATTAGAGGCTGAGTTACTTATCAGTGATTGGAGTTAGGTCCAATTCAATTCAATTAGCATTTATTAATTGCCCATTACATGTAGGGCACAAGGCACTATACTAGATACTGAAAATGCAAAGACAAAAATGAAAAATAATCCTTATCCTCAAGGAGCTTACATTCAATGACACCTACATGTAAACATACAAGTAATTGATTTGAGAAAGAGAACATTAACAACTAGGGAGAACTGGAAAGGTTTCAAATAGAAGGTGGCACTGAGCTATGAAGGAAGCTAAAGATTCTAAGAGGCAGAGGTGAACAGATCATCCATTCCAGGCACAGAGGTGAGAGATGGGATGCCAACTATGGGAAATAGAAAGTAAGATAGTTTATTTGGAACATAGGTTTACTAATTTAGTATTGAGAGGAATCTTAGAAACCTGAGTCCCTAATCTCACACATGAAGAAACTGAGGCTAAAAGAGAAGTAAAGTGACTTCCCCAGGGTCACACAGATAGTGTCTAAAGCATTATTTGAATTCAGATCTTCCTGACTTCAAGACAACTGACCTATCTTAAATGCCTCTAGAACTATGTGAGTCTGGTTCTTGGGTTTTAGCTTAGAGTTCTTTTCTGGGTTAGATTTGGGTCAGGGTTAAAAACAAGGTGTCATTTATTATTCCTATGCATCTAGCAATTGGTGTTCTCATGATAGACAAGAAAAGGAAAGGGTCAAGAAACTTAATGAAGAGAATTAAAGAGAAATGTGAGCAATGTAGGGAAGACTCAGGAAAAACAATCGATGTGATGGAAGATCTGGGAAGAACTGATGAAGGTCAAATGACCTGGGATGGTCTGATCTTAAACTTTGAAAGCAATGAAATTGATCCTCTCTCTAGAACTCTCCACTTATTGGATAATTACCACCCTATTGTTCTCCATTCCCATCTTGGAGAGAATAAAATTGGGGTCAGCAGAAGATGGGATGTACTTGAGAAAACTCTTCTTTCCACAAATAAGGTTATTATATAAACTAGAACAGAAGAATGAAGGAATGTGGAATGGGTTCTCAGGAAACCTTACTCTATTGGGCAGGATCCAACTTGCTTCGAATGCTTTCAGGGAAAGACTTGCATGATGTCTGGATCATAGGTTTTGATGGCTTCTTTCTAGAAGTCCCTTTCCAGGTTTAAGACTAGGTCAGCAAGATTCAATTCATTCTGATGGTCCAGAGCCCAGCAACTTTAGCTCCATCACTGACATGAACTTGTACTTAATGGCAAGTGGACTATTTCCTTCTCAGACTGAGAAGCCAGTAATAACAGAGAAGCCTCCAGTCCAAACAAACTATGAAGGTGCACTGAACTGGAATAAGTCCTGCCTTAACTCATCTTTGATGATCCAAAACCAAATGGCCATATGTACTTATGGCAAGATGAATTTTAGAGGTTATTTCTTCTACTTAGAAATATCACAAGGAGCAGATAGGTGGTCCAGTGGATTGAGAGTCAGACCTAGAGACAGGAGGTCCCTAGATTCAAATTTTACCTCAGACACTTTCTGACTGTGAGACTCTGGAAAGAAAGAAAGAAAGAAAGAAAGAAAGAAAGAAAGAAAGAAAGAAAGAAAGAAAGAAAGAAAGAAAGAAAGAAAGAAAGAAAGAAAGAAAGAAAGAAAGAAAGAAAGAAAGAAAGAAAGAAAGAAAGAAAGAAAGAAAGAAAGAAAGAAAGAAAGAAAGAAAGAAAGAAAGAAAGAAAGAAAGAAAGAAAGAAAGAAAGAAAGAAAGAAAGAAAGAAAGAAAGAAAGAAAGAAAGAAAAAGTAATATCACATACATAAGATTGGATGAAGCTGAATGAATAATCAGGACTCCTCCTTCTAGACATAACTTCCAAAGATAGAAATCTCTCTCAGTTGAGGAGCTGATAGAATTCAAGGTAGATTCCCAGAGTGCTCCTCCCCAAGAATAGCTTGACAGGGTGGTGCAGTTGGCAAGCTGTGCCCTAGGACTCATGCTGCTCTGGGCACTGTCTTCCTCCCATGTGAATTATGGGCTTGGCCTCCTGATGCTCTCTCTTGCAGTACCTACCTTGGTTTATAAGGGACAGGGGACTTCATGGGAAATATCTCCAATGCCTAATAGAAGCTTTCATTCATTTCCCCTGGGGTGTCTTCCTTCTCTCAAAGCATTCCAAGGAATCAGGAGAGGAATTTGTTCAACCTTGAGTAAATTTCATTAACTTATACCGAATGACACCAAGGACCTTCTGGCCAGCCCAGATCTGTTTACCATCTATCATACAGCTAGCATCAAAAAATCATCTTCTCAAACCCCTTTGTTATTCCATATCTCCCTTTCTAGGACCACTGTAAAGTCTCCTTTTAGTCCACCCCACCATTCTGTGCAAGATTCTGACTTCAAAACCCCCTCCATTGATTATGGAATCATAAAATCAAGCCCTGGAAAGAACCTTAGAGATAATTTAAGTTGCTCTTCATTTTTTACAGAGAAAAAACTAAGGCCCAAAGAAGTTAATTCAACCATGTAGTAAGTTTACAGAGTCAGGATCTGAACCTAAGGATATTGGAATTTTATACACAATTTGGAATTGTAAAACATTATTCAAAACCTACCTATGTTTCTTACTACCTGTGTGAGCTTGAACAAATCACTTGGTTCATCTATGCTTCAGTTTCCTCATCTGTAAAATAAAAGGGTTGAACTGTAAAAATCTCTAAATTTTTTTAGCTCTAAATCTTATAATCCTCTTCTCTTTTTGTTAGCATTTCTTAAATATATAACACAATATATAATATAACAACAATATAATATAGATGATTTGTTAGAAACATGTAACAAATTATAATCTGCTACTGAAGGGAAACAAGATTCTCACATTAGTTATGTCCAGAAATCTAGGTCTCATAATCCCATTATCTTTTGACTCTAAATTTAGCATTCTTTCAACTCTTGTCACACCACCTCTAACTCTTTAAAAATGAAGAAGGAACAATAACCACCTCCAATTCTCCTAATTTTTCCACCTCCACTTCACGCAACTCAGTTCTTAACACTCCTTCAAATGGGCTTTCTACTCCATGGCAAAAGCAGCCAGGTAGTACCATTCATCCTACTCCAAAATATTCTGATCTGTACCCCCAGCCTTCATAACTAAATTGGCAGGACACCAATTTCTAGGATAGTCATCAGGCCTTGCCTAAGAACAGAGAGATGAGGAAAATGATCTCTGACTGACTTATGCATCTCCCCCCTCATCCCCACCCCAAAGAAACAAAATAAACATTTAATCTAATGTCTTTTCAAGGTATTTATACTGGGAAGATGTGACTTTAGCCAAAGCTTTTCTCAAATCTCTTCATCTCCATTTGTCACCCAAAGCATGATCATTCACTCTATCAGAAAATATCAGATGGGGGGGGGGGGACAGCTGGGTTTCTCAGTGGATTAAGAGCCAGGTCTAGAGACAGGAGGTCCTGGGTTCAAATTTGACCTCAGACACTTCCCAGCTGTGTGACCCTGGGCAAGTCACTTGACCCCCATTGCCGAGCCCTTACCAGTCTTCTGCCTTGGAGCCAATACACAGTATTGACCCCAAGACGGAAGGTAAGGGTGTTAATAAATAAATATATGTGTGTGTGTGTGTGTGTGTGTGTGTGTGTGTGTATCAGATAGGGGCTATGGAGCACCTCAAGCTGTTTGCTTCTGGGAAAACAAGGGAGAATATTGCAGGGATTCCCCCTCCTCTCCACCACCTTTGGAATGCTATGAAATGGGGAGGGAGGCACCTCAACAGTGAACTAAGGAAAGGAGGGCATAAAAGAACCCTCTAAACAGTTGTTGGTGACCCTCTGCCCCTCTCCCCTATTTGTTTTCTCTTTCTCCCTCTCCTCTCCCTCTCTCCATCCAGCCACTCCCTTTTCTTGTTTGCTCAGGGTTTCTCCTCCTCTTGCCCAGCCTATGGCTTGGTATTGCCAATGGTTTAGACATTGATTGGTTGTCACTTCATCCACCCTTTCCTAACCCCACCCTAGTCAGATATTGCTGACTGGAGTCAGAAGCTGGAGCCAACATGTACAGAGGGGAACTAATGAAGTAGAAATAGAAAACATTTTTGTTTGTGATTCAATGCCAAATGTTCTGAGAATAGGCATCAAAAGAAGAGTTCTAGTTCCAGTTCCACCAGTGACTCGCTGAGTTCCTATAGACAAGTTACTTGATCTCCCTCAATTTGTTTCCTCGCTTGTAATAAGATATGATGGAGAAAGATAGAGGGGGGAGGTATTGGATTTTGAGCCTAAGTGCCAAGTTCAAATCTTATTTGTAATCCCAAATTCAAATCCCATATATAACTAACTACGTGCACTTGTACATTTACTCACAGCCTCTCTGTGTTTTCTGTAGAATGAGATAGTGGATTAAATACAGTCTCCAAGATCCCTTCTATCTTTCTGTCTGATTCCACAAACTACTAAACTCATTTCACAGATTTGTAATGAGGATCAAGTAATATAACATCTTAGCAAGCACTTTGAATTATAGAAAATGCCTGAAATTGAAAACATATTTTTCCTAACTATTTTGGAGATGGTTGGTGGCAATGCAGTTCTTATCTGGATCTTGTTTCCATATCTTGATTGAATTTAGTGCAGAAGAAAATCATGGTACCAACTGTTGCTTGTGACTTGGAGTAAATTCTTTGTGTTTCCCCAAAAGGTTGTTTTTGGTTTTTTAAGAAAGGGTTTTGGGGTTTTTTGTGAATCAAGATTTAACTTTTTATTGAGCTTCTGGTTTGCAGAATTGCTGTGTTTGTGAGTTTGAGGTTAGGTTGTTTTTGTTTTTGGTATAGCAGAGCACTATTAGTGACCTGCAGGTACAATTCTTTCCAAAACAGGTTGATTCTAACAAAGTGTGTTATTTAGTTCATTCTTTCATATATGTGTGAGCTCTATAATTTCTTCCTTTTTACTCTGTCCAGTTTGGCTTTCCCCAAATTGAATAGAAGAAGATTCCTTTCTCTGACCCATTTATACTTGTACTCCGACCCAATTCCTTCATCCTGCCCATAATCCTCTTGTCAGAACCTACCCCCACAGGTCTGCTGCTGAGTCAGATGTAACTAGATAGAATTTCTCAAGGAGGCTGGCTAGTTGGAAGTATGGTGGGATGTGTCTGGGAGTAAAATCTCTTATCAATATCAGTTTTCTTTCTGTTTGGGGTAGATTCATTACCCAAATTCCATCTATATTCTCCTCTGGGAATAAAAAAGTAGGTTGTTTCTTTCATGAGATTCCAAAGAAACAGTGTGGGCTCACAAAATAGCTACAGTATATAGAGCATAAAAGGAGTTCAACCCCCAACACCCCCTCTTTTCCTTCTTGAGTATCAATAGCTGCTTCTCCAGGAATATGGGCTTAAAAGTCTCTCTACCCAGTGGTGTTCTGGGGCCAGCTTGAACCAACTTTCTCCAATAGTTAAATTTTCAGTGATAGCACTTGATCCTCCAAATGACAAATGCCAAAAATCAGGACTTGATTTGAAAGTGATAGAGGGGGAAATGCTAATGATGTAGATTAAACTTAAAAGTGTGTCTTTCATACTTTTTTCTGAAAAGTTGATTGTTAAATATTTGCCAGCACACAACTCTCTCCACCCATCCCAACCTCTTCACCTATGTAAAGGTCTCATCTTTGGTGGCTCCAACTCAGATGCTACCTCCACCCCCAAAAAAATTTTCCATCTATCACCTACATCTCACCCTGTTCCACCACTGAACCTTTCTGTTATCTATTATCCTACCCAGAAAACCTTCTCACTCTTACCTAACTCCCCTCCCTAAGACTAAGATCTAACAGTTCTACTACCTATGTGTGTATACCCTAAAAACATGTCCCCTCTCTTCCATAAGGGTAGGAGTTCTGATTGCCACCCCCCACCCCCCGCTTTTGGATGATATGAGCCAGAGCAGCAGGGCTATGTACACCAAGGAAAGGATTTCATAAGCATTGTTAACTGTTCAACAATAGCTGAGACCATGCCTGCGTGGGTTTTAGACCAGAAGAGAGTGATCCAGGGTCACTCATCCATCATCCACATCATCATCATCATCCAAAGTCAAAGATCAGCAGGGAACTGGATAAACAGGACTTGCTTGTGGCCAAACACATTGATACACAGAACAGTTTATTGGAAAAAGCACCCAAAATGTCAGCCCTTCAAAGACCAAGCCTCAACAAAAACATGGAATCAATGGCAATACACTGCTAGCTATTCACCCAAGGGGGTGGATGTGCCTAGATGTCCTGCTGTTTCCATCAGCAGCAATGAAGGGAATTCAAAGCTTCGAGTGGTGGGACACAAGGAAAAGGAAATGATATTATATGGCAATAAGGAAGAAAATGAATCTAAGTCCATGTCTTGGGAACTAAACCATAGTCCCCATTTCAAAGCCAGTATGCCTGTACCCTCAAGTATCTCCACAGTCCCTTAAGATTGTTTCAAGAACCTCATCTAAGACTTCTCCTGAAGGCATACAAGTATCCTTAATCTGGAGAAGGAACTGAGGAGCCGGCAGGAAAGACCACAAGAAGTCTAAGCCTGGTTTCAAAATACCCACTGTATAGACAATTTCTGCTGGCGGGACATTTGGAAACTGTGGAAGTCTATGAGGATATGACTAGAGGGCAAGGCAAAAGAAGAACCCAACTGCTGGCATCTGATGTCCTTTCCCCTTCCTTATCTATCCCTCCCATTCCTACAGAAATTCTTCCTCATGGAAGACAGGCTGATGCCCAGGGACCTCTGGGACTTTCCACAGGGTGATGTTATCACCTATTTATTCCCAAAGGGAAACTTCAAAATCAGGGTGGCCAATTACTCTGTTTTCAACCTCTAGTGTGGGTGGGAGATTCTATGGGCCCCGGGAGGATTCAGGGGTTAATTAATTACTATTTGTATTTACATATAATTTACATATAAGAATATTAGTTACTCTCTATGACAGATGACAGATACCTTCCCAGGCAGTGCCTGCCTTGCTAATAACTACTCCCCAGAAGTAAATGTTCATGCCTGTATATCGAGTCAGTTGGAGAAAGGGCAGCTAAGGGTCCCTGTAGCTTAGACACTTGGTCCAGTGAGTCACCCCTTAATTAACTGCATTGTGGATTTGCTACAATCCTCCTTTCTCCATCCCAAAACTAGGTTCTAGATTTCTAAGGAGACCCCAGTGGAAGAATTGTGAGGTGAGGCATGACAGATATGTATGTTTGAGAAAGCGTGTCTGACTTTCCTTCTGGCTGACTGAGCCAGTCATAGAGGATTATATATTCTAGAATGATCTGGATTATCTGCTGTTCGAGAGCAGCCGGATATTGCTCCTCTAAATTCTTGTCTCGCACCTAACCCCACATCCAGCCAGCACGAACAGCTGTGGCACCCCCACGCATTGACGCATAAGCGAGGCTCCAATGTATTTACCAATGGTTGAAGCAATCAAGAAGACGCTAATGAGAGGGGACGGGGAAAGGTTTGGGGGGCAGGCAAGACCAGAAACTGGGGCCGGTAATCGGAGACATCCCAGCGGGGGGGCGGGGGAGAGGGAGAGCCTTCGGCACACTACTCGATGACGTATCTGCTGGAGGAGTTGGTGGACGTTCGGATGATCTGCACCCTGGAGGAGCTCGCTCCATTCTTCCTGCTTCTGCTGCTTTCTACATACCCCCCACCGCTGCTCCCCCCATAAACTCCTCCGCCTCCCCTACTGCTCCCATAGCTCCCTCCGCTGCCGTAGCTTCCAGAGCCTCGAACAGAGCTGCTGCCGTAGCTGCCGTAGCTGCCACCGCCGCCGCCGCCGCCGCTTCCGATGCTGACTTGACTGCTCTGTATAGCTGCAAGGGGAAAGCCCCGACAGAAGGACTTGTTACTGTGGGTCTACCCAAGGTCCCTCCTCCCATAACGATGAGTCACCGGAAGCATCGTTTTTTCTTGAAGCCAGCACCTCCACGCAATCCTCACGTCCTCCCCACCCTCACCCACCCGCATATACACAAACTGCCACTTACAGATGCTAACGGGGCTCGGAAATTCTCCCGACATCCTGAAAAACAAAGCAGAACCACGTCAGCTGGGCCCCCACTACCCGAAGGAAAAGCGGCACTCCAACAGATCCGGCTGCACGGGTTATAAAGTACCTCGCGTAGCCTCGGACCCTCACGCCACCCTGCTAGGTGTCATAATGATCCCTGGCTTACAGAAGGGGAAACTGAGGTTCAGAATAATTCGGCAACTTGACCAGAGGCACAGCATCAAAGCCCAGGTCTTCCTGACCCCCAAAAGAGAATGCTGCCTGGCACAACTTCTCAAAAAGGAAAGGGTTTAGACAAATCAGATTTGGGGCGGAATCACGTGTTGTACGGGCTAGAAGGTACCTTAGAGATTATTTAGACCAAACTCTTAATTATATAGATGGGGAAAGTGAGGCCAAGGGAGTGGCAATAACTTGTTCAAATTGAATGGTGGAAGAGAGAAGAAAACCCACAGTGCCTTTCCTCCATAAATTAAACTGTTTAAGTGTTCAATCTACAATCCCCTCTCCCTCCCCCCAGCCATGAAAACTCAGGCTCATACTGCTCAGCTGTTTTTCATTATCCCTGGAGACTACAAGAAGAATGTATTCATCCTAAGATAAGAAGAACTGACCTTAGACCCAAGGAAGAATTTCTAGAAAAAGTCTTGTAGGACTAGGAATCGTTGGAGGCAGGGGAATGGAAAAAATGAACTCCCAAGAACCCACCCAGTTCAGACAGTGTCCCCCTGCCCACCTGCTCTCCTCTCCCTCCAGCAGCTTCCTGTAGGTGGCAATCTCAACATCCAAGGAAAGCTTAGAGCTCATCAGCTCCTGGTAATCTCGAAGAAGGCGAGCCATCTCCTCCTTGGACTGCTGGAGACCCTCTTCCATGTCTCGAAGTTTCTGCTGGGCATCTTGAAGAGCCTGCTCCCCTCTCTCCTCAGCATCCGAAATGAGCGAATGCATTTGGCCAATCTGTGCCAAAGAAAAACCAGGAAGGAAGACGTTGAGGACAGAAGAAAAGTGATGGAGCCCTTTGTAATTCACAGAATCCTAGATTCTTAGCGTTAAAGGGACTTTGGAGGTCACCAATACAATGTACTCATTTTGCAGAACAGGAAACAGGCCCAGAGACACAGACTTGCTCAAAATTATGTAGTCTCTGGAAAAGAGCTGGAGACAAGGAGGAAAAAAACCCTTGGAGTCTGGATTTAGATTCAGTAAATCTGAGAGCAAGGATAACTCACATAGGCTCATTTCTTCAGCTCGTCATTATATTTTTCTACTGACTTCCCTCCCTTGCAGCTCAACAGATAAAGGAATGAGTCTGGTACCCCAATGCTTCATTCCCTTCCTCCTTCCAGATGTGTGAAATGTATAGTATTCAGGGAGGAGGCAGCAACTCTGTCTTTATATGCTCCTGAGGATGAAATTGTTACTTCCCATCTCAGAGAACAAAATCAGGAAAGGAGAGAATGAATAAGGAAAGGTGACCCCAAGAGATATAAAGCTCTCTCCTGTCTTTCTAACCCCTTACCCACCTAGTCAATACCTCCTCAAGATAGCTTTATCTCTTGATCTAATGAGGTATGAACTCATATGATTTTGACCTTCCCTATTTAGACATGAAGGCAAAACCAAAACCCCAGATCCATTCAAAATAAGTCTATTTTATTATTTATTGTCTGGGATTCTCTGTGTCTCTTGTCTTTCATGAGAAAAACTGAAAATTAACTGCTTCATTTTAAATTTATTTATTTTAAATTAATTTAAATTAACTGCTTTAACAGATGTTTGGATACTGCCCCCCCCCTTGCTTTTCAAGGTCACTACAGCTCCTTCTCTTGGTAGTGTCACACAGCATATCATCTTCATTCCTAAAAAAAGAGATACTACCCACTAGTCTGAAATAGATTGTTGGAAGGAAGACTCATCAAATGCTATCCTAAAACTCTTGTTTTGGGAATAGGCCTGTTTTGGGGAAGACACTTTTTGGAATTCTGGGAAGGGGAGAAGAAATGGGCCATTTAATGAACTAAAGCTGGAAACACATCCCCACCTGTTTCTTCATATTTCCGATTTCTGACTGCAGTCTCTGGATATTCCGGTTGAGCTCTGAAATCTCCATCTTAGTGATCTTCAAATCCTCATCATGTCTGCCAGCTGTGATTTGAAGCTCTTGGTACTGAGGGCCAGAGACCACATCACACTCAATTGATGTTTCACTTTGTGTGCCTTAAGCTTGAGCTTGGGGACTAGAGCCAATGATCCTAAGAGGCAACCACCCAAATGTCCTGTCCAAGGTGGCCCTCATCCTACAGTTGACCCCATCTCCCACTCCCATTGACTATCTGATTATTCTTCTATCCCATGATTGCTGGGCTCTGGCTCTGCTCCAGTCAGGAAAATGTGTTCTCTCTCTCCCACCTTCACCTAATTGTCTCCCATCTCTGGATCTTTACAATAGGCATTCCTCTAGTGGAACTACTCCTCTCAATTTGTTTTTATCCTTACTTATTGCTTCTCCAAGAAACCTTTCCTGACTAGCCTAAATGTCTCTAGTCAACCCAGTGCTCACCTACCTTCAACCTTCAACAACTATACATGCACTTGATTTGTAGTTTCTTCTTTTGATCTATCTCTGTGACTCTGGCTCTGTCCTAAACATATGTCCCTTTAGCCTAGTAATTTCAAAAAAAAAAATAAGATATAGATTTCTGCCTCCCTCTGCAACTCCTCTAGTCTTTATAGTCTGAAAGTTATGGATCCTATATTTGGATTTCTATTATTTTAGCCTGTTTAACTTCTCTGCTTGGAACATTTGAGAGAAACTTATTCCATTTTGACCCTTAAACCAAAGTACAGATCACTCTTGGTCTATGGGTCCACTCACCTTGGTCTGGTATTTAGTCTCAGTCTCGGACTTGCTCTTCTGGAAAATTAGTTCATATTGTTCTTTGACCTCCTTAATAATGCTATCTAAATCCAGGCTACGGTTGTTATCCATGGTGAGAATGACATTGGTGTCACTGCTGGTAGTCTGCATCTGGGACAATTCCTGAGAGAGAGAGAGAGAGAGAGAGAGAGAGAGAGAGAGAGAGAGAGAGAGAGAGAGAGAGAGAGAGAGAACATTATTCAATGAGTGCTTAGATTTTGTTTTTTTCTTCCCTCTAAGGACATTATATTTCCTCTAGGAAGCTTTCCATAGCTAGATCCTCATCTCCTCAAACCTGCCAGAAGCACCACCCTCTCCCTCCATCCCAATAAGTATATAAAGTCCTCTGCAAAGTTTCATTCTGTGCTTCTGTTTTCTCTGTACCCTAAGTGTGTGTTCCACATTCCCTAGTAGACTAGGAGCTCCCAGAGGGCAGGATTTATATTGCCACTTGTTTCTAGTTATCCCCTATTTCAACAAGAGCTATTGGCAAGGTTCTGCTTACAATGACACTTGAAAGTTGGGAGACCTCTCCCCAGTACCTACCAAATAAAGTATAAATACTCTGGATCTAGGCACTCAGACCCTTGTAAAGCCTGTCTCCAGTCTACCTTCCAAGTCGTATTCTACCTTCCTTCATCATATTCTGCATTCCAGCCAAACTGACTACTCTCCAGCTTCTATTCTATTTTAGTCTTCTCATGCTTCTGTGCTTTTGATCACAGTATTATCCATCTTCAGTCTAAGTCCATCTTTTCCTTCAAGGCTCAATCAACCCAGAGATCATCCTGAACTCTTCCACACAGGGAAGAGGAATTTCTCCCTTCCAGTTTCTCAGGGCCCTTCACCTAGACCCCTCCTTTACTGGCCTCACCCTCTCATGCATTGTAGCTATTTGTGAGAAGATTACTCTCACCTAATAGAATATGAGAGAACTTCATCACATCTCTTTTTGTGCAGATACCTAGTCTCTATATTTACACTACTAGATGACTAATAAATACTTTTTTATTTTATTCTTGGTTGTAAGGGATATATCTCTGATAGTAGAAGGGAAAGATATACTGAGAAATGTATGTGATATTTGAATATCAATATCAATATTTGAATATGTAGGTATATTCTATATACCTACAAATAGATGATAAATATTAGATAGATAGATGATAGATAGATAGATAGATAGATAGATAGATAGATAGATAGATAGATAGATAGACAGATAGACATTCATATGGACAGACAGACAGACAGATAGATAGATAGATAGATAGATAGATAGATAGATAGATGGATAGATAGATAGATAGATAGATAGATAGATAGATAGATAGATAGATAGACAGACATTCATATGGATAGACAGACAGACAGATAGATAGATAGATGATAGATAGATAGATAGATAGATAGATAGATAGACAGACATTCATATGGATAGACAGACAGACAGACAGATAGATAGATAGATAGATAGATAGATAGATAGATATAGAGATAGATAGATAGATAGATAGATAGATAGATAGATAGATAGATAGATAGATAGATAGATAGACAGATAGATGGTAGACAGATTTTTTTAAAGTTGTTTGTTGAATTTAATTTAATTTAAATAAATCAGTAACTGAAAGACCAGAACTACTTCTGATCTATTCAAGACCTAAAGACTAAGTCCTTAAAGACTTCTAGAGAAATTTTAAAATGTCACCCCAATCCCAGTACCCATCTTAACACTTAGAGGGTTCTTCCTGATGCTTTCCTGTTACAGAATAAATCCAGTGACACCCCTAAAAATTGGATTCCTGAGTAGAGAAGAATCTGAGGATTGAGACTCATTTCTCCTAAGAATCATGCCACAGTAATAATTTTAAACAAAAGAAGAAGCTGATTTCCTATGGATAGAGAACTTACCATTTCATACAGGAACTTCAGGAAGTCAGTTTCTCCCATCAGCGTGGCCACCTTGGACTGCAGATCAACTTTGTTCATATAGGAAGCATCTACATCCTAAATAAAACAGTAGAGACATTTTGACTTCATAGTCACTTCTCAAATATCTATGGGTAAACTACAGATTACCCCATTTTCCTAGCTTTCTACCAAATGGAATTTTACCTGAGGGTTGGGATAAGGGCCTCAAGAAATGAATGGAATCTCAAACCTATCAGTGTGGCTATTTGCAAATGGCTCTGACCCAAGATCTGACTGTGGGAAGTACAAAAGTGAAGCCCTTACTTGTCTGAACTGTCATGCTGAGTTCTGCCTAAATCTCAGTTAGCTGAACAGTTTCCAATCTCCTTGGATCATGAATAATCAAAAGAATTATTAATGATTTGAATGTAACTCTCAGAAGATAAGAATTAAGAGATTCAAAAGAATCTATGCTTCAATGTCCTACCTTCAGAGTGACTAAAAATTAACCCTTTTCTCATCTAAGGAGCTAACATCATTTGAATTGTCAGTGATATCTCAGAGGCCAACTTATTCATTCCTCTGCCTTCTACACATGCAGCATCATTCAGGATCACAGGAATCTGAAACTGAGGGTATCCCAGAATTCCTAATGTAGGAAAAGAACACCTGATTTGGAGTCAAAAGACCTGGTTCTAAACTATCTGTGTGACCTAGAAAATCACTTCAGGTCTCTGGTCCCCAATTTTCTTATGTATTGTGGGCAGATCATATCAGATGATGTCTAAAGACCCTTTCAGCCCAAAATTTTATGATCTTATAACTCATGTCTACAACTCTCCCTTTTGCCAACACTCTCCATTTTAGCCCTCTCCAGCTACTTACCTTCTTCAGAATAACAAACTCATTCTCCGCATTTGTTCTCCTGTTGATTTCTTCCTCATACCTGCAGAGAGAAAGATGCAAGGAAAACATCAAGAGGCAAACTTTGGAGCCTTGGAGCCTTTGGAGTCTTTTCAAGTACAAATAGTCAGCTGTATTCTTGCCTTTAGTATTGAACATACTCCCCAGACTGAGGCTACTGGGTATCATTCCAGGCTAAGGCTGAGATTAGGAAGATCAGAGTTTGAATCCAGACTCTAACTAGCTATGTGACTATTCATAGCAAGGCAATATTGTTCTGGAGACTAACCAAAGCAAAATATGATTGAGAGTGTAATTGGTTCCATTCACCATGTCTGTAACTTCCCATACCAAATGTTGGTTCCCTCTCTTAGAATGTAAGCTCCTTGAGGGAAGGAATTATGCCACTTTCATATCTGTATCCCCAGTGCTTAGAGAGAGCATAGTGTATAACATATTCTTATTAAATACTTCTTTTATCCATCCATCTATTTAAGTCTAGCATTCTTTCCAGTACATCATGTTATTAATCGGGGGGGGGGGGAGGGGGAAGAATGTTAATTATAATTTTAAAAAGGATTATGATTATTAATCCTTAATTGGGTAATTATAAAATACTCTAATGTACTCTTAATTCTATTATGGCATGTTTATAGTTGTATATCTGATTCTAGGACATTTATTATGATGAGTTTCCTAAGCATGCACACCACGTTAAGTAATTCAGAAATGAGGCAAGTGGCAGAGGAAAGCTTATCTGAGATTAACACAATGATTATGTCATTTATAGGTATTACTGTACTTCTATCATTACCACAGCTCTTATAGGGCTAATAATAATAGTTGGCATTTATATAGTGCTTTAAAGTTTGCAAAACTCTTTACATCTGATCTTAACAACCCTAAGAGGTAGGCACTAATATTATTCTCATTTTACAGATAAGGAAATTGAGGTTGAGAAGTTAAGTATCTCGCCTCAGTGTCACACAGCAACTGAGTCAGGATTTGAATCCAGATCTTTCTGCTTCCCAAGATGAGTGGGGGAACTCTTTCTGCCAATGCACATCAAAACCTCTGCCCCCTAGTAAATCTGAAAAATTCACCTTGTTGCAACCAATCTGGTAATGGACCTCTCTGACTTAACCAAGTTTGTCCTCTAATAAGATCTACAGAACCATTCCAACTTATTAGCAGCTGGCAGAGTCTGCGATCGACTTGTATTGGTGATATGGGGTAACCTCCGTGCCATGATGAGGTTTCAGAGCTGGTGAAACTTCCCAACATTTAAATAGTACTTTGAGTTATGAAGCTCTTTTAAAATGTATATTATCTTGCACCTTCATGACTGCCCTGAATATAGATAGGTAAAACAGGTCAATCTCCAGGTGAGAACTAAGTCCCAGAAAGGAGAAGTCACCCAACTAACACTTCAACAAAGTCAAATTCCCCTCCTCACTCGGGCAGCTTTTCCTAAGGGGTCTCATTCACCCACACTCACTTGCTCTTGAAATCCTCTACCAAGCCTTGCATGTTTCTTATCTCAGAATCCTGACGCATCCGATCCCCACTCAGGCTGTCCAGCTGCCTCCTCAGCTCACTGATATAGTTCTCCAAGATGGGCTCCAGGTTGTTCCTCTGGGTGGTGATCTTCACTTGCTGCAGCAGGTCCCATTTTGTCTGCAGCACCTGGTTCTGCTGCTCCAAAAACCGTACCTGGGTGCCAAAAGATCTGCTATAGCCCAAAGCCATCAGTCCTAGCTCAGTCCCTGAAACACATTCTGAAAGTTTCTGGAGATCAGCCACCGTCTTTTCTGCTTGTATCCTTGGTGCTTAGCGCACTGTTGGACTCATAGTTAGCATTTAATAAATGCTTTTTCATTCATTCATTTGTTGATTTCCTGTCCTGTAAAAAGACTATAATATTTGCTCTACTTGACAGAGTTTGGGGGAAGAAAGTATTTGGTAAACAAAGAAATGCCAAGCATTATTCTCATAGCTGAGTACAGGAGCTGTCCATACTCTCTGTGCTCACCAAGCTCTCTTCTTCCCCTCAGCTCTGTATATTGGGGATCTCCAACCTTTGTTAACTCACTTTTAATTCCCTGAGTCAGAGAGCAGGGTCCAGTCTGGGCCTACCTCTCCGCAATCTCCTAGGCTCTTTCTAATCCATTCCCATTCCCATCCCTTTCAGCATCTCCTCCAGAAGGAGTAGAGCTAGTTAGAAAACCCTTTGTTATTGAAGGTGGTAAAGGTGACACCCATTTCAGGTAAACTACTACAACACTTCTAGGCTGAGAAAGTATCTGAAAGCCCCTAGATTTCAGGCCCATTTTGTTTGAGGAAATGCATCTTTACTGATTATGGCTTGGAAACAGAAATTATCATTAGAAAGGAATATCTCCCATGATTCCCTCTTGATTTCACTGGGAAAAGGAATTGAGCAAGAGTTTCCAAGGGTGGTGTCAGTATGACCTGCTTCTTATGGGAGACTTTTCACAAAGACATTCTGGGAAACAATCCAGTTCTTCATAGTCTATCTATTTTTATTCTGCAATTACTTAAGAGGTTGAACTTCAGAGCTGATAAAGAATCTCAGGATCATCTAGTTCAATCATCCATCTTTTCACAGAGAAAAAGAATAAGGCCAAGAAGAGTAAAGTGACTTGCCAAAAATCAAACATCTTGTAAATGGCAGAGATTTTAATAGAGATCCATTTCATAGAAGTCCAAGTGATTTGGGAATCATGTTAGAATTGTGTGAAGCCTGGAGTAGGGGATAGGGACAGAGATGGATATAAAGAAGAGTAAGATTTAAGCCCTGCCCTCAAGAACCTTGCAGTCTAGTTCATCTTGGAATGTATCCCTCACTACTTAGCACAAGGTTCCGCACACAATAGTCACTTAATATTTGTGGAGGGTAGGTAAAAATCAGGCAGATGATAAGTAATAGGGGAATTTATTTTGTCAAAAAAAAAACAGTTTTGGTCACCCCAGATAATCTTTCCCCAAACCAGTTTTCCCCTAGCCCCCAGTTCCTTCTATCTCTGCCATTAGTAGGTGGGGGTTCAAACAGCTCCAGCACATTTTAACAAAGGCAGGCCTGGGATGAAGATTTTTTTAATTTGCTTTCTATGCCACCTACCATCCCTGCTCTAATCTCCTCCCAAGAAACCCAAATCATATCGAGCTCAACAGAAATGATTTTAGAATTATTAGCTACTAGGGATTGCCAACTTCTGTTTTCCTTGGTGCCAGATTGAAGGTTCACTTTGTTTCTCTTGACTCTTGAAATGTATTTCTCTCTTCATATGTCGGAGAGCATAGAAAGTATTTGGCTTTAGCTACGGGATCCTAAAGAGAGAGATAGCTTTAGCCTGTGCTTCTTCCATCCTTCCTCCAAGGCAACTATGAGAAATAATTGATCAGCAGCTACAATTTAAACTGTAGTCATACAAACGATGGGAGCAAAAACACTGAGGAAGGACAACAGCTTGACTAAAGGGGTGGAGGGATATAATCGAGGAGAGACTCTGAATGAACACCCTACAATGGAACCAATAGCATGGAAATGGGCTCCGGTTGAGGATGTATGTGACACCCAGAGGAATCACGCATCGCCAATAGGAGGGGGGGGAGGGAGGAGGGAAAAAAAGGTGATCTTTGTTTCTAATGAATAAAGTTGAAATGACCAAATAAAATAATGTTTAAAATTTTAAAAATAAATAAATAAACTGTAGTCATAGAAAAACCCCCTCCCAAATAAAAGAGAGCTTAAAAGTCATCTTATCCAGCCCTTACTTAAAATATGATTAACCTAAACTAGTTTGTTGGTAACTATTTTGGTGTCAGATGACTTATAAAGGAACAGCATATTCACAAAGCGAGACTAATGCACTCTTTGTGGTGGAAAAAAATTGGAAATGAGGCGATACCCCTTACAATTGGGAATGACTAAACAAATTGTGGTATCTGTTGGTGATGGAATTACTATTGTGTGAAAGAAATGATGAACTGGAGGGATTCCATGTAAACTGGAATTGATGCAGAGGGAAAGGAGCAGAACCAGGAGAACATTGTACAGAGACTGATACATTGTGGTACAATTGAATGTAATGGACTTCTCTACTAGCAGCAATGCAATGATCCAGGACAATTCTGAGGGACTTATGAGAAAGAGTGCAATCCACATCTAGAGAATGAACTGTGGGAGTAGAAACACAGAAGAAAAACAGCTACTTGACCACATGGGTCAATGGGGATATGTTTGGAGATATAGACCCTAAATAATCACCCCTAGTGCAAATATCCGTAATATGGAAATAGGTCTTGATCAATGGCATGTAAAACCTAGTGGAAT